>NC_092461.1:49622171-49960385 GCF_047495875.1 Pithys albifrons albifrons
TAACTGGTCACACTCCACTCCCAGGGAGGTTGATAATAAATAATCTTTATACAGCATCCTCTATTGTGAATAGGCCAAGAAAAATAGTCTGCAAACATACACAAGGAGGATTTTTGGATAGAAAATTCAGCTTAGTGCTTCTCTTATTGAGAAGTTTTTTAGGCCTTGTGAAAGGAAGAATCCAGATTTCAGGCTGACTATTTGAACATCAAGCCTTGTGCACCTGCAGGAGTTCTGCATCCATCACGGCAAGACGGGCCACAAAGGCTCATCCTGGCACCTTATAAATGGTGCTGCCTGCTCACAAGTGCAGAGCTGGTGGGGGCTCTGCTTTCACGGTTCAGCTCACGGGAGGGGGGCGCAAGCTGAACAACAAATGCAGTTTATAATTGCCCAGTCATTCTGCTTCAAGGGTCTGGGAGACTTAAATGTCGCAGTATACAAATGGGAATTGTTGGGAGAAATAGAGCAAAGTGATTTCAAAGGCATCCGAGTCCAGTGCTTTCACTAGTTCATAGTACAGGTTTGAGGCTGGAGCAGATTGCCTAAATTCCCTCAGAAAGAGGTAGTGAAGGGCTGAAGGATGAGGCGGTGGCTCCTCAGAGGGTCCTGTGGTGAAAAGGTCTGGTTTGTTAGACATATGGCAGGGCAGGTTGGTGGTTATGATGTTCCTGAAGGACATGTACATTCAGATCCTTGCAGCCTGAGACGGGCTGAGCTCTCTGCTTTCACTGACCTTGCCTTAATGGTGAGTTTATTCTGCTGATGCAAAACCTGATTGCAAGCTCTGAATCCTAATACAGATGAAGCATCTGCCTTTTCCTTAAGAACTTATGTGAGGGCCATGTTCATACCTTCCCTGTGGGCTCCCCCAGGACCAGGGTCTGTCCTCAGCTCCAACTGCAGCATTCTGCTATGGGGGATTCAAGGCAGAGCCAACCAAAGGCTCCTCAGAAGAGTTGGTGGCACGGTGTGTTGCCATTCCGAGAACAAGGGGCCAGGGCTGGGTTGCTCCTGCCACAGAACAGGGGAAGGAAGAGCAGCCTTGTGACGGAAAACCAGGCTTGTTACTGTTGCCCCTACTGCAGAGATAGGAAGGATGAAGACAGAAATGTTGTTGCAGGATGAGGCCCTCCCTTTAACCCCAGCAGCAACAGCCACCCTGGCTCTCGGTGCTCCTCTGCCCCGCTGCAGCCTGGTTTCCTGGGGCTGATGCCTTGTGTTGCTGTGACAGCCTGTGCCCAGCACTCGCCTTCTGTTGGGTGCAGGTGGCAGTGTACATTGCCCTGGGCAGCTGGGGGTGTCCATCTGCAGCAGGTCTGCACTTGGCAGCAAAACCCTGTCCAGCCCTGCAGAAGGCTTTGCTAGTATCTAATATCTGTAGGTCCCTTTCAACAGAACCATCCTTTTCTATTCTATTTTAATCTCACAGCCATCTTACTCTTCCTGGTCATAGGATACCATACAGCAGGAATTTTGCAAGATGTCTGGAGTCACGGCCTCTCCTTCAGAGACAGAAACTGTCATGGTGTGACGGGCTGGCAGCAAGCAGTCCATCCTGTGTTCATCCCTAAAATTACAAAAACACCAGGAAAAGGAGTAAAGAAGACAAGACAACAGAGTTGGGCTTTACTTACACGGCATTCCAGCTACTTTAGTTGGGGAATGAAACACAGCAGTGGTACCCTGCCCCACTTGTAATGCGAGGAAGATGTTACTTGAGAATTAAACACAATGTGCTTCTGTTCTCCATTTTCTTACAATGCTCCCCTGTGTTGATCTGAGGTTTTCTTCTTTTACTTTTTTTTTTAGAGTACGGTAAAGTAGAAACTAAGGACCCTAGACACTTCTGAAAGTTTAAGTAGCCCAGATTTCGGAAATTTGTTCTTTTTCCCCTAAGATGTTTTCTAATAAAAAGGAGGCTTGCAAGCACTGAGCCCATGATGTTCTTTGATGATCTGTCACAGTTCTACCATGACAACTTTGGGAAGCAGTAGATGGAAAGATGGCTATTATAGAAAAGCCAGTGAAATAAATCTTGAAATAATTTTACCAACATTAGGCATTCTATTTTGGGAAGAAAATGAAGAGAGGACTTTTTTTCCAGAAAATATTGACATTTCCAAATGCAAGATATTCATAGGTGATGAGCCCGATTTACAGCAATATGTGCATACAAACATTCACTTGCTCCTAGATTGTGAACAGGAATGTCAGAGACTCATTTCTAAATTGGGTACTTGCACCTGCATGTGTAATATTACAAACATAGTAGGTGCTTCTTACTGTTTCCCTATGTATGATTTTGAAAAATCTGTTCCTTGCTAGATTGAACTCATTTCTTCCCAAACATCTTCCTAAATACAAGTTTGCATGTGACATTCATCCTGGAGTTCCCTGCAGGTTCAGTTCTAATGCTATGTTTTCAGATGGTTTTCATTCTTCCATAATATTTTTCTGTCCTCCCTTTCATTTCTATCTAGTCCCTAGTAAAGCTTTATAATCCTAATACGCAGTTTTCATAGTTTCTCCAATAACTCTTTGAAGAGACTAGACAAGCTAGACCATCTCTCAAATGATGCAAAACATTTCTCTAATGTGGACATTGTGTGTGCCAAGAAATTCCTGAATTATTTTGAGTGCTTCCATACTGCATTCATGTATGCCAGCAGCAGTCACAGGAGCTGTCTGTCCTTGCTGGAGACTGCTTATTCCCAGGGAGGATATTTTGCACCTCTAGGTCACCACATCTGCCACTGCCAGTTCAAACAAAGGAAATATGTGATCACCTGCCTAAAGCCCATCAGGATACATTCTACTCAGTATCTAAGAAACAATTCAGATAGCAAATTTTTTTTGTGCCTAAATACTCTCTCCATGATCTTTTTAAAGAATGACCTTGTTTTTCCTCCTTCTTCTTGCGTAGACCAGATTCTGATCACCCAAGAAAGGCCGAAGCAAAGAGCCTTTAAGCAGACACAAACCCAGGATCCCCTTCCACGGTAATATTGGATTTCCAGCAGAGCTGCTCTTCAGCTGTTGCCACGGCCTTTACACAATCACTGCTTCTTTGCTCCCCACGTAGGGAGGTGTCAGCACCCTGCCTCCCTCAGCTGGTGCCACCGCAGCCGAGGTGCAGAGGCATTCCCAGCCTTGGAGCTCAGTGCTGTGGGCTGGGAGGTCAGAGCCTGCCCCTGCACCCCTCTGCAGCCTGCTGGCCCCGCGCAGAGGAACAGGGGTCCTGTTGTTCCTAACTGCTGCAGGCCTCCTAAAGGGAATGAGGGTTTGTTCTTCTATCTCTATGTGTGAGAATGTTCAAATACTGAAGTTAAATCCAGGCTTATCCTCTCATTTCTTTACATAAAAGCTTCCACTCAAAGCAGATGTTCTCAAATCTATTATCCTCTATATTGTTCATAGTGGTTCTAATTTTCCCCACATTGCTCAAAGCTCTATCCTCAGGTGACTGTTCTCTGAGCTTTCCCAGCTCAGCTTTACCTTTCAGATAAGATTTATATATTAAAAAACAATTCCACTGCTTTTTGCAGCTATCATTTTGTCACATATGGATTTATTCAATAAATGCTTTTAATAGCAACATTTCTAGGCTTTGTTTGTCAAGAGCTGCCAGACTTTTACAAGCCTGGATTGGCACAGACATTGAATTGCCTCTCTGTACCCAGGGGAGAATTTCCTGCTGGTCATGACAGAGGTCCTGCACACACAATGTAAATGAAAGGAAATTAAAAATATGGGTAGCTACATAATTCACAGCCAGTAAATGGTGAAGAGTATCAGGCTTCCAGCAACTCCTGGACCTCAGCAAAGCTTTTAATAAAAACAGGGATATGTGATTTTAATTTGCAATTCCAAGATCTACTCAAAGACCTAAAAGCCCAGGTTCAACACAAGCACCAGGGCAGGGAACTATATAAAGACCATCAGCAAGAGCAAATTCACCCAGCCCAAGGGCACTGGGAAGTAACAGCTGACAGCACAGAAGAGAGAGGTCAAGATCAGTATGCCAAAAATCTTTCATTCACAGGTCAGCCTGAAGTTAAGCAGCATTGCTGTTGCCTGCCTGCTGCCTGCTGAGGGGCAATGGGTGTCTAATACTTGTGTCTTGGTGTACGTGGCATCCACCCATGCAGGACTGCACGGATGTCTCCTGAAGAACTGTAGAAGATCGTGGTTGTGGACAAAAAGAGGGAGCTTTTTCTTCTGTTTTGTTTCCCCAGTCCCTTGCTTTTTCTGAGGTCTTCAGATGTCTGTTGCTAAATTCTTGGCCCAAACTCTCCTACTTGAAAGTGGCACAGTACTATGTTTGTCTAAAGGAAAATTGACAGAGAAAAGAAAATACATTGCTTAATACTATTCTTTAAGTTTTTCAAGAATTCTAAACTTGTTTTGTTGCTTCTTTTTATTTCTTTCAAAGAAATATTTAACACATTCTTACACTAATAGGATTTCTTTTTGTTCACCTTCCTCCATTCTTTCCATAGTTACCCATCTAGTCCCACAAGGGCTTATTAATTAAATTCTCTCAGTACAGAGTTATCTCTCTCTGACTATCTCTGTTTTCTGTACTGCGGCTTGTGTACATTGTCGCGAGGAATCACAGAGAGTGAAGAACCAAATAAAAAGATCCCTCCAGGAATATAGCATTCGATTATACAATGAAAACCAGCAGTTCCAATTGCTCATCCTTATTTCCCAGAGGAGGCCTCAAATGTCTTTGTTCTTTGGCTTTTTAGAAAGGATTTCCTTTTCTGGTAAAATCATTTTACCTGTGAACCGCAGGCCAAGCTGTTCATCACATTTACCTGCTCTTCCATTATCAGCTGTTACATATTTTTCTTCCCCACATTCTGCCTCCAACAAACAGCTTTGGGGTGTTTCACAGCTCCCCATGGCTTTGCACCCAGGCTCGAGGTTCTTCCACCAGCTCTGGGTTTCTTGTGAGGAACACGGCTTCACGTGAACCACAGAGTGGGTTCTCACAAACGACAGAGTGTCATAAATGCATTACTGCTGACAGCAGGGATGATGACATCCCTGGAGAGGCACAGAAACGAATGAGTTTGGGGCCCCACGCCCCCGCTCATCTCCTGAAGGGCTGTACCTATTTTATGGACAAACAACTTCTGCTCCCACAGTTGTCAGTCAAAGTCAGCTTCCTCAGTGTTAAAGTTACTATAAATTACAGAACAACTCTTACAAACATAAATGGGAAGTACAGTAGTATATATAATTAACCAGGAGTTTCAAGCTGTGAACTCCCTGCCTCCTTGAAGTCCACAAATTTGTATGACTCACAGCCATCACATCTATGGTATATGTGCATGCATATACATGTTCTGTTATGTTCAGTATTTTGCTCTTGTCTAAAAATAAAGCTGAAAAATGGAATGGGAAAATCCATTTGCTCCCTTACACTTTATGCTGGGAACCTGATATTACCTCCAGTTTGCTGTCTTCCCAGATGGCTAGATATTGTATCGTTTATGTTGGACCTCCTCCAAGATTAATGGTATCATCTGTACAGTTTTAACAGTCTAATCTTGCTAAATCTCTTTGTTTTGAAATTTGATTGTGCCTGATCTTCATTATTTTAATTGTTTAATGTATTATAATTAATTAGCTCTAACAGATTCCAATTCAGCTCAACGTATTCACATCTGTCTGTGAACTATGGGAAACACAAGAAAAATCAGGCTGATTCCATGCTGGTTTTTCAGACCAGAGACCAGGTACTATTTTTGCCACTGACTTACGTTTGTCTGTAGGCAAGTCATCTATCTTTCTGTTTCTCCAAGGGATTCCAGCTTGCTGTGTTTATAGCCTAACTGGATCTCAGCACACGTTGACATCCTTACATGCCAGTAACAATAACAATGCACAGCCCAGCCCATACGCAGCTGCCTTCTAACTGGGACTGACTCCTGTTTAAACTGAGCACAGGAATAAAGACCGTGAACATGGAGAGTTTTGAATATGTATGTTGTTTCAGTGTAAAACATGGAAACTTCCCTTTCCTTCCCACCCACCTCATGTCAAGTTCTGGCAAGATTTTGGTACTTCCCAGGGGACAGACTCTCTGCCTACATAGGGATACCTTCTACTTGCTGTGCATGACAGAGTCCCATTGGAGCCAAGTAGTTGTCTCCTGAAAATGCTGCTGCTGCTGCTGTTGTTGCTTCTGCTGCTGCTGCATGCACTGGCCTGGCATCCAGATCCACCTCTCCAACCTCACCCAGGTTGCAGGGAAGGATATATTTTTGCTGTTTTAGAAAAGCCAGTTGCTTCTTCTAAGGTAGAACAAGGAGAAGAACAAGTCTTCCTTTCCAACAGTGAATGAAGTTGCCCACCTTCTCTTCCCCATCACCTTAACACAGCATTTCAGTGGGAAGAGCATTCAACCAGGACATAGGGAACCCAAGTTCAATTCACTCTTCCACCTGAGAGAAGACAAACCCATTTCTTCAGAGCACACTCTTGCTGTCAGGCTCCACAAGAGGACCTTTAGCTCCTGCTAAAAGTTTGTTGTATTTCTCCAAAAATTAATAACACAACATTGATCCTGAGAGCAATTACAACCTGCTAGTCTGCTGGCCAGAGCTCATAGATGAGAGTGAAGAGATCTGGTTCTGCTCTGTGCCCTAAGGACTATTTTGCATCTTATCTGGTGATTATTACTGTGTAAAATAAACTTGGCATATCTTTCCAAGGAGCATCAGGGTTCCCTAGCACCCTTCTTGCAGCAGGAAGCAGTATGGCAAAAGACCAAAACCACCCTATATGTAACAAATCAGACCTTAACTGAAATCACCATAAAAAAAAATGGGAAGAAACAAACATATGCAGAAACCTGCCATTTTCATCTCCATAAGAAAACCACATCAGTGCCCTTCAACCTGACAAAAGATATTCCCTTCAGTGTTGCAGGCAGCCAACTGCACCGCGTTGCTCACTGGCCAGTAGTGCACAGATGCTCCAAGGAAGACACAACAAGTGTGACATGAAAAGAGAAAGGTGTCCCGCAAAGATCCCCCCACGAGGTTTCAGAACAAGCTGCCGCTGGTACTGAACCTCTCAGAGGCACTGCCTTTGCAGCATCCATGGTTTTGTAGGCTTGGCAGCCAGACTTCTCTAAAAGTATTTAATTAAGATTAATTAAGACCCTCCAGAAAAACAGGAAAAACATTGTCTTCCTTGGGAACCTTGGTACAACAGAGCAGAGGGAAGGATCTCTAGCAAACATGGAGATAGAATTTATATTTTAAAGCCCTAGAAGCAAAAAAAGACATGTGCCTCCATTTTTAAATCCCTTTGATAATTTTCAGATCTGTAAAAATATTCAGTTATAACAACTGTAATCAAAATGATAATTTTATTGTATCAAAATATATAATACTGTGTGCTTTTGTAATCTAGTTTGGGGATTCTTTGCCACTTCCAAAACATAGCACAGGTTTGGTTTTAGGTAGAGATGCATTTTTATCTTTGCAATTTGTTTTTCCCTGAAGAAAATGTCCTTTCAAATCATATGCAGGATGGATTCATAAATTTGAAGCAGTTTGTAGCTGTTAGAGGTGAAAAAGGAGAGTTTGCAGTGTTTGGGCCACGCATGGTCCCATCCAGCCCTCTGCATGGAGCCAGCCAGGTGGATGGGCACAGCTCAGCTGGGTCTTTGTGACACCATCAGTGGAGCTGCCGAGGATTTCTGACTCAGGTGGGCAGAACATTTCACACCCCAGCAGCCATAACCACAGACTGGGAGGAACCCAGCAGGAGCTATTGTTGCCAAGGGAGAATTTGTCAGAGCAAGAAGCTTGCCGGGGAAGGAAGGAGCAGGCCAAAATTCCCAGCAAGGCTGCTCTGTGGGAGGAAGATCACAGCACAGGGGAGAGTGGGAATTTTTGGTTGGTGGCAAAGCACCAAGGCATAGGAAAAGTGCACTTTAGTGCTGCATACATCCAAATGAATCTATTGAAGAGTCCTCTGACCACCCTTTGAGCTGCTGGGAGGGGATATGCTAGGGATATAAATTGTTCTGTGAATGTCAGAATGGTGCCAGGGACTGCATGAGCCAGGAGCAGGACATGCCAAGCAAACTCACAAATCTTCCTGGGAGTGGTACACTGTACAAGTGCCAGGAGAGGCTTCATTTACAGCTGAGGTGCAGGTACATCAGCTAGATTGTTACCTAAGAACCTGCAGGAAAAATCTTCCCTGAGTTTGTGTCCAGATGCCAAAGGGTAGGTTTGGTATTGCAGATCAAGTAAGTGCACCAAGAGCTTAAAAGCTTCATTAGAAAGAGAACTGCTAACCATGCTTGCCTCATCACCAGCTATCAGTGGGAGATGATAAAAACAATTTCAGACAGTTTCTTCATCAGTGCTGAGCAGCTGTAGCATAGATCACACTGATTAATGGATTTAAGCCTGGAGTTCGGGATATTTCAATAACTTCCTGCCTGAACATCAACCATAGCTCTAGCTGGACACTTCCAAATACCCACCTTGTCTTATCCCTTGCTTATTAAACGCCCCTTAGCCCATGTGCTTTCTGATAGTTGCAGGATGCTGTACAGATCTTTCCACATCCTTTAAGACCATCTATGGATCTCATCTGTAGTAGGGATTTTTACTGCTTCTTTTGCTTCAGTCAAACTCTGAAATTGGATAGGCTTCATTCTTCTTTTATTACTCTCCTTCCTTTTTGTTTTTCACAATAGGTGGAATATTTTCTTCAGCAGGCTTTTTTTCCCCAAATCTTGTTCCTCCACCTATTCTCCTTAGAAGGGCACCCAATCTCTGCTTTGGAGTTCTGAGCTTTCCTTGTGCAAACCATCATCTCTGAAAACTGGCACTGGTACACATCTTAATCCATAGCCTTGCAAGTCTTCTGTGCGTTGTTGTCTCCTTACAACTTGCATTTGCAGGCATGAGCTGTAGCCAGCTCTGGTGATAGTTCTTCTGTAAAAGAAGAAAAATGACATTGTAAAATCTGGAGCTGATCAACAAATCCGTTGGTGAGGCTCAGAGCAAATCACATTCCAAAGTTAGTCTACTGCTATTATTGCTGCTCGCATGTTGCTTATCATATCATAGAGATTAGCTGGTTACAGCCTAGTTGCACTCTTAATTAGTCGAGCCAGAAGCCTGCCAAGTTTGAAAAAAAAATAGTTTAACTGAGAAGTGAGACATTAACTATTTGAGAGATAATATAATCTATAAACTTGGTCGTTTTGTTCAGCAGTTTAACCTTTTTCTCATTGAAACTTCATTTTCAAGTCAATACAAAAAAGAGAATCCAAAAGTTGGGCGAAAATGTGTGCCTGCCCTGTGAGACCTTAGGCTTGGAGTTTTGGCTTAAAAATCTTTCTGGGGCTTAGGTTTCAAACTCTGCCCTAGATCAATTACAAAAATGATTGGCTTGGTTTTTCCATATGACTACAGGAAAATCATACGGACAGTTGCCTGAGAGCTCAGTTCCTACAGAGCCTTTCCTTGCAGGACTGGGTGTAGATGTCAATTTGCTGCTGACCTTTAAACGACTATAAAACTGTAACTTGGCCATGCTGCAAGCACTCCCACTAATTTTATACTTCCTGGGGCTTATCTATTATGCAAAACCAGACAGGTTTCACAAGCTGTAAGTTGTGTAGAAGAGCAGCTTTTATCACAGCCCAGTACTATGCATGTGTATAGTCTTTGTTTTGACACAGCTCAATTGTGTCCTGTTTAGATAAATGACCAGAGAAGAACTACAAAAATTTCCAGGTTAGATAAGGTATCCATCTTGAGGAAGAACCTGACAGAAAAGACAGATAGGAGACAAAGCATTTTTCTTGGTTTCTCCAGCTAAACTGATTTGTAAAATATACAACTCTCACACAGTTTTTAGAGTAATACAGACCTTGTGGGACAGTTTTAAGACTCCACATGGGAATATCCTAAAACCACTGCAATGTTGGGTTGGAAGTACTATTTGGAATGTGTGTAAAAACTAAAAAAATAATAATTTTCTTCATTTTAGTTAGCCTCTTTTAAACTAGATTCACTAGTTTCCCCACCCAACAGCTGGGTCTTTAAAATGTCAGGTAGCTGGCAGGAGGGCACAATAAATTTGATGAGTATAAATATCAAAGCAAGAGATTCCCCAGTCAGGATGGAAAGCGGTAAGTACCAATTAGTTTTGTTTCAGCTGTTGACAGGAGCACATCCTAACAGCCTGCTTGAACTTTTTGGATGAAGAAACTGCTAGCCATTAACTGGCTCCCACCAGGGTATATCTGAGACCTCATTTCTAAATCAGACAGAATTCTTAGGCCGGTTAAGTTACAGGAATTGATGCTGAGCCAGGAGAGCAAAGGGAATACAAAGATAGTAACAGACTCCCAAGATCCTTGGAGGAAAAAGGTGTTCAGGGCAGAAAGGAGGAAGAAAAGGCAGGGCAAGAGAATTGAGTTGCTCTGCAAAAATGAAACAAACAAGGTGGGGTTTGATTGTTTTCAGAGATTTAGGTTCTTTGTCTCCCAAAATCTCTGCCGTAACAAACTCAGGTTCTCTTCCCAAAACCACTCTCTAGAGAGGGCACATGCTATGCTCAATCCAGAATCTTTGAGCATGCTCTGGCAGGCTGGCGGCTCTCAAGCACTGTGTAAGGGCTGCCTGCCTTCCACCTGCCTTTTCCTCAGCACAGGCACTTAATCACACACATTGTCCTCTGTACAACTGCAGTTTTCACAGATCTCATTTATCTTGAGATTTCAACTCATCTCTCAAATTTTGGTTGAAATTTGGTACCAAAGTTTTTAAGGGGAATTACTGAATGTACAGAGAGATAAACAACACAATCTCATAAACCTCATTTCAAAGGCAACCGGGCTAAAAAATGCCAGTTTTTAGTTTCTGATCCTGTTCATCCCAAGTGTTGTCTAACATTTCAGAAGCAATTTGTGGCCCTGAGAACTTCTTCCAATATCCTATCAAGAACATAAAATAAATTCTGATAAACGTAGTCAGTATAAAATAAAATTAGTTGAAATTGGTTGCTTGGATGCAAAACTGAAGCTGACAGGCAGTTGTGAGGACACTTGCAAGAAAATGCTTCTTTTATGTATTTCTTTGGGTCTTAGCAGCCTGGAGCTGTCAAGATAGTTTTGCACATGCACAGCAGCAAAATCAAGGGTAATGAGTGATTTTACCAGTAGAAAATATAAGTTCCTACTGCATTAAGCAAACTTTCAAGATTAGAAATGCTATTAATGTCTATAACTTGAATAAACTTACTTTAATATGTATTTGGGGGCCTAAGTTTCCCCTATAAAACTACATTTTGAATTTCTTTAGCAGCCTGTTGTGATAATTTTGCCAAGGGCTTGTGAAAATCTAAGTAAAATACATTACTAAGTTCACTTTCACCCACAGCTCTACTGAACCATTCAGATACCAGTATGTGATTAATGAGATTTTTCTACTCTAGAAACTGTTGTTTCTAGAATCACCTCATAAAATGACCCTTGAGGTGCTGTCCTAGTTCAGCAGGAGGGACCAGCTAACCCTGTGTGGGGGTGATCAAAGCTGTGTATTCTACCCCCTCTATTCATTCCCCAAGGTCAATGGGCCATTAGCAGCAGCTGCCCAGGGAGCCATTATCACCTTCACACCCAGCCTGAGGGGGGCGGAGCTGCTAATGGGCCATCAACAGCTCAACACCCCCTGGCTCCCAGAGTTAATCACCCATTGTGTGAGTCCCCGCCCAGGGGGAGGGACTGAGAGCTCCCTGAGGGTACATAAGGGGTGGGTAAGAAGACCTCGGAACCTCTCGTCGGATCCAGAGCAGCAGCAGGACCTTGACAGGAGGAGATCCCCGCTCTCGCCCAGACCACAGCCCTCGCCTGCACCAACAGGTTTTTCTTTTCCTTTTGCTCTGGACTTGGGGGAACCACTTGGGTCTCAGCACAAGGGCAAACAAACCCCCTTGGGTTTGTGCCCCAGGACACTGGGTTATACTGCTGGGGTTTGTGAGTTGAAAGCAATTTCCCTTTTGTGTCAGTGTATTTATTGTAATATTATTATTAAATTTTAGGTCTGACTTATAATCTCTCTTGTGGTGAGTTCATTTCCCCTGCTGGTTCACCTTTAAACCAGCACAGGTGCTGTACTGTTTTATTTTTAACTTCAAATAATCATCTCATAAACAACTCACTGTATTAATAATTCCTTGGATTACCCTACAGAAATACAGATTCAATATGTTACCCATGTTACTCATTGATCCTCTTAATGGCAAATGTTTATAGTGAGAGTTGAGAAGTCAGCATGTATCCTATACCAGCTGTTTCTTTTTTGGAGACCTCCAGAAATACTCAGAACATGCCTCATGAGACTGGTAACTTGCACCTTAGCATTTTTTTCTGATCCCTCTAACAACTCTAACAGCTATGATCTAGTTCTATAGAATGTAAAGAAAATAAATAATTTCTCTTTAAAAAATAAGAGATAAACTCAGGATAAACCCATGCAAGACAAGAAGCTCTGAAATTAAGTGGCAGAAGTGACTTGAAACAAAACATGGAGGTTTTCTCCTGACAATCAACATTAAACTAACATGTGCGAATAAGCACAGATAAATAAAAAATGAGTCCAAAAATAAATCAAAGTAGGTATAATAGAATTATGTTAGTCTCAAGTTTGCTTTGAGACATCCTGTCTCTTCTGGTAACACTTCTAAAGTATTATCTTGCTCACTCAAGAGCAGCTATGCATAACAGAAATGATACAAGCTAAAAGAGTTCTGAGTTCCCAAATCCCAACAGCTATTGTTTGCAAAGAGTAAAGAACTGTATTCATCTATAAATGAACAGGATTACTATGAATTCAGTAATCCAGCCTGGTATGAAGGATCAGGATGAGACTGATGCACAGGTAATTTATCAACATCATGCTAAGAACACTTGTACTTGTACTTGTAGCCTGGAGGACTCATGTTCAGTCCGTGCAAGCATCCCAGGGCAAAGCAAGCCTGTTTTGGCACCGTCCGTCTTACTTCCTGCGGGCAAAAGGGTGAGGAAAATAGATGTGATGTACTCTTTAAGTGTATCTTTAGAAGGCATGCAAATACCTCAGCATTGGACAACCATTTCAGAAAGAGAATATAACATCATAATATATATATTACACCAGCAGGCCTCTCTCTAGCCAAGTGTTTTCAAACACTCATGCTAAATCTCTTTTCTTGTTGCTGATGCTGGGGATATTTCCTTTGATTTCTTCAAAGTTCTGATGACTGCACCAGGCTCCCTCAAATGCTTGCTCCTTATCTATGTTTCAAAATAGTCCGATTAATTAACTTCATTCATGAGTGATGAACTTTGTTCTTCCATGCAGCTTTTGAGTTTGTTTCTTATATTGTAAAATCAATGCAGGTGCAGAAACAATTTTCCCTAGGAAAGCAGATACACCCAAAGCAATGGCAAGATGTCTTTTTTCAAAATGCACTCTCAGCAATTCAAGAATTTGCACACTTTTACAACGCCACTAATGTCCTTAAGCACTACAATGAAAGGAAACAAATGAAATTCAGTATCTATGTATGCATACAAACTCACAACACAGGCCCCTCAAACCCTCCTTCCAGCTAACGGGTTCCTGGAAGTTATTGCAGCCCTGTGAGTGCAGCCAAATCCTGAGGTTTTCCTCCATCTCATACACTGAGGTTCAGAAATAAAGTTCTTTAAATTAAATTCAACTCTTAGTGACCTCTGTGCAACCTTACCATCTTTCATACCATTCAGAAGCTTTTTCTAAACAAGGAAGACCAGCATCTATCTTCTTTTCTCAGAAAGGTCAGTAGGAAGCAAAGAGCAGTGCTGATTTATCTTCATCACTTGGTGACAAGTTCTGTGAAGGCAGTTGCCATTTTACATTACTTTTTTTCAGAATCTAGAAACGTGGTAACTTACAATTCATCATTTCTATGCCATTTATTTGGTGGGTATCCTGACATCCTTCTTAGATATTTGTCACTTTGCTGACAAGATGTTTGCAAACATTTTTAATTATTTAGGTGAAAATGACCTTTGCATTGTACTGACAGATGAATTGGAGAAATCATTCTTGCAGACACTTCCAACCATGCACTAACTCTCTAATATATATATATTTAAATCCATCTATATACAAAATTGTTTGGGGATTTTAATCTAAGGTACAGGATTACTTATGCAAGACTCATTGGTACGTTGATTCCTTGGCTAAATATGTAATTTTTAGAAAACTAGACTATGAACAGACTGGTGAGGAGGTTAGAGAAGGTTCAGTGAGGCAGAGAGAAAGGTCATGTGAGATCCAGCAGCTCTATTTTCTGGTCTGTGATGGAAATTAGTAGCCTCATCCACAATTTATATATTTTATCACTGGCACCAGAGTCAGAATCTGACTCATTGTAGACCTCTGGAGTGGGGGGAGGGAACAAAAAACATAAGAAAATTACATGCATGCATTCTTCACTAAAGTCTTTCAGTTGGGCCAACCTACATGAGTATCCTGATGATGAAGGGTGTCCATTGATCCAAAAGCACAATCAGACTACAAAGGAGATGAACGAAAGATTTCATTTCCTAATGCAAAGCTTGAAGTTTGACTTGCAGATCACAGGCTGTGGCCAAGGCAAGAAATAAAGATAGCTAGGATATATCCCTAAAAATATTAATAAATGTTTTGTGCCAGAAAGGTGGTAATACTCCAGCAATCCTGCTTTTGCTAAGTTGAGGAAAAGAGGCACAGAGCCCTACAGAAGCACACAAAGGCTGCATAAAAATATTCCTATATACATAACAACATGTAGCCTGAGAATCAGCACAGAAAGGCATGTAACAAAGTCACAACAGTCAGGATTTTGAGCAAGCAGCTTTTGGAAAAGTAGCTCTTAACAGTAGCAGAGTACATGACAGAGCTGCCAACTTCTTTTTCTCCCCTCTGCAGGCCGTAAATTTGCAGAATCATCTCCTGGTCTCTGGAGAAATGTCCTTTGCTCGGCTGCCTTTCCTCATTTTCCTGTTCTCAGGAAAAGAAACCACAAACCAACCAACAGTAATTCAGAGCATCTCTATTTTCTAGCAGCAGCCTGGTTAGCACCAAGAGTCACCATCACCACACCTTCCAGTCCTGACAGCATTCGCTGACTTGTAAGAGCTATTCCTATGGACTTCCTGGATTATTGCTCCTGGTCTGGGTGAGGGTAAACCCCCAAAAAATCCTTCCATCCTCTTCTGGTATGGGGATAACTCTACCTTGTAGTCATTCACTTTTAATTAAATATGTTTAAGCATAGGAAAGAATAACTAACACTTGTAGGAGAAAAATGAGAGGGAAGAACTAAAAGCTGTATTAGAGGGAGAATAAAAGATATCTGGGGTTATTTTCTCCCCTCCCCATCCCTTAATTTCTTCCTTTCATGTAAGAAAGTAAAGTAAGGATGCCTGGAAATAAACATGCATATATATACTTTCATATGCAAATGTTTCTAACTCTACAAATGAGTTTTTGCTGCTGGCTGCTGACTAGTATGCCTGAGAGTCTGAGATAGTGAAAGTGCAAGTCATCGAACAAAAAGCTGTGGAGAGCAGCAAGAAAATGCATCTGAAGAACAGGGAAGCTGCTTAAAGCCACGCTTTTTAAGAGACCAAGTTCCCTGGTCAAAACTGCAATAAGCAAGACAAAATAAAACATTCCACACTGGGGGAAAAGTGCAGGAAATATAAGAATAGAAGACAGCAGGAGAATATCTGTTCAAGAGACAGCATATACAAAGGTGAGTAATGTCTAATTTCTTGGATCTGTTTCAAATGGCAGTGTTCATGAAATCCAGGGGAGTGGAAATGGTGTTTGGCAAAAATAGTCCACTTGAAGGGGAAGGAGTGCAGTTTCTATTGACACATGGGGCTGTTAGCAAACAAAAACTATGGTGAGTGGCAATTAGGGTTGTTGATGATGTTCCCTTTGCTCCCAAACCAAAAATAATGGAAAGGACCCAGTAGAAAGGCTGATGTGTTTCCTCCCACAAAAGTATTAAGGCTGCCTACAGTATTGCAGCACAAGGGGTTCCCCTGTATTTCCTGGAAGTATCAAAAAGCAATACAGGCTCGTGTTTCATCTAACACATGCTCCAGTCTGGGTTCTTATGCACTTTTAAGGATTACAATTTTTTCTGTATTTTTCATTATGCTACCACAAAACATTCAAGTACTTCTGCAGACGTATGGTCTATATTTGGGTGGTTGCCATTTCAATGAGACTTTTCTACAAAATAAAGGTTTAAAGCTTATGTTAAAAATGAACTCTGTAACACAACTTGAAACAAGTTGCAGCAAATGCTGTGCCATCATACCATCTGTGTTCAAGTACAGCTCTAAAGCTCTCCTCCTATTGCTTCCTAAAGTGGAATATAATGGTAAAAACTAAAAACAGATAAAATGAAGAAGAATTATGTATTGGATTACATTATGAACCTTAGCCTTACAATGCTTGTTTCAAAAAATGAACCCCTCTGGACCTGTACACACCAACAAAGCATCTCTGGGGAACGAAAGAGGAAGGTTATATACTTCTTCACATCTAAATTAAGCAATGGTGATGTTCTCACCTGACACAGCTAGTAAATTCTGGTGAGCTTCACTCTACACAATATTTCCCATTTTGCTTTTTTTAGTTTTCTTCACAAGCTTTCCAACAATAATCCATAAGAACGTGAGTGAAATTCATTAAACCTTGGAGTTAATGAAAGGAACTAGAACTGATGAGAAATAATTTAAATTAACGTCTAAGATAACAGTGGTTGCTGACAAAACTCACATTATGACAAACCCCAACAAACATGTTAGGCCACAAGAAAAGGTAGTAAGAGATCAAAAAAACCCAAAAAACAAGAAACCAACCAAACAAAAACCCCTGCAGGTAAAATGCCACTGCAGAAGTACTAACTGCTCTTTATATTATACAATTAAAAAAGCCCTGTTCTTAAAAATTCGACTTTGTCATGCAGAGCTTAGAATAGCACCTTTCCGATATTCAGTCAAGCTACAGGGTCACAGTTTTGGAGATGTAGAAATAAACCCCCTGGTCACTTTATCTCACTCTCAGGTCTGTGGTCAATTTGGCACTTCAGGGTGGAAGACAAGGAGCATATCGGGAAGCTTCCCCCGACCTGGCTGGAAAAGACAGAGAGAGGCACGCAGACAAGACCAGGAGGCCCGAGGCAGAAGGCAGTGCATCTGTGGGAGAACTTGTTGATGCTGCTTTCTCTGGTACTGCACCAACCTGCTCCCGGCCAGTCACTTGTCTGGAACACAAATAACTTCCTCTTGCTTTCCCAGAAGCGAGCACTTCACTCTTCCTGTGCTATTCCCACACACTGCCCCACCAACAGATTCTTAGAGCTCTGTCAGCATCCTTATAGGCCCGTCCTGCGCTGGGGCTCTTCTGCGTAAGTTGTTTGCAACAATCAGTCACACCACTACTGGTGATCCGAGCAGGAGTCGCTCGGGAAGCCGCTGCCGCTTCACTTCCAGTCGCGGCTTCACAGCCGGGATACAGTAACGGGACACGTGACTTCAGCCCGAGGTTTTATACGAGACCTTGCTCTGAACAGGAACAGGGCGGAGAGCTCACCGGGATCTCCCGGAGCCGCGACAGCCTGGAGCGAGCTCCCGGGAGGGAATCCCACTCTGGAGATGCTCCTGTCCCGTGGCACTGTCAGATCCATGAGTCTAGAAGAGAACCTTTAGCCTACCTGACCCTTTACAAAAAACATGTTGAGCTGCTTTCTCCATTTTATTTTTCTCCATTTTATTTCTAATCCCGTGAGACAGTGCCGCTCCCGGAGCCCAGGAGAACCAGGAGAGGTCAGGACACTGCATACCTGAGACAGGGATCCAAGCTGAGGCACGCTGTTCAGACACGGGACAAGCCAATGCCAGCTTCTAACACCTTTGGGAAACACTATTTTCTTTCAAGAAAAAAAGCGTTTCCAACAACAGCAATGTTTATTAATATTCTTCCTACTCCTGTCAGCACGTTCTAATCAGTGTGGCGCGTGGTGCTCCCCGAAACGCCCGTTTGCATCCCAAGGCAGAGGCTTCCCAAGGGACCGCCCTGCGCGCTCACCAGCCAGCCCCCGGAGGGTGTCCCAGGGCCCTGCACCGTCCCCGGGCTCCCATCCTCTTCTGGATCTTTCCTTTCCAACCCACAGCGTGTCCCGCTCCCGGTGCAGGAGGAGGCTCCCGGGGCGCGGTTCCATGCGGGGCCCTCCCGCAGCCCCGCGTATGCCGGGACAATCACGGTCCTTGCGTACCCCGGGGCTCACCCACCCACCCACGGGGCTCGGCGGGGGTTACGGGCACTCTGGGCGGCTCAAAGCCGGGAGGGCCCGCCCGGGGTGACACTCCCCGCGGCCGCACGAGGCGGTGCTGCCACCCCCGCTCTGCGCCGCAGGCACGGGCACGGCTCGGCCGGCCGGGGGCGGGCGCGGGGGTGTCCCCGCGGTGCCGGGTGTGTGGGCCCCGGGGGGCGGGCGCGGCGGTGTCCCCGCCATGCCGTGCCCGGGTGTGTGTAGGGCCGGGCGCGGGGGTGTCCCCCCGGTGCCGTGCCAGGGTGTGTGTGGGGGGGGCCCGGGGGGCGGGCGCGGGGGTGTCCCCGCCGTGCCGGGTGTGTGTGTGGGGCCGGGACGCGACCCCGAACCGGCGGATCCCACGGGCGCCCCCCCGGCCCGTGCCGGGGGCAGGGGGGGGTGTCAGGCGCGCGCCCGCGGGCGGGGCCGCCGGTGCCTCTGGGCGTGTCCGCCAAGGGGGGGGGGGTGTATGGAGGGGGGGAAGGCTCGCGCGCGCCCTCGCGCGCCGTTGCCATGGCGGCGCTTGACGTCACGGCGGCGCGCGGCCCGCGCGGTGCGGCGCGGTGATTGGCGGAGACGCCCCGTGCGCGGCGCCGGCAGAGGGAGGGAGGGAGCGAGGCTGCAGCGCCGCGAGCGCCAGAGCCGCACAGTCCGCGCCGGCCGCCCGCCCGCTCCGACGCACCCGCGCCCGCCGCGCTCCCGCCCGCCCGCCCGCCGCGCACAGGTAACGGGGCCGCCGCCCAGGGCCGGGCCCCGCGCACACGGCGGACCGGGGGCGCCGAGAGGGGCGGCCGGTGGGCAGCGCCCAGCCCGCCCTGACGCCCCGGGGCGGCTCCGCGGGGAGGGAGCGGGGCGCGGGGGCCGCTGCGCGCGGGGCCTCTTGCCCACCGGGAATGGGGGCGGAGAGGGAGGAATAACCGGCGGAGGGGGCGGCAGGTGAGGCCCCCGCTCGTGGCGGCCCCGCGGGGAGAGCAGGGCAGCACCGCCCCCGGCGGGCGGGGGCCGGGGCGCGGGCGGCGGGCGCTGCCGGGTGTGGTCGCCCGCCGGGAGCGCTGCCCGGGCGCGGAAGAGCCGCAGCCGCCCCACGGCCGCGCTCGCTCCCCTTCCCCTCCCTCCACCCAGCTCCCCCCCTCCCCTTCGCCTCCGCCCATCTTCCCCCTCCCCACCCTGGCTCAGGGGTCCAGGCGGGAGCGGCGGTTCCCCCGGGACCAGAGGGGGCTCCTCCTCCGCCGCCCCCCACTCCCTGAGCCCCCGGTTCGGACCCCTGAGCTTGCCCTCGCCCGGAGCGGGGACGCGGCATCCTCCCCCCGGGGGCGCTGCGCGGAGGGGAGCGGGATTGGGGCGGGCCGGGCTCCGGCGCCCACCCGCCGTGACAAAGGCGGCGGGCGCGGTGCGGGAGGGAGGGAAGGAAGGAGGGAGGGGCGGCCGCAGCGCCCCGGGGCCGCCCGCCCGCCCCGCCCTCCGCTCCGCCCGCCCCCGGGCCGCTCCATTTTCTGCTGTCACCGCGCTCGCTGTGCTGGAGCCGCGGCGTGCTCACCCCGCGGGGGTGGCCCCGGGATGCTGCGCCCCAGGGGCTGCCGTGTCAGCCGACCGGGCCCCGGGGGCGGCGGCGGGGCCCGCACTCTGCCCGCGCCCGCCCCGGCCACGCCGAGTGGTAAATAACCATCGCCAAAACCTCGCTTTAAAATGGCTCCTTAACCCCGCTGTGCGCGGTGCCGGCAGGTTCTCGACGCGCCTTTGCAAACAAATCGCGGGTTTGTGTCCCCGCGTTGGGGACAGGAGCTACTAAAACTGGAAATCACCTGGAATGTGAAATTGTGTTTCATTTATTCCCGAAGACGGGAGGTAGCCCTGCTATTGTTTCTGGTAACGTCATGTGAAATGGCAAAAATGTTATTAGTTAAAGATGAAGATGCAGGGTTAGGGTGTGTGGAACATACAGAAATACATAAAGCATTCATGACTGGAATTGGTTCGTGGTTTAATAATCTTGTAAAACTTTAAAAGATGGTATATCCTAAAGCACATGGCCAGTTCCTCAAAATTATTGTCAGGGTACCTAGAAGGATGGAGGGTGAGGGAGGAGTATTTCTTTCCTGCTACACCGAAAGAAATTTCCCAATACCTCTGTTCAGCCGAGCTTGCTTTTTATTTGTTTAAGTGGTGGTAAGATGCAGGCTAGGAAGCATCTCAGCCAGGTTGTGCTGTCTGAAATACTGATGGTGAAATAGTATTTTTAAATAGTAAGATTTTCTTCCATCTCTGAAAGCACAGTCTCTCAGGCAGAGCAATATCTGGCACAGAGTATCCCATAACAGGGATTCTCATTTTGGGAAGGAGACTTAGCATCATGAAGGGTGTGCACCTTGAAATTTAGATATTTGGTGCATTCTGACTTTCTAACATCCAGTGTGGTATTTGATTTGCAGATCTCTATGCCAAGTCTTTCTACCTGTAGCTGTGTGAATCTGTTAAGGCTTACAATGCTGCCTGATACTGTTTGTCCAGCCCTTATTTGGTGTTCTGTGAAAAGTTTACTATTGGGTATTTTCTTTGTCAATTTTGTTATATTGGTAATTTGATGCAGGTGGTACTGCATCTGGAATGTAGTCTTATGAAAGAGTGATGGCAAAGAATTAGGATTATTTTTACATCCACAAGATGGGAATGATTTTCTTTCAGTTCACCTTTGGATGCTTTTGCTTGTGTTTATTAAAATAACGTACTTTTAAAAGTTAACAGTTTTACAGGAGCAAGCAGTGATGTTTAACTCTCCGGTCTGTGTATTCACATGTTTGAGCATTGAGTGCTGCTTCTATGCCTTGTGTTCTTCATTTCAGTTGTACCTCTTAGAGTTCCATACTGGTCTGCATATGAAGTTAAAGCACCTTTGTCCTTGATCAATGTCTGAATAATGCCTCACTATTTTTCCTCTTCAGAACTATCACCATGGATAAAAATGAGCTGGTGCAGAAGGCCAAACTGGCTGAGCAGGCTGAAAGATATGATGACATGGCAAGTTGCATGAAGTCTGTGACTGAGCAAGGAGCTGAGTTGTCCAACGAAGAGAGGAATCTTCTCTCTGTTGCTTATAAAAATGTTGTAGGAGCCCGTAGGTCATCTTGGAGAGTCGTCTCAAGTATTGAACAAAAGACGGAAGGTGCTGAGAAAAAACAGCAGATGGCTCGAGAATACAGAGAGAAAATTGAGACTGAGCTAAGAGACATCTGCAATGATGTGCTGGTGAGAAATAATGAAACTGTTGATCCATTTTTACTTAAGTTACAGAGTACATGTTGCTGGGCCCCATGGGACTATTTCTAGACTGTTAGTTAAGCTGTGGTCTCCTATGCTATTTCTGAAGGACAGGTATTTTTAAAAGTCTGACTTTTCTTTCCCTCTAACATACTGATTATTTATATACAGATTATAGTTATGAATGCTAATGAATTTGGAGACATGTTGAAACATTATTGTAAGGAAAGTAACAGTTATGAAAAGTCAACATACCCATCTGAGACTGAACTGGATATAGGTTTGGTTTGGGATTTTCTCCTCCGCCATTCCCCCTCAAGGCAGTATTTGTATCCTAGATCACTTTGATTTCTATAAGTTTAATATGCTGCTCTAGTTGTAAGAGGTAGTTCTTACTCTACGGAAATTGTGCTCCTCCCTGGGTAAGATGATGTAATGTTAGTTATGACTCAGCCATGCAGAAAATTGTCTGCAGGAAGGAGGCAGTAGAAATGTTGTGATACCCTCTTAAACTTAATTTTTAGTAGCAAACTGAAAGGGCGTCCAAGTTAGACATTTTCTCTGGCTTGTAGTTCTGTTAAAATGTGCATGTACCTGGAAAGCAACCCTGTATTTTCTTTGGGATGCTGGTTTATGAAATCCAAACCTCTTCCAAATGCTTATTCCAGATTGTCAGGTTTTTTCAGCTGCATATGCCTGTAATGCTTCAGTGAGCACACGGTGAGCAGCTGTTCAGTCCTGCAGCCACTCACGAGGCAGAGGTCACTGTCAGCTGCAGAGCTGCCCACTGGCCTGCAGACCCTGCTGCTGTGACACCCTGTGTGTGACGAGGGATCGGGTACCCAGGGATGACAGAGTGACATGTGATACAGGGGAAGTGTTAAATAGCCAAGTAATGTGCTTGAAGATCTGATGGCAAATGAAAATTAAGATCAATAAGTAGCATAAATTTTGCTTGATGTGGGAGATAACTGATGGCATGGGTGGTGATGGCTCCTGGAAGACTGGTTCTCCAAGGGTGGGAAGAGTCAGCATGGATAACTCTCAGTTTTGGCTTCCATCTCAGGCTGGCTGCTCTGGTTATTGTAACACACCCAATTTCATACCTTTCCTTATCTTGTGTAAGGATAACTCTTCAATTTCCACTATGAAAATAGAAATGCCAAACTGACTCACAGGAAAGAACTGATTTGCTAGTTCTTGTAAAGTGGTGTCTCATCTGTTCAGGCCAAGGAAATAAGGATCCAAAGCTGGCATTCTAATTGCTTGTTATATCTTTAATTATTTTATTAATGGGAAAGTCATGAGGGGTGGATGCTTTCAGTTCATAGTGATCTGAAATTCTTTTGTAAGCTACATTTGGCTTTAAAAAATCATTTTAATTAACTCTGGGGGCTTAGGAACCCTAGAAGAATTCAGTGTTAATTTTTTGTCTGATAATGAAAACCAGGTTGAGGTGAAAGTAGCTTTTACTGGGCATGCTAAATTCAAAAACTAAACAAAAAACACAGCTTTTGAGTTTGCCACAGCAACTAGAATGTCTGGTAGAGGAAGTATATGAGTGGGGAATCGTGTTAAATATTCTGAATCTCAAAATGAACTTGAATTTGTCTTTGTGTTATTGAAAGGTACATACATTATTCAGAGAAGTTACTGTTCTTTGACATGTTACTATTTTTAGGAAGCTAATGGCTGACTAATCTTTAACATTGCCAGTCCAATTTTTCTTAATAGGTTAAGGAAAAACTACCGTCCAGAAGAAATAGTGCCTTAGGCAGAGATGAGCAGTAATAAAACTGCTGTTTTAGACTAACGTTTTAAAAGAAAAATATAAAACTTTTATATTCAAAGCATAGGGTTTAAAAATGCTTTCAGATGGCATGTGCTACCTGTGGTGTTGCCAACTACATTTAAAAATTAGATTTATATTTAAAAACATATTCTTGTTTTCTTTTTTGGAGTATCCTGTTTACATTCATTCTTACCTTATAAGACTGACCTTATTGTTTTTTTGACATCAACTTTGCTTTAACAGAGAAAAAAGAACTGTGGTGACATTTAGTTGTTGATTATGAACAGGAGACTGCACAGTGCTACATACAAATGTAGAACTAGGGTTTGGGGTTTTTTATTTTATTCTATTTTAGAAGATTTCTGTAATTCCTGTGTGGCATAATCTAGTCTGTAACTGTTTACCGGAGTTAAAAACAAGGCTTACAAAATCTTGATTGATGTGAAGTGTGCCATTAATTAATAAGACCTGAAGTGTTAAACTTCCAAAGCTTTTAGCCTTATCAATTAGAGTACAAAAGCAGCTTGGCAACTTTTATATCTTCTGTTGAGGCTCTGAATCTGTTTAAGCTGTTGTTGTGTCTTTGGTTGTCTGCTGGGCTCTTAAGTGATATTTAATGCCCTAGGGTGTTACGTCACAGCTGAGTGTGACTGGAGTTCTAACTTCAGTGTTGAAGGGAGGAAACCAATTAACGGAATGTGTTTGTGACTAGAAGAGTGTGGCCAAAGCTGGCTCCTCTGCTGTTTCTCATTCTTTTCCCTCTGTGATTCGTTGGAATCAAATCACTGGCATACTGGAAGAAATAGCTCCTCTAATCCTGTAGAGACTTAGTATAACAAACTGTGCCTTAGTTGTGTTCCCAGTTCTGCTAATTTTCAGAGTGAAGAAAAGCAATTAGTGATAGACTTACTTCTCTTGCTTTTTCACTACTGGGCCCAGTGATAAAAGTTTTAGTGATTATGTGGGTCAGGCTTGACCATTTATTTTTCTGTTCCACACTGATGTTACAACAGGAAAAGCCAGTGTCTTCATCCTTGCCACTTGCTAAATCTTCTCTCTCATGACCCTGCTGTGGAGTACCTCTACAGCTCTGCAAAGAGTTGGACTCGTCTTCTTGTTTGCTGCAGCCTCAGAGTGCTGCTGTACAAAGAGACACCTAAAGTCTCCTATTCCCACACCAGTTCTGTCAGACTTAGAGGTATATTGAGGGGTAATATAATCAGCTCTGCTCTGGAGTCTGTCTGGTGGTGCTGGCAAACTGGAAATAGTTGTGCCATGGTGTACGTAGCACGAGTTCCTTGCACTGTGTGTGTAAAGAAGTACAGTGTCACACTTGAGAATCTTAAAAATACTTGAATATTATGGAAAATTTCCAGCCTCAGAAGTTTAGATTCAGGAAATTAACCTTTAAGTTCTTTTCCGTATGTTAGTTAAGTGTGTGCTTCACATCCTGTTTCAGGTTCTGTAGTAGGAGTTTTAGGTTCTGTAGCAGGAGGGAGGGTCTGTCTACAGTACCAGTATAATGATACATAACCATATTTGATTTTTAGTTTCCATAATAAAATTGTCATTAATATAACAGGTGTGAATTTTCTTCAAAATGTTTTTTGCTATTAGTAGAAAACTGAGCTGGAACTGAAGTGATTCAAATTAAATCTGTAGTAAGATGAATTTTTCAGCTAGTAAGGATTTTGAAATACAGAGAAGAATGCATGGAGAAGTCTTTGAATAGCTACTTGATACTGCTTGCATGTGAGAAGTTCTCAGGAGCTCTGGTAGCTTTCAGATAGTCTCTGACATGAGCTAAATACAAACTAATAATTGAAAACATGGCAGGCTATCTTCACTTTAGTAGGACTTATTTCTGGGCAGTTGTGCTTTTGTCCCTGGGCTGCCACATACCACACCAGTCCCAGCATGTCCAGATGCGTGGTGTGTGACACTTCCCGTGTTTTTACCCCACACCACACCCTGTCGTCTGGTGAGGTCACTTCCTCCGCTGGGTTCCACCACAGTCATACCCTGAGTAAATCTCTAGCACTGCCCAAGCACTCTGTTTCACTGGTTTGCTTTTTAGTTATTGAGGTCTAGAGAACTTGCAGAAGCCTTGACTGCCCTTCAGCATTCTGGAGTTAGTGTTGCATGCAGGTGCTGCTCAGCACTTCTTTGCCTCTGCCTCCCTGCCAGACAAGCTGCAAGTTAATGGTGCTGTTCAGGACCCTCTAATAAGATGAAAGTATTGCTGTCTTCACTACATTATTTCTTCCAAATTACATGCTCAGAAGCATAAAATGATACTCCTTGTGTGCTGATACTCTGGAGATTTCATTGTGGTTGTTACGGATGCCTCAGTATTTGAAGTGGTAACTGTGAAAAGAGAAGTTACAGTTATATCTCAGATTAGTGACTTGAGGTTTGGATTTCTTTCTAGTGCATATTGTTGAGAGAGGGAGTAGGAGAAAGTTTAGTGACCTGTCATGGGGCTGCAGTTCACTGGGGGGAAGGGAGTCTAATTCCATTCAGAATGCATCTAAATGACCTTTTTAAAGAGCATACCACAGAATTAATGCCTGTTGCCATCAGTCTTGAATTACTGTGGCACTGCTTTCTAGTTGTCTGCAAACACTTAATAGGTTACTATGTTAACATCTATAAACCTGTCTAGTAATTCTTTATGACAGGGTTAGAAAATTTAGTCTTCTGCTATAGGAAGTAATGCACGTTTTGACATGTACATGTGTGAATTGTTTTTTTAAAAATTCAACCATTGTATGGTCAGTGTGCCTTCCTGGTGGTTAAAACAACACAGCTAACCTGGAGAGTGGTGCTCATGGGCAGGTGAATCGATTGCTTATGAGCTTGATTGCTGATACCACACACCCTTCATGGTATGACAGTATCTGATACTAAGAGAAAATTCAGTGTTCTGACTGAAAATTGCTGCCTTCAGTTCTGTGACTCCTTTAGGCTTGCTTGATATTTTTTTATTTTTGACTGCACTTTGTCTTTGAGATCTGTGTCCTTTTTTCAGAAAAGAAGAGGAGGCATTTGTAGAAACATCTATTTGCAAAATGTCAGTCACAGAAGAGGGTGGTTAAATTGTTGAAATCTAAGAGTTATGTGCCCAAAATAATTCAGGTTGGAAGGGAGGTCCTAATGTTTAACTCTGCTCAGAACAACTCCAGTTTGATCACTTTCCTCAGGGCCTTGTCAGTCAAATATTTAGTGTCTTCAAGTATAGAGATTTTGCAGCCTCTCTGGGCAGCCTGTCACAATATCTGGTCATATTTATTGTTAAAATAAATAATCCTTGCCTGTAATCAGAATTTCTCATGTTCCAATTTCTCTGCTGCCTCTCATCACCTCCTGTAGAACTTGAGGCAGAGTCTGGCTCCATCTTCTCTAGACACCTGTACACAGACAGCAGTAAGATGTGCTCATCTTCTCTGGGCTGAAGAACCCCTTTCTCTCAGCCTTGCCTTGTACATCATGTGCTCCAGCCCCCTAGTCATACTGGTGGCCTCTGCTGGACTCACTTCAGCGTGTCTGTGTCTTTGCTGTGCTGTAGAGCTCAAATCTGAACATAGATTGCGTTACAAGTTGGTAATTGGTAATGTGTTAGTGGCACCTGTGAAAATACCTGAGTACCTCTGGGTTGCAAATGCTTCTCTGAATGAACTTCTGTCTCCTGCAGAGCAAAATGTAGCCAGGCTTTGCTAACAGCCAGGGGTGGTTATAATTTAAGCTTTTGATTAACTCTCCAAGTCTGGCTGAGACAGTTTGCATCAACCTCATGATTTCACTTTGTTAATCCTTTTAATCACTTCCCTGATTGTAGCTACACCCTTCAGGCTTTTGTTTGGCTGTTGGGTTTTTAGTTTGGTTTGGGTTGTTGGTCAGGGTTTTTTTCTTTCCTGCAATGAAACCACTGCATAAGCCAGAGCAATTTCCTTCATTTTTTTAAGCAGTTAGACTGTTGAAAAACTGTTGAATCTTTGATAATTAAACCATCATTGATGGATCAGTTCAAATACAAGATGACTTGTGTTGTTTTTTGTTTATTCTAATCTTAGCAAGAAGGGCATCCATAATGTTGATACCTGTGTTTACTGCACCCATTTATCATAAAATCAGCTCAGGTGCTCTGCATAGTTGCAGTTCCCTCCAATACCTGCATTAACTGTGCTCACATGTGCTCACATCCCCTTAGATTTATTAGAAGAAAAAATCTTAACCAGTAGCCTGCTGTATTATTTTCGTTTGGCATTAATATTTGATAATTGGCTTTGATGTACAATAAAAAAATACATAGTGGTTTTACTGTTCCAAAGCATTGAAGGGGCGACTTGCTTTATTTGACAGCAGCCTTCATTGTCCAAGTACTTAATGAACCTACTGCTCATAGGCAGTTCTAAACAGCAAAATAAAATAAATTGGTCTGTTTAGTCACCGATGACAGATGCTCCTCTTCTGTGCTGCTGAAGGAAGAATTTCTTTGAGTGTAAATGTAATTTTGTGAAGCTGCTGCTTTGTTTCACTGTTGGTTACTTAGTTAGAAGGTTAAGAGCAGAAACACTTCATCATTAAGATACCAGCTTGTATTGTGCCTGTGAAAGCCGCGAGTGGTAGAAGTATAAAATTTAGAATGAAAGGAGAGTTACTGAATTACCTCTGTACGTCTGCCCAAACAGATGTACCCTATGCTGCACTATCTCTGCTCTTACCTGGAAACTCCTGTCTTGTTACTGAGCACGTGACAGAAGTTCATGTTTCTGAAACAGGTTCTCAGATGCTTTTCTTGTTTGCTGGGGGCAGACCCAGTGGCTCCTGGCTTTGAGGCTGGTTGCCCATTCAGGCAGTACTTGACTGCCATTTTGAAATAGTTTGAGAAAACTTGTGCTGTTGAAGCTGATTGAGGAGAATTAAAATTGTGATTATTTCTCAAATCTGGTTGTTTTTTGGGTTTTTTTACTGAATGTCAGTTCTTGGGTAGTGACTTATTCTTCTTGAAATGTAGCAGAAGATTGGCAATGCCTCTTCAAATGAAAACTAATTGTAAGTCGCTGCTGCTCAGATCAACAGTAAATTCTTAAATTTTTTATCAGGTTTATTAACATTGTGTTCTATAGTGAATCCCTGATAGATCCATGTTCTGCTTCAGGAGGTTTCACATCTGCTCATAGTGCAAGCTGCTAAAGATAAATGATTCCTGCTTCTATTTCTGAGCAGGAATAAACATTTTACACCATATTTATGGGCAGTTTTATTAGTAATTCTTCAGACACCAAAACTGTAGAGTCTTCAGACAGCTAGAACATGGTCTGGTTCGAAGTACAGCCCAATAGCTGTTGCTCAGACCCACCTCCCAAGCAGAATTCTCATCTGAGACTGTTGATTTCAATTTTGTATCATCTCAAGTTCATCAGAGGATGTTCTGAAAAGAATAACATTCAATGCATCATTCTATTTTGTTGTTTATGCAACATTCTATTTTGTTATAAGCCCACATTATTCAAGAAACAATTTAATGAGGTGATGAAAAAAAAAGCCCAGGTAAAAATTGCATATTGACTTTGGTTCTCAGCAGAAACTGTTTATTAATGTCCATATCAATGCCTCAACAAATTAAAGAGTTTAATCCTAATATTTTTCTATTAAGTGTCTTATTAGCTGCTGTCTTTTGTAGGAGATACCTCAGAGCTCATCACTAAACTGGAGAGGTATTTTTGCCTGTGATTCAGAATTTGGTTCCTTCACTGTCATGTTTGTTAATCAAACTTCGGTAAAAACCTGTAGTGATTGGCATGAAACACTTAAAGAAGAGTCTTTGTCTCAAAGAGTATTTCCTGATATTAAGCACATTTGGCTCCGTTGCTGTAAATAACCAGTTTGAAAGCGAAGTGGTAGAAGGAACAAGCTAATGAAGGACGTGGTATTCTAAGCTGGGGAAGGCAGATCTGGAAGGAGAGCTGTGTGTGTGGCTGTAACAGAGTGACCTGAGATGCTGCTCCGCGTTGCCTCAGTGGCTTTCCTTTGGGATTTTTGCAGACCAGTGGTGTGTCCATGCCATGTCTTCCCTCCAAGAGCCCTATGGGTGCTTTTGTGCATATACCCACTTCTCACTGACCCGTGTCTATCCCACAGTATGTGTCAGCAATGAGGACAAGTTTTCAGGATGTCCTACTTCCATGTTTTCCTCCGCCTGCAGATATGTGTCTCTGCTTTTGTTCTCTTTTCTAAAGAAACACATTGAGACTGTTTTAGTAGTATTTTTATGTGTAACCTAAAATTTCCTGGCATTCTTTCTGTTTTACAGGATTCCCTTTTGGCCATTAGTCATTTTAATCCTTTTTTTCTGTTACCCTCTTACTACTTAGATCTCATTTCCTCTATTTTTTTTCCTTCTAGATCTTCACCAGATTGACTACAGAAAAATTGCTAATCAAGTGTACCTTTTTCCTGCTCCTACCAATCACACCTTCCCATGTGTGTCACATTTCCCGCTGTTGCATAAATGCCACAGTCACATTCCTCCCTGCCTCCTGAATTCCTCCCCTGCTGAGGCTCATCATTCTTCCCTCATCTCTTCCAGCCAGCCTTGTCCTCTTTTTCAAACTTCTGCTGCTGTTTCTTAGGACAGCTGGTTCGATTGGAAGAAGGACTGGTGCTGAGAACAGACAGCAGCCTTCTTTCCTTGAGCAGATGTTTCACCAGTGAGATCTCCAGTACCTGAGCAGCCACTAATAGTGACAGATTTTCTTGTGTTCCTGTTCCAGTGAACAAATGCGTAAAGAGAATTCTGTAGCTGACTTTGAACAGGAGGCTTTGCATTTCGCTGGAGTAGAAGGCTGGCAACAGTCCTTTTGGTTTTCCTCCAGGGGGGTTGGAGGTCACCCACGAGGCAGCAGAGCCCTTATCCCAAGCTCTGGGTTGAACTGTAATCAGGAGCAGCATAGTAGGTCTGTCTCAAAAGAGGTTTTGGGAAGGGATTGTCTAAAATAGTCCTCTTAAGAATACAAATATTTGTCACTTCCCTCCAACAATTCAGATAGATGTGTGTAAATAGCATTACTGGCCACAGATGGTTTGGTTAAACCCTTTGCAGTGTGTGTTCCAATCTGTGCAGTGTAGCTAATTGCATGTGTTTTATAGCCTGAGTAACTTTCCTAAATGTTGTACCAAGGCAGAAACACATGCATGGAAAATCACTCACTAGCTTTTTATGGGAATGATAAGTGTCTTGAACTTGTTTGACACAGGTGGCCTGCTTGAGTAACTTTGTCATCAAAATAAAGTCTGTAAAGGTGTAGATTAATGGAGTGTGCCACAGTTACTGTGTTGGTTGGTTAGTGGGTTCCATTGGAACCAGGTACACGTAGCTCTTCCCACAAGGTGTGTACCTGAAAACACTGATCCGAGCCAGTAACTTCAATGTCTGCCTCGGTACACCTGATGCTTTATACCTGTAATTCTTTCAAGTGCACATGTGCAGCTTCACAGGTAGTCAGAAAACCGCAAGTCAACTTTGTAATCACAGTCTGGTAGTTTAGTGTCTCCTCTCACAAAGGAAAGGTTGTTGCCCTTGCGCACTCTGAGTTGGGGATGGTAAGTGTATCTTTATGCATCTGAAAAGCTGAATCTTAAGATTCAATAAAATGTAATGTTATTGCTTGTTCTAGCACAGGGCTTCAGCGCAATGTCCCTTTACTTCATGACCATCGCATCTTCATCACTTTTCTTTCCCTACTCCTCTGCTCACCTTCTTCCTTTGCAGAAAACAAGGTAAAAAGCTACCTGGATACTGTGAAAGTGAAACAAGGACGTTTGATTCCTGTTTGGAAATGGTACTGAAAGTCTCCAAATAAACGAGTTATCTGATAGTCTTCTAAAAGAAATGCAGACTTGAGTACCAGTGCTTTTGTAAGCTAAGCTCTTTTTTTTTCTTTTTTTTTTTTTGTAAAGCTGAGAAGTAGCTATAAGGCAAAAGTAACACTCTCATGTGGCAGGTCAGGTATCTGCAGCTTCTCCAGTGTATTGTGGGCATTAAGGTTATGTTGATGTAATGGGAGTTTGAACAATGTATGGAATGTGGACGAGAAGGTTGTTAAAGGTTACTACATTCAGAGGAACCACATCTGGCTCAGGAAGTCCCTGGGCATTGATGGAGGCTGGGGGAAGCATGACAGTTCCTTGCTTTGTTAATATCTTTTTCCAATGGCATCCCCTTTGGAACTTGTTGCAGGTAGGGTGGCAGACAGAGAATCCTGTCAGCTGGTACAGTTCTTGTGTTCTTAAAATGCCTTGGGGCAAGACAGTGGTATGCTGCTTACATCATGACAATGTTAGCCTGTTGTCAGTAAGCATGAAATTGGTTTCAGAGTGAGCTTTAAAAAAATTATATAGTTTCTTTGATGTCTTTCGTTAATTTAAAAAACAAAGTTCTTCCATGTCATTTTCATCTCTATGTTGTATAGATGTTGTATTGATGGATGACAAGTTAGTTGAAGTTCAGTTAATATTCCTGTGTAATTTACTCTCAAAACTAGAAATAATGTCAGTACTATGTCCAGTGTCTTTTGATACTGCATGAAAACAAAAGGCCTGCCTTGTCATCTCTGAGAAAAACTGATACTGTTTAAATTACCTGATGTTTAGCTGTTTTCTTTTGGATTTTTACTATTCTGCAGTTTGGCTCTTTTGTACAATGAAAAACTTTTTGTTTCTCCAGTAGTTCTAGAGTGGTTGCTCAATTAGCTATCTTAATAATTACAGTTTTTATATTTAAAAAGAAAGTTCCTTGTTTTCAGTACTTTAACTATGTATTACCTGCTTATTTGCAGCTGTGTTTTCCTAGCATCTTGTGACTGTTCTTACGCTCATGTTTCTCAGTAGGGAAACATAGAAAATTGAGCTGTTGATGCAATCCTCAAGTGGATAGGTAATTATCTAAAGTTTCTAGGCAATAAGATGTACTGAAACCTGTTATGAGTTCACCTAGATGGGCCTAGATTTGGGCTCTGAAGTTTGGACTAGGCCAAAGCTGTCAGCTGACTTGAGCTGGGCTGAGCTAACAGCTGACCTCTTCTAGCCTTTAATAAAGGGAAATAAGCACAGAACTTAAAGCAGCAAGGTGAAACTGAGGCATTTGTTTTAGTGCTCTTATGATGATTTGGGAATGGATATCTGCCCCACACAAGTCATTTGCTTTTAAAAGAGGGGGTTTTAGGCTTCAAGTGTCGGAAAATGACTGTTCAAGTCTTATGTTTTGGCTTCCTGTCTTCAGTTGAAGTCCTGACCACAGTTGGACAAACTGAAGCATGTCCACTTGCAGTGAGAAGCAGTCAGACTTCTAGGAGAGGGTTGGGTGTTGAGTTTTTTTTATTACTACTTGTTAGGCTTCCTTCCTGCTCATGACTATGTCTAATAACTTACCTTTTAGACTTTCATCGTGCAAACCCACACAGGCAAGTATGTAGAGACTTTCATCGAAACAGGCTCAAAATGCTTTGTGCTTCATGTTGCCACCTGTTGTGTCCTGTGCTGGCAATAGAACATGTGTGAGAATGAAGAAAGTGGATCTCCAGTTTAGTCTTCAAAATAAGTCAGGATTTCAGTTCACCAGTAGAATAATGCAAGTTGTGTGCAAGCAGCTTCTGTTGTGCCTTTGGAGAGAGACTTTTATCTAGTACATACTTACTAGGGGTGAGGGAACATACCAAATGTGTGAGTTTTCTCATCAATGGTATGTGTGAGCATAGCTGACATCCAACTTCATATGGGTTTGTTTCCCAGTCCAGAATACCAGAAAGCTTTGACTTAGTTCTTAGCACAGTTGCAGACGTGAAGTGTTGAAACCTGATCTTTGAACAGCCAGGATATTTATAAGAGTTGATAATCAGATTTAGTACATACTTTTTTTTTAATTAATAATTTTCCAGTAAGTCTTTCTGAAAAGACTTGCTAGAAGTGCTAGAGGGACTTGTACAAGGTGTTACAGATTGTGGCTGAAAAGTGGACTAAGATGCTGCTGCATCTGCCCAGTTAACTGCAATAGTATGGTTTGTTTCACAGCAGTTAAATTGTTGCTGTCAAATTAAAAACTCTGACAATTCCTACTGTGGTGTTGAGGTTGATCGGGGCAGGGATTGGTGGTTTAGTTTCGTTTCAAAAACTGTTTCTACCAGATGCTGGTCAGGGCACTGTAATTTACTGCCTGTGGAGTTGTACTTGGTGCATATTAGTATATATAAAAATTGGGTGGGAATTTTGCATGATAGCAGGAGTGTTATGAACAAGCATGAGGGCTTGACTACATATCATGTGGTTATAACATACCCGTGCTGTATGGACTGCAGTTGTCAGGGCGTTGCATGCATTGCAGTGATGCAAATCACCTTAGTAATTACAGATCACTGTAATGAGCCAGGTCTTGGACTAGCTATTAACGCTTCAGTGGCCTCTGTGGTGATCACCTCTATCCTGCTAAGCACTGTCAGATCAGCTGGTCAGAGTGGGAAAAGGTGGGCATAGATTGTTGTTTCTGGTGAAGCTTTGGACAGCCTATCAGTAGGAGTTACATATCAAGGTGTTCCTCCTTGTGAAAACAATTGTATCCTCCACAGAGGCTTTGCAGTTAAAGCTATGAAAAAACCCACGAGATAAACAGTATTCCCCATAAGCTGATGTGTTGGCAGATAACCATGTGTTAAATTGGTTATGCCTTTATTATGCTGTCTTCTGTTACTGAACTGTAGAAGGTGAGTAGTTTCTTTGATCTTATCTGTCTGTTTTTCTGTAGCCACACCTCCTCCAAGCAGGTTGCACTTTCACGGTCACTCTCCAGGATAAATCAGTGTACCCTGAACTTTCAGGATAACTTCAAACAAGTGATCTATGTTTACTTATGCCACTTAAAGAAAATATATCTTACAATAAATGGACTAATACAAATAGGAGAAACTGAATATATATTACTAGATAAATAACAGGGTAGCAATCTCATTTCAGTAATTTCACATGCTAGCTTTTAAATGTTCATCTGCTTTCAGGTTTTATTGTTGATGTTTATGAGGTATTTGGCATAAATAAAATTCTTCTTATGTGTTGTTTGTATAGAATAGACTCTTTCATCCAGATACGAGCAAGCTACCAGTGCAGTTTGAGTCGGAGCTCCAGTACTCAGCTATATTCTATGAGTAGCTGTTCAAAGGGATTTTCTCAGTTCATCAGTCTTTGAAATTCAACATGGCTTTAGAACTTTGTTCAGTACAAGATTTACACTGTTCCAGCTGTTCTTGCCCTGCTAGTATCTGATTAGAAAAAAGACAATTAGTGGTCTTTCCTCTTTTCTGGCTGCTGGTGCAGTTCACTGATTCAGTTTGTAAACAACTTTACCTCATTTGTGACCCAAGTCACAAATTTGAGTCTGGAAATTGGTGGCCAATGTGGGAGTGAGTAGAGCTGCACTTTTTAATCTAATGACCATCTAAACAGACGATGATTAATTTCTGTTTCTAGAATCACTGAAAATATTTTCGTCTGAGCAATTAATGGAGGGTACAGAAGGAGGGCAGCTCCCCATGGTGCCAGAAGGGTAGGCACAGACTGACACACCTGGCTTAATTGCGGTCCTACAGAGAAAAACTAATAACAAGCCTTATTTTCAGTAGCTGGTAACCTTCAGTAGTCACTGGAGTTCCTTGGCACTCATGAAAATGTCACAGCTGCAAACATTGAAGTTCTCCAATGGTGAAGAAAGAGTGTGTAAATAGTTACAAGGGAGCTGAGGCCTGTGACCCATATTCCTTCTGTCCTGCTGCTGTGTCCCAGCCTCGCTGGGGCAGAGGTGGCTCTGAACCCTTCTCCTGGCACTGTGGTCCACCCTCCAGAGGGGTGCCTTGGGCTTTAGCAGCTTGGCAGCCCATTGGAGTGGCTCCATAAAAACACTTCTGACTTGATTGTGTTGTGTTCCTTCTGTTGCCAAAGGATTGTCTCTGCTGTCATTCAAATAAGAAGCAAGGACACGCAGTGTCTCCCTGCACAGTTACAAAATCAAGTTGTAGACCAACCCCCACAGTACTGGAAATGTCTAATATTAAAGATGATTCAATAAATCCACTATGTTAAAGCCAATAAAGAAAGTCAACTGACAGGTTTTTATTTTATTGTAGCATTATTTATGTAAATTAATTCATACTCTTGAAAAAAGGCAACAAAAGCAAAGACTGGACTTCATCTTGTTGCTCTTTCTGTGAATTACAGTTTTCTGTAGCCTTCTGTAGCCTAATAGTTGGCCTGTTAGGCAGAGCAGGTACCACGAGTGCCTGTGTCACAGTGGAGTAGTGGCGGCCTACTGCATCCAGGGTGTGCTTATCCCAGGAATGTGTCCTGTAACGTGTTCATTTGATTTGCTGGGTGCTGGGGAAAGGGAAGGACTGTAACGTGAAGCAAAACTGGAACATGAGTCATCTAATTTATAGGAAAAAGATGATGCCCAAAAAGCCCTACTAAAACCTGTTTTAAAAATTCCTTTCTACATAGCTTTAACAAAGTATATGTAACAGCTCCTGATTTAATTCTGACTGTTCAGGAGTCCTTCTGTACTTTTGACTTTCAAATAACTGGCTTTTCTTTCAAAGTTTGACTTCAAGCACTCAATATCACAAAGTCTGACAAGCTTGTACCTTAATTTGACTAAATGTGTTGGAGCTAGTGAATTTTTTTCCCTTTTTATTTCTTTTCATTGTAATAGAACTATTGCAAAATTACATGGTTGCCTCATCTGGGAACTTGCTGTGTTAATAAGCAGTTAGGATAATCGAGAAAAACCTGGTCTTAACTGTCAGCCCACAGGGAGGGAGCGTTTGGTGGAGAGTCTCCAGAGCACTGCCTTTGCTGTAAAAGGTAGAGGAGACACCTGTTAGGGCAGCACAGTAAGTCAAATAGAGGTCCTACAGAGCTAAATGTCAGATTGTCAGCTGTCTGGAAATGCAAGAATATGGGTTCACCTTGCAGTTTCTTGCTGGTTGATGCCAGCAGAGCATTCCAGTTAATGGAAACAAGGCTAAGGAGGCTATTTATTGCCTGTATATGTAAGATACTTGGGTGTCTGATTTGGTAGCTGATATTTCAAATCCTTTTATTGTCTTTTGTGGATGCTGGCTTTCTTCCATGGTATACCCTCTGCCCAGAGTCTTTGGACTTTGTTTTTGTCAGGGTTCTGTATGATGACTTATAGAAACCCTTCCTGTGGTCACACAAGACTCTTCTAAATTGACACAGCCGCCTTCTCCCCACTGCGTCACAAGCGTGCAGCCTTCCTTTGGGTAACGAGAGTTGTGGTCCAGAACATGCTCTCCAGCTGAATGTTATGTAGAATGTGAAGAAAATAAGCAAAAAGTAAAGCTGTCTTGACTTTGAAATGGATTGAAATATAATTGAATTGTCTGTTCAGCATTCTGTAAAAGTATGTATGTTCCAAACACTGTGTTCTTTGTTTCTCTTTTAGTCTCTGTTGGAAAAGTTCTTGATCCCTAATGCTTCGCAAGCAGAAAGTAAAGTTTTCTATTTGAAAATGAAAGGAGACTACTACCGTTACTTGGCCGAGGTTGCTGCTGGAGATGACAAGAAAGGTATTGTATGTCAGCTTGTGGATAAATACTGCCTCATTAGATTGCTTATGGCAGGGCAGTGACACATCGCTAAAATCAGAATAATTTTGATTGGATGTGAATCTCTTTAGTGGTAGGCTTCGTGTTTTCTGAAGAAAAGTCATAGGTTGCTGGCATTCAAATGAGTTACAAAAATTTCCATGTACCTGCTGTTTGAAGGAGGGAACAGGTGTTGAGGAACAAAATATGGATACTGACTCCAACTTAGGCATGTGGGCATCTGGTTTGTCACTGAAGTACAGGTTTATGCTGCTTTCTGGCTGAGAGTTGAGTCTTTCACCTCTTTGTAGTCTTGAGGCTTTTTGAAGACTTACCTGTGCCATTTCTCTGACACTTCTACAGAACAAAAAATGTCTGCATAGGTTCAATAAATAAAGAGACTAGAAATAACCTGGAGGAGAACATTAATAATAAAACTAATCTTACTATTAGGAAAATTTCTTCTGTAGCCATGGTAGTTTAATGTCCAAAAGTCCCATATTTCCTCAAGTTTCTTGTATCATCATGTAAGCAGCTTGTCATAATTGCGGGTAAGTTGCATTCATCTAAATTTAGTTAGAGAACTTAGTATAAGGCACTTAACATTGTTCTGACTGCTGTAGTTGGAGACCCCCCTAACAGGATACTGACTCCATGCAGAGTCACCCTCAGTTCAGAACAATACATCAGTTTGGATGCAGTTTGCTGCAAACAGTGCCAGGCTGTTTCCTGGAGCCAGTTTGGAACTGGTGGCAGTGTGCCCTGGAGAGCAGCACATCAGCACGACCCAGCCTGGTGTCTCACAGATGCCATCGGGTCTGCCCTCAGTCTGCAGAACTCTGGGACGCTTGGGAGAGTGGGCATAGGCTGAATGCACAGACTTGGGACCCTCAGGTTGCTGCAGAGCCCTGAGCTGTGCAGCTGGTGCTCAGTTCCACTCTGCCCATGTGCAGGGCATGCTCGGCTCCTCACGTGGTGCCCCTGTGGCCTGGTGCTGCTGCCAAGGCAGTAAACTGCCAGTATGACCCAGAGAGATGTCTGTGCAGCTTCACAGAGGCTGGATTGAGCTGGGCGTGGAGGTGAAACAGACTTGGAATCATTTCAAGGGGGTAGATGTGCCTGCTGTAGCAGCGTAAGTGCTACACCCACATCACACTGGAAGCCCAGTTTCCCCAGTATGTTGAATAACAGTGTTGCATAAAGACACGAAGGTGTAGTATGTGGGGCTTGATTTGACTCCTGGTGCTGCTGTGTGCAAACTGACCCAGTTCTGGTGACTGCAGAGTTGCAGGTGTTACTGGTACTTCAGATCTCTTACAGAAATCCTTTTAGTAATTTCAGTGACATCAATTCACATGCATAGGAGGAGGTACAGTTTTTTGAGTCCCAAAGTCTCTGCTGAGGATCAAGTTACAGACTCTAAAATTAGGCTGAAAATCTTTGTTTAAAGTGATGAACTTTGTTTTTATTTAACCCAGTCTCTTGACTGAGCAGTTTTTAGGGGGTTTCCTTTTTTTTTTATTTATTCTCCTTACCTCCAGTGTTCCATCTCACAGGCTTTTCCTTTGTGCTGTCTGTGACCTTGAAGAAGAGCAGGAAATGTTTGGGAAATAATGGCAGCTGAGTTGGACATATTCTTTTAGCCCTTTGCAGTAAATACAGCAACAATATATAGCTCACAACTCCAGGAATGGGATTTTTTATTGTTTATTTTATCAACTGGGGTTTTCTTACAGCAATGTAGCAGACAGGGATGTCAAGCAGGTACCTCACCCTGTTTTAGCCTTGAACTTTGGAACTACACTTTCTAAAGAATTCAAGGTTAAAAGCTTCTTTTATACTGTGTGACTGATTTAAAAATTAACAGAAAACATCAAATTTTGCACCAAGTTCCCCAAATCATTGCTCAAAAGGTAACTCTATTTTTTTAAATAATGAGGAAAAATAGGCTTTTTGTTTTGAAGTTATGTTAAAGAAAAATTACTAAAAAATAAAGCTCAGCTTCATTCCTTGAAGATACTTGTTTTTCAAGCTGCTTTGCTTGCCTTTCATAAACAGCACCATCTTCCAAGGGTTTTCCATTATGAGAAGAGTTAAACTTTGTCACTTTTTCTGAATTTAACTTTCTTTAAACCTGTTTTTTCTCAACTGTAATATACTAACTTCTGGTAACTTTAAAGGTATTGGGACAGTTGATCTGCAGCACTCCATTATTATTGGTGAGTGTAGAATAACTGTGCAGTGAGTGTCCATGTAGAGGACAACAATGTGATGGTTTAATTTTTGTGAATACCTAAAGGTGAACAAGAGGGGATTACATAGACATCCTGAGTGTTGGTATTCAGTTGTTCTCAGACTTGGAATACTTCTGAACTTAAATACTGATGTATATTTGAGTCCTTAACCTAAAATTCATTTGTTTTTTAATACATGTGAGGGCTGCACTTGCAGAGATCATACTGGATGCATTTATGGATTGATCCAGAAATGTTAGGATTGTAGTCCTTTTGCATCTGAATTGAATGACTTCCTGCCCACCTTTTTCTCAGTTGCTGTTAACAATGGTGAGAGCCCAGGAACAGCAATCCCTTTGTGCTCAGCATCCAGCCCTTGCCCTGCCACTGCACCATCAAGGGCACAGTCCAGCGTGTGGGCTGTGGGGGGCCCTGATCTCTGGCTGGGGCAAGTTCAAGGGCCTTCAGTGAGAATGGAGACTGTTGAACTCTTCAGTCTTCGTGTTCACGTTGTAATTGCTCTTTTCTGACAACTGTTTATAACTTGTACAACTGAACCATTTAAGAGTGAAAAGAGATTGATCTCTAAAAAGAAAGAAGCCAAATTTTTCATTTTTCTCGCTTCAGAGTTCTACTCTCTTCAAAGTAGAACCTGTAAGTTAGGTAAAAATGTTTTCCATATCTGCATTAGTAATAGAACTATGTTGGAAGCTTTCAAAAATACGTATTTAATTTGGGTTGAGGTTATGCCCCATTATCTTTTCCAAGCAGTTTGAATGGAGGCTCATAGATGACTGTCACTGAAAGGGTTCACCATGATAGGCAAAGGTCATTAGTGTTTCCTGTGACTAAAATTTGGATCTCCAATGCATTCCAGTGTTTAAACACGTTGAAATTGTGGTACTGTGTGGTTAAAACTTTGGAGTTGTACATTTTTGTGTAGGTGGTGGGTTTTTATCTTTCTTAATTGCTGCAAAACTGCTGCAAACATTTGTAGATACAAGTGGTACCAGGGTGGCAGGGAGAGACTCAAACCTGTGATTTGGATGACTTCTCTTTTTACTAATTTGAAAATGTAATTTAGTACAATTTTATAAAATAGGGACTTGTTAGGTACAGTACTCATTAACAGGCATTCATTCATAGTTTGTTCATGCAAGTGTGAACACAGTCCTGATTGTATGTCTGCATATAGTACGTGAATTACTTACTTGTGGGTTTTGTGTGTGTTTTTGTCCCCAAAGGAATAGTGGAGCAATCACAACAGGCATATCAAGAAGCTTTTGAAATCAGTAAAAAGGAGATGCAACCAACACATCCCATCAGATTAGGCCTGGCTCTGAACTTCTCAGTGTTTTATTATGAGATTCTCAATTCCCCGGAGAAAGCCTGTTCCCTTGCAAAAACGGTGAGTCTAAAGGGGGGAAATTCCATACAAATTATTTGCATAACCTTTGTTGCGTGGCTGATGGAGTTGTTTGTTTTCATAACACTAGGCTTTCGATGAAGCAATTGCTGAACTTGATACATTAAGTGAAGAGTCATACAAAGACAGCACGCTAATAATGCAGTTACTGAGAGACAACTTGACAGTGAGTATCTTAAAGTTTGCATATTTATAGTGGGATTGGTCTTTTTGGCACTCAGAGTTGTCCTTTTAGTTCATGCCTCTGGAGCTGTATTGGTCACTTACAAATAAGTTTACAGTACGACACGTTTCTCAGCTAAGTCTTCTCCTGCCTAGGTTTTTGGGGTTTTTTTGTCTGCATGCTGATTAGTTTTTCTGACAGGTGGCAAATTCACTACATTTTTCAAGTTTCTTTATTCAAAGAATTAGCAAGTTTATGTGATGCACTTTGACCCAGGACTAGCAAACCTCCTACCTAACGTTAGACAGCATTTGAGAATACAGTTTTGCATTTGCCTTTTCAAAATTTAGGTTAAATTTGACATAGCTTATTCTGGGTGATTCCATGCACAAGGAGTGGATCCTACATGAAACCTGCAAACAAAGCTAGCAAGTCTGTTTAAGGACCTGTTGTTTGGGCTTTTTTGTTTCAAGTTGGGTAAAGCTGAAATGGAAATCAATTCTAGGCAGGCTATTTCCATGGTAATTGTAAAACGACTGTCTTAAGTCTTTTTTTTTCCCCTTGGACTCACAGCTCTCTATAGCTGTCAGAGTAATCAAAATTTTCATTTTTGTGTGCAGGACTTTTTAACCTACTTTGAGCTTTAAAACTGGCAAAGATAAACATCTAAAGCAAATGAAACCAAATGTAAGCAAACATGCAGTAGTGTAATTAATGGCATTGTTCACCCCACATTGTGAGGGGTAAGAGCTTCAAGCAAGAACTGAAAAATAAGCTCCTCTTCTGGCCACGTGCAGCCAGCCCCTTGCTAACACTACATCTGATGTCAGAGATATCTTTACATCAGAGATAACTTCACAAAACAGCTGCACTGCTTTTAACATAATGAGAAGTTGGACACTTGCATAAAATTGGAGTTGCCGTGTTTTCTGCTTTTGTGTCTAATGTTTAATTTCACTATTTCTTGGAGCCTTTTCCACTGGATTGGCAACTTAACACTGCTGTAAAAACTACTTGTGATGGTTACAGTTGTTGCTTACAAAACAAATGGAATGATTTCTCAACCTCTGGGAGACAGATACAGGGTTGGCATTGCTCTCACTGTCTGTATGTCCTGTCCCCTTGAGTGGGATTGGTCAGGAGTTGTCTCCTGAATGAGTGGTATTGAAGCAGAGAATAGAAGGTGACTTTAATTGCTGGCTCCCCAGTACATATAATGTAAAGCTTGTCATAGCAGTTGGAAAGCAAATTGTTTCACACAAGATCAAAAGTTGGACTGAGCTCCCTTAGTGTGTGAATTACAGTAGTAGGTCTGATAGTTTGTGCGGGCTTTCCATGATAAGGGAGAAGGCAGTAAACAGATGCAAGATTCCATAATCGTGAATGAATGATGTGTCTTGCTTTAAATGCTTAGCATGATCTGTAGGAATACATTGATTCCATGTTTTTCCAAAACTTCTTGAGGTAGAAAATAACTTCTGATATGAGTGTGACTGACAAAGACTGCAGTGAATTTCCTAAACGTAAAAAAAGTCTGTTTTTCTGGTTACGCAAGTCTTGCAGTCTTTGGGGTAGGTGGGCTTTTGACAGTGATTCAGCATGTTGATCAGTTCAGTGCAGGAGTACTTTCCTCAGTTGTTGGTTCTGTTTTTCCTTGAGTCTTATATGGCTGAAGAAGAGACTGTGTTCGTTCTCAGTAGGGACTGAAGGCAGTGAAGTGGTTAAAGGGCTGTTTAACATGTCATGTCAAAATCTGTCTTACTGGAATTGCTAGATAATTTCTTTACTCTGTTACGAAATTTTTTGGGTATTTTTTTATTAAATGAAAAGCATCCCTTCCTCGTAAGAGTCTGTTTTTTTCCCCAGCAGATTTGTTAAACTGTGCTTTCAATTGGTAAAATTGGTAATCCCCCATTCATAGTAGTCAGGGCCTTTTTTCTTATGAGTAAAGGTATGTGTATGTTTAGATTGGACATCAGGAAAATTTTCTTCTCTGAAAGCATTGTCAGGCATTGGAACAGGCTACCCAGGGCTGTGGTGGAGTTCCCATCTCTGCAGGTATTCCAAGGTCGTGTAGATGTGGCACCTGGGGACATGGTAGTGTTAATAATGGTCAGACTCAATGGTCTTGAAGGTCTTTTCCATCCTAAATGAATGACTCTCTGATTCTGTATTGTAGAGGTGAAGATTTAGGATAGAAGCCTCTGATAAAATGCTGATAAAACTGTTTTTACTAACTGTTCCTTACAAGAATAACACTGAAATTGGGACCAATGCAGTAATCTGATAATGTAGTATAAAATGTAGTGCAGGTCTAGAAACAAACTCTCCATGTCCTTGGTCTTTGGTAAAATAACTTCTGCTTAAGGCTTCAGCAAGGAAGATTTGAGTGCATGTTCAGAGCAAGAACAAAGCTACTGGTCTTGCGTGGGTTTCTCTATTGCCTTCTACTCCTGGAAAGGATAAAATGTTTCTGATGGTGGATTTGGAAAAAAAAAAGCATCTTGCAAAGCTCTAGTGGCCTAGCACTGTGGGTGGAGAGAGAATTAGGGGGTTTATGTTTTACCACCCTATGCTGTAGACCATGAATGATTTGGTTAATGCTGCTGTGACTCCATGAAGTGAGAGATTACAAATCATACTGGGCTGGTAATAGTGGGGAAGCAGCCAGCGTGTCCCGATACTTGGTTCACAAAGTAATTTGTTTGCCCTGGGTGTTGCTCTGTAACTGATGCTTGGTTTCCTTAGGTGGTACTTAATCTTGATTTATGGTTCCTGAGTGTGATTTTATGGAGCTGCAAATAACATTTTTTTGCATAGTGCATGATTTTTTCCCCTCCTTGCCCTGCCCGGCAAGTTTGGAAGCTCAGTGTTCTGAAAGTTGCTGAAGGGGAGCACAACTAACTGAACAGAGCCAAAGGATATAGAGATTTTGATGAACTGTCTTTGGTTTTAAAAATCAGAAAAAAAGCCTTCAGATGCCTGTTCTGAAGAAAAGATAGCAATTGCTGTAGCACTGAATGTGGAGAGATGGCTTTACTGAAGCTCTTGCTTCAGAAAGATGTGTAAAATTTGCTTGAGGAGAATCCAATTACTGTTACTTCCTGATTGTCATTTATCTGTTCTGTAGGTCTGATTCTTGCCTGCTTGTAGTTACATCTTAGTGAGCCTGGTGGGTGTGAGGCTTCAGTTTTGACTGTTCATGAACTTACTCATTAAATGCCCTGTAGGGTTGTGTCATCTAGGACTGGGTTTCATTTGGTAATAGCCAAGAAATACATTCATGTTACTGTGTGTTTTTTCTTTTTTCCACAGTGCTTACCTCTTAAAAGTTATTATTTAAGACATAGGCCTTCTTTCTAATGATTTCTTATTAGTTACTAGTCACAAGTGTTAATATGTTACATATTTGACTGTTTCTTTTCCCAAACAGTTGTGGACATCGGATACCCAAGGAGATGAAGCCGAAGCAGGAGAAGGAGGGGAGAATTAACCAGCCTTCCAACTTCCGTCTGCCTCATTCTGAAATTTAAACAGTAGACCATTTGTCATCCATGCTGTCCCACAAATAGTTTTTGTTTACGATTTGACAGGTTTATGTTACTTCTATTTGGATTTCTATATTTCCCATGTGGTTTTGTTTATTATTAGGGGAATAGAGCCAGTTAACATTTGGGGAATTTATCTGTTTTCATCTGAGGTGGCCAATATAGGGTTGTGAAATTTTTATACAAGTTTTACATGTTTGGCATAGTACTTTTGGTACATTGTGGCTTCCCACAAGGCCAGTGTTAAAACAGCTTTCTATGTCAGGCAAAGATGACTGCTTGCATATTGGTCTGTCACGATGGAAAAAAGGGATAATCAATGTTGCAGCCACAGGTGTAGTTAGCATGAATATTCATCTGGAGCACACATGGCTGTGAATAAACTGATGTCCCATAGATATTGCATGTCAAGTGAACATGTGACATCTGTGGAATATTCCAATCAAGTGTACATCTTTGATTGCAGCTGAAGTGTTCCTTAAGATAGTTTGATAACCCAGTCAGCTTTCTCTAGAGAAGGACAGAGAAACGGTTCACATTCCATTATTTGTAAAGTTATCTGCTGTTGCTTTCATTATTTTTGCTACACATTTTATTTGTATTTAAATGGTTTAAGCAACCTAAGAACAAATGTACAAGTAAAGATGCAGTAAAAATGAATTGCTTGATATTCATAATGACACTGTATATCGAGCACAGCAGTAAAACAAAAACCCATGTATTTAACTTTTTTAGGTTTTTTGCTTTTGTGATTTTTTTTTTTTGATACTTGCCTAACATGCATGTGCTGTAAAAATAGTTAACAGGGAAATAACTTGAGATGATGGCTAGCTTTGTTTAATGTCTTACGAAATTTTCATGAACAATCCAAGCATAACTGTTCAGAACATGTGTATTAAGTTGATGTAAGTGGAATAAAAGTTTTATGAATGGACTTTTCAACTACCTTTGGTGTAGATTTCATGTCATCTGTCTTCCCACACCATTTAGATAAATAGCAATATTATACACAAATTAAAATGGAAATAGTTTTACTGTGGAAAATCTTAATACACATTTAGTCATTTAGTTCATTTCAGGGAAGCCGAGACTGAATAAATCTTACTTTAAGATTACTAGTTTACAACTTTTAGATGCCTACAGCTTTCTGACTGAACACCTGGAACTCTGGAGATACCTTAAACATGGATGGTCCTCACACTTACAGCAAAAGGCACACAAAGTTCTTTAAGAGCTGACCTCTTGGAATAGGTCTGCTTATATAGAAACCCAAGTTGTGCTGCCGTTGGCTCTTTAAAGGAGAACTGAGCAGGAGCCTCTGTATTGTTCAGAGGATTCAGACACTGCAGCTCAGTTTGTGGAAAGGCTCCCCAGTGTAATGAAATAATGATGCTCTTCCTTTCCTCATCCCTAGGGAGTTCTCCACTGATGGTATTCACAGAATAGCTACAGCATTTGTAGATACTTGGTTTGAAACTGAAATAATTACAGAGAAATTGAGACTTCATTTTCAAACAATGTCACATCTCTGTTAACTACTGAATGTATCTTGGAAAACAACTGAACTATATTAAAAGGTTAATGTTACATAATCAACATTGAGGGAAGCTTTAGTGGCCTTTCTCTGGATTGAGCTACACCTATAAGGCACAGTGTAAGTGTCTTCTTAGTTTTAGGTACTGTTTGTTTGAGTGGAAAGTTACCTTGGTGTTACTGGGTTAATCTGATACCTGGAAGAATAAGATGAACCAGCCTACTGAATGAGACCTCCATGGCCTTACCCTTTTGCAAATGCAGTTGACTTAAGCAAGTTACAAATCTTACTTCTTACAAGTTTAGTATAGCCTTTTTCTTATATTAAAAAAAAAGTTTAAATACATCATTGGGATGTTCCATTTTCAGAAGCATCTGAGCCTTTTTCTTGGTATTTTAAGCATCAAGATTGGTTGAAAAGGTCATTAGGATAATCTTACACCTTAAAAAAAGTAGTTAGGGACACTCGTCACCATTCCTAGAATTGAAAAATTAGAATCTGGTTAAGACCAGAAAGAAGAGAAGAATATGGAGGGTAGAGGTTAACAAGTCTTTCTAAGGGTGAGCTTGGTACATCCCTCAGTCACTACTGACAAAAGTAACAACGACTTTCTTTAATACATGAAAGCACTTGTCAAAAGGAAAGAGCAGTATTCAAACGCAATTACAAAAAACAGCACTACATTCCAGTCTGGAAGCAGGCAAGTTGGCAAGACCTTGACTAAAAAAATCCCTTTGGGGATATTTGATCCACTTTCAGAAAAGGAAAGACCACAGTTCAACTCTGGCAAAGGTGAGCTCTGTCTCTTGGAGAGGCTTTAATGAAGACATGGCTTGCATCCCTTACTGAAAGGATTTGACTTACAACTTGCATGGTAAACATTTAAATTCTGACTGTATGCAACAATGTGACCTGAGAAATGTCTGGTTTTTTGTTATTTTTTCACTTCTATCCAACTGTTTCAGAAGGTTTTGAGTAATTGGGTTCTATGAAGTTATTCCAGGTACCTGCAGAAATCAAGGTATTTCTGAAATATATAATGAAATGAATGGCATACAGAAGAAATACTTTACCCTTGCGTTTTTTAACACAAAATACGAAGGTACCTTTCCATAGGAAGTCATTGGATGGTGTGATAAGTCTTAAGAAAGCGTTCTCTGATCTCAGCAGCTTGACTGATCTTTTAAATATAGAAGGTTCACCTGGAGTCTTTATTTCCCCTATTCTTCCACTTGAGTGATCTACAGTATTTGATGATGAAAAACATGTCCTGTATTGAGCAATGCTCTTACTGAGCCTGCTCTTATCACAAGCATGTTTTCATGTGTGTTGAGTCTCTGTTCTGAAGGGAGTGGTGTTGTTCCTCACACAGCATGTGCCCTGTCCTGAGCAGAGCCTCCTGCTTTGCTGAGCGGAAAATGTGTTCAGGGCCTTGAATGCTTTGAGTGCAGCAGCAGAGGATGGGCAGTGCACACAATGCCATTCCTGCAGGATCTGCACAGAGCCACAAAAGATGGATGGGTGACACAGCTTGAAGAGGCAAAACAGGGAGGGGTTGGGAGTGTTTACACTGACCCCCCTGCTCTGTTGCACCCAGGGCAGCCAAGCATCCCTCTGCAGCCTCATGCCCCTGCTGAAGGGGAAACCTTTCTGGATGACAGTGTGGCCATACAGGAGCTTTAAAGATGCAAGTTCAGGGTGCTGTGGAAGCAGCCCCTGACAGCCCAAGTAGCACTTGCCTTTTACTTACCTTTTGCTTTGGAAGGGCAGGCAGCTCAGTTACATTCTGGTGGTGAGATGTCTGTGCAATGGGGTCTGCTTCCCTATTTCCAGCAAATTAGAGCTCAGCAAGATCCTGGCAGGCTTTCCAGATTCTGAACGGAGGAGGAAAGGAAGGACAGCCCTGTGGATAAGCAAATATTTTGGAAGTAAAGTCATAGCCTCTTTTCCCAACTCTCAGGATTTTGTTTTTATGGTGAGTAGATTTATTTTCTTCCAAAGTGCAGCTAAAATTTGTTGGAAGATGGGAAATCCCAATCTCTGAAAATGGTTGCTCAATGTACCCTTTCAAATAGGGGAAACTGTTTGGTACTGGTGTGGTTTTAAGGTGCCTCAAAACATGTGAGGAACCTGTTAAGAGAACTGTTCTAAGCAATCACTGTCAGCTTTGAGCTGTATTCAGAGACCTTGCATTAATCTTATGGATGTAACTGAAAATAATTTTTTGCCTGCCCTACCTGTGTAAAAACTGGCAATGTCTGTTAGCTGTAGTAGTAGGAGCTGCTAGTTGGGATGAGTAAGTCCCAAGCATGCCTTTTGACTCTTGAGGTTATGAATTATACAGTGAAAGTTGCTTTATTTTTCTGTAATAGAATTATTTGTCCTAAGGATTTTTCCTTTTTTTTCCTAACCTCTTGTAGCTGGGTCTGAAATAACAAAACCAAAATTTTTAAATCTACCAAGTGCTAATTGCTGTAACAATTACTTGCTTTTTAGAAAATTCAGAAGTATTCATGATAAAAGAGAACTTCAATATGAATCCAGATAATTAAGCTCAATTCAATGTTCTTTACATTGTGCCCTGCTGTCCCCAAGCTCTGCTTTTGACAGATGAGCAATAGAAAAGTGCTCTGAAGACTTTATGTCCTGTGTAATTCAGTTTCCAGCTGAAACCAGAAAAGCTGAGGCAGCTCTCCTGGTTTGGTCTCAGGGTTGGTGTGATTTTGCTTGAGTCAGCACTTTGCATTATCACTAGTTCTTTGAGTGGAGGGTCAAATTATCTTCTCAGCAAAGCCGAATTGTAGCTTCAGTAGATGCAAAGCACATCCATCTTTAACTGGGTGCTTGAAGCAGAATGAACTATTTTAGAACTGTAGATTTGCTTTGCAGATGAGCAGGGATATGAGGGGGGCATTAGTCATCCCATTAGCAGTGCTTGGTGCGGGAGGACTCCTGGATCCTGGGGGGAGGCTGTAACTGGGCATCCCTTATCTCTACCAGTAAGACGAGGGATGCACCTGCTGGTTTTCCAGGGAGAGAATAGTAGTGAAATACAGGGTAGAACCAAGCTGCTTTTTTAGAACTAGAGAGAAAATGACAACTTCAGATTTTGTTCCCAGGCAAAATACAGCAACAATTACGGCTTGGAAGTAGGAGTTCCTAAGGGCTTTGGAGGTTCACTGTGCAAACCATGCCGTTTTTCTTGACTGCTCAGGAACCCATATTTTTGGAACATCCAGGGTTCCCAGCAGGACAGTTTTCCCAGCAGGACAGTTTTAAATATGCTTGGAGAACTTTCTGGTGGAGCTGTTCTGCAGAAAGTTACTTTTTTATGCAAACTTTCTTCTAAGGCAGCTGCTCAGATGGTTGCTTTGCCCTCCTGGCAAAGCCTACAGACATTACCAGACTGAAAGTAGCCTTGAAGGAAACTGAGAAATACAGGGCCCCCCTAACTCAGCTGCTTGGAAGATCTGGAATGTAATTCATTGCAGACCTCCTGACTGGAAGGAAGAGGGCAAAAAGAAAGCATTTCAAGGACAGAACTTCAAATATGTTATGCCTTGGATTACATGGCTGGGGCTTGTCTTTAAAAGGGTTTAGAAAACAGTTGCAGAAAATCAAGCATTTTAAACCACAAACTACCTTCCATTTGTTTTGTTCTTTCTTAGGATGAGTGTGTTTCATAGTGAGTTTTTTCTTTCTGGATATACACTTCTCTGAAGCAACTTAGCAAATTAATTTTGTTGACCAGACATTTCTTGCCTGTTGTTTGGACAGGAGGGATTACTCCCTTACTGTGTGTTTGCTCTATGTTCTTTTTTCTCCTTGCTTTTAATCCTGGTCCCCTTTATAAACTCTGCTGTGGTGGGTTTGAAGCATCAACGTTTTTGGTGAGTAAAGTGGTATCTGCATATTGGCAGCATTCATTGACAGTGCCATTATTGCTGTAGATTAGAGTTCCAGCTACATAAAATCTAAATATTATACACCTGAGCTGCCATCACAGCCAATCATCCCAGGCAGGCTGGCACACAGGTGGGCCCCAGGTGATAGGAGGGGCAGGCACAACAACTTACCAACATGTGTGAATTTGCAAAGCCAAGTCCCAAGCTGCTGAATTTTTTAGGTTCCTTAATGAGGAAAGAATTGTTTAAGGATAAACCCTTATCACAGTAGAATATACTTATTCTTAGATTAATGTAAAATTTAATCCCATCAGATTATTTCTTCACATCTAAATTTCATAATTTTGGTTTTTTACATTTCAAAAGTAGTACTTGGAAATGTTTTCCCTTGGATTGACACTTTCTGCTGCTGTGTAGCCACACCGTGAGGAGCGAGGAAGACCAAACCCCATCCTTGTGCTGTGGAGCCTGGTGCTTGTCCATTGCACTGTTTTCTAAGAGACTCATTGCAGTTTAACCTTCTGGGACAGGGTATTGAAGCTGTTTCACTGTTAATGCTAAGCCATTTAGCATCAGCAGGTCTAATTCCAACTCCTACTGCCAAAAGGAACTGGAGAACCCTTCTAGGTCAGTGAGGTTGTGTCTGGATTGCCATCAAGGGGCATTTCATGAATGAGAATTCTTATCAAGGCATGCCCCATTGCTTAATGTGTCCTGGGGTTACCAAAGAGAACAGCAGGAAGCCTGAACTTCAGCAAAACATCTGTCTGTGTGTTTTGAGACATGGCAGCATTTCTGTACATGGCTTCACAGTCCTGTTCAACATAGAGGAAAGTTAACTCCTCAGTCTTAAAGCTGAAGTTTCACCCAAGCTAGATGATGTCAGGCTTTGCAGTGAGAACCCAGACCATTCACCTCTGTGTCCTCATCCTGCCATGTGTCAATGAGCAGTGACCATGAAGGGGTGACAGGCTCTTACACTACAGTGAAGAAGTACTGAAGCCAAGGGCCTGCCTTGTAATAACAGAAAACAAGTGTAGGTCTATCACCTACACAAGCAAACATCAACAGTGAGCTATTTCCTCCTCCAAGATGAGGCATGTTGACAGTCATTCCACAATTCCAGCATAGCTTGACCTGCCAAGGTGTAAGGATGAGTTTTACTTCCTGCTGCCCATCAATATTATTAAGGAAGTCTAACTTTTGCATAGCAAATTTTATGGACTGTCCATATTTTCCCAGACTATTTTTACAGGCTTGAAATTCATTGTGTGCTAAACCCCCAACAAAAATCAGATTACACAGCTGGGTTATAGAAACAGCATATGTTTAAATGTTTAGGAAAATAAGTCTGTGGTGTTATGTATTCTGGTACAGAGTTATTTTACAAAGAACGCAAACAGGCACACTGGTGAGGTAAGCAAAGAAAATGCTGACAGCAAGACGAAAACAAAAGGAAGTAAGAAGATGGGCTGAGAGAGATAAGGGAGTGAGGCAGCAAGAATCCAACCTCAAAGCATGTAGGAGATCACCCAACCTCTGAGCTGGGACAGTTTGACTGGCAAGTGCAGTGGAACCCTGTCATACTGTAGGACTGGGAGGTGTTTCACAAACTGTTCATGTGTGGACTTGACACACAAGAATTTTCAGATGGAACATGACCCAGAAAAATGGTCAAGACAATGCAAAATGGGATCAGGTTTATTAAATGTGACCTTCAGAGAGAAGCAGAGTTAACTTTTATCTTTTTTACTTTTTTCCCTGCCTTTTTCTAAATTAAGAATTCATATGTTAAGCATGTATCAGGCCTATGTTACTGATATAACTCTGATGAGATGTTGATGAAAATCTGGTTTTGGTTCTACTGCTATCCCCAATGGAAATTCAGGACACAATTAAGGTCCTAGGGGAGCCTGTAAAATGACATCATCGTCAGAGTTAAGATACCAAATGCTGCAGAGACAAGAGTTTTAAAGGGACTGCCTTACTGGTTTGGGATTTTCTTCACTAAAAAAACCTGCCAGAGCCTGCTGAGTGCTGGGACATGTCACCACAGACTCTATAGTCTCTCCTTTTCTGTTACTGCCAGGGCTCAAAATGATTATGCTGGGCAGTTGTTCTGCAAAAAGGAGGTTTTGCTTCAGTGACTGTTACAGTGGTATAATGTGCACCAGAAACAATTCTTCCCTGCTCTGGAAAGGAAGGCCCAAGATTTTGAATAGGCTTGCAAAGTAAAATGAAAATCAAACTTGACATTCCCAACTGCAGCACGTACAAACCAAGAACAATCTCCAGGCATCGTGTGGGAGCTGCCTGCCTGCTGCCCACCTGGCTGAATCCCAGCTGCTTTCCCCAGCTCCGGCTGTCAGGAGCAACTGCCAAATAGACAAACTGCCTAAGGAAGCCCTGGGGCTTCCCAGAGGTATTCAGCAGGTGTGGAGAGGTGTGGAGTTAGGAAAGCAGAAAGTGATAGATTTTCAAGAAGGGGAAGGAAATAGTTCTGATAATTGGGGTACAGTGGGGAGTCCTCCTATAGTGGGATAAGCTTAATAATAGTTGGGAAAAATCTCCAAAGAAGTCTCTAGTTAAATATTTTTGTAGCACCTCATGTTCCAAACCCACAGACATCTAAAAGATGGATCCAGGATGCTTTCTAGTCAAGCTGGGCTTAATTAGGGATATCCCTGAAAAGTCAGGTAAAAGGCCAGAAGTGATGTCTAGATGACCATTTGGTGATGTCAGAAAATGTATATGTTGAAGCTAAGGGTGTCTTCCAATGATCACAGTGGTGAAGTTTTCAATGAGTTTGCAGCCTCCCCAGTTTCATACCTCTAAAGAGCCACAGTGATTCATGAGTCACCTTCTTCTTTATCCTACTAGTACTTTGGGATTGATAACAAAGGGAAGAGATAAAGAAGTTGCTGTGCTGTGCCAAGAAGTTGTCTTAAGAAGGAACTTTACTCAAACTGAAAAAATCTGGATTTTCTATCAGTTTCAATGTTTTTATTGCGTTTCTTTTATCAAATGGTTGATACAAACTGGCTGGTTACTGAATTAAATGCTCAGTTTCTTCTGGTAATAGTGTATATATGTTGCAAAATGATAAAGAATCTTCCTTGAAGAAGTTCAAGAGTTTGTTCTCTTGGTTCTGGACCTGACTGAAGCCATGCTGCTTTCCTATTCCCATGAGCACCTTGACTGGGTGTGTTCAGCACCTGCTGCTGACCACAGGAGTGCTCCAAGGGCTGCATCCCCCCTGTCTGTGACTCACTTCTCTGAAACACAGAGCAAATTTCAGCAAAGCCATGAAGTTCCCCTCCCAGCAGGCTGGCACAGTGCATGTCCAAGTCATTTTTGCAGATCAGTCAGTTAACACATTATGGTCAATAAACTTTGAAACATGAACAATCCTGGCTGACAGTGTGAATGACAAAGCAAGCAGGGAAATGGAGAGCCAGTTTGGAGCTGTCGGCAGAGCGTAAGTTTATGGCCACCACTGTCATTACTGATGCAATATCCCAAAATGGTTCCCCAGGAATTCAGTTTGTTTGAACCAGGGATGATGATGTGACCAACCTCCTTCCCCTGCCTGTCAGCTCTTTCTCCACTTGGGAGGGCATTGCAAGGGATAAACCTGCAAAGAGGTGGAGAGTCTCTGCAGGCATCCAGTCCAGACTGGTGATGGCACAGGTCACCCACTAAAGGCCAGCCAAGGGGGCCGTCTCTGTGCTGAGGTCACACTGTCTGTCCCTGGTGCTCTCTAGGGTTTGTGGGGTGATAATAGGAAATTACATTTTCTTGGAAGGATAGTAAAAAAGCGTAAAACTCTCCTCTGTCCCTAAAAGATGTCCCTAAGGATCACACCTGAGACACTGGCAGAGAAATGCAAGGTGGCTGACTACCTTGCTCCTCCTCCTATTCCCTGGCTAAAGAATGGAATTCAGTCTGCAGTGGACTGCCAGGTTTGCCTTAAATTCATATAAGAGAAGTTTTAATTGGAATGTTTGATCAAAGCATTTATTGTTCAAACAAGAAACTTCAAGATGTGATTAAAACCTTATACAAAATCAGGTATTTTTAGGAAGGGTAAGCTGACTTTGTGCCACATACTGAGCAAAAGCTACATCACACTCTCGCTAACTAGATTCCTGGAGCAAATTAAAGAACCAGTTAAGTATCCTTCAGAAGAACATGAGATGTCCAAGAGGGCTGAGCCAGATGACCTTTTCTTGATTCAAGAAATGTCTGTTATGCTCTGCTGATACATTTTTCTTTTACTTGCAAGCCCTACAGAATGGACTCTGATACTGTTCTTTGTGACAAGATCCTCTTTAATTATGTCTTTTCTATCATTTGGCATGTGTAAAGGTTTCCAGTTGTGTCACAGACTGAAACTCTTTATGCTAAGACCATATGTATCTGACGATAAAACAAAAAAATCCCAAAACAAATCAAGAAGCTATCAGATACTCTAATGCAATTTCAGTGATGAATTACAGCAAGAAGTAAAATCTACCTTTCAAAAAATGAAAATGTTGCTTATGTTGCTGATGGATAAGCAAGTATTTTTGTAGTTACTTAAGAGCTACTGCTGAAAGTATCTGACACCCACCTTCAGCTGCATCTCTGAGGATGCTGGGCAGAAGTCTGACTGTTCTGTAGCTGTGGAAGGAGCACCAAGAGAAGGGCGTGTTCCTTCTCAGAATTGCCAGAAGATGCAGAATTACCTGAGAGAAGAGGAAAATCTCTCAAAGATGTTTGCACTATTGATAATGGCAGCAATTGCTGTGGTGAGCTCTACAGAGGCATAGCAAACACATGCCCTGGGGGTTTATGCTGTCAGCTGTTCAGTGCATCTGTAGAATTCCATAGTATATAATGAACTGCAGCTCTCTTAGTAGCACATCAACATGTTTTCTGTCCAGGATGTCTGTCATCTTTGGTTTTGCCTTGCCCATAGAACTGCATTGTCATCTGTCTCATGAGAGCAAGCATCTGGTGTGGCAGGTCCTGTACTAGAAAGATGTCAGGCTCCCCAGTTTCAACATCACATCCAGCCTAATAGAGCATTTTTGAGCCCAAAGACCCCTGGACAGTATTCCTCAGCATCAAACCATTAGAGAGGCCACGGTGCTGAGCTGTAAGCATCTAAACTTTGGACTTGGTCCATTAGATGGGGAAAGCCAAATGTCCCCTCCACCTACCTTCAGGAGCAAGCTTCAAAGTGGTAAAAGTCCCCATGGTCTCCTCTAAAGCCAACACAAAAGAATGGAATCCTTTACCTGGGTAACTAACTCTGTTTGGAAGAGAGAGGAATTTACTGGAGATGCTGTTCTCTCCTTTGGTGGGCAAGTGAACCCATGTTTTTGATGGCTGAAGTCTGAGGAGCTGCCCCTTTGTCTGACACATGCCTGCTCTTTGGCATGTGTGCAGCCTTGTCCACTGCCCTTTGCCCCTACGCCAGTGCCTGGCTCTGTGTGTTTGAAGGTCCCTGTCCCTGGCAGCACTACCGAGCTGACATGTGTGAGGAGCTCTCAGAAAGGGCACCTCTGCAACACTTGAGATGACAATCTGAGGAGCAGGGAGATTCCTAACCTTGTGGGGTTTGTAACAAGTTCCCTTGCTGCCAAGCATCGGGGCAAGCAGCAGTTTTCTCTCAGTTCTATGCTTATGTGGCTGGGGCAGAAGGGCAGCAGAGCAGGGCAGCCCCTGTGCCTGCAGACACCCCAGGCTTCAAGAATTTGTTTCTTGCCAAAATCATACTCTGAACAAACAGAGGAGCTGTGCAGATAATAAACCTTCAGTGTTTCAACCTGTCATACATGCAAAGCCAAATGATGCTGAGAGTAAGTGCTCAAGCAGAAAAAGCATTTGGAAAATCTGCAAATGGGACCTGGGCATGCTTTCTTATTAAGTCAAAGCTGTCTGCAGTATGTTGATGCTACCTGCATGGGGTGATGCACATCAGGATACTGACCTCTCTCCCCTGCAAAGTGAAGGAAGGGAGCCAGGGTGCCCTCGTGCCCTTGTGTTTCTTTCCCAGGAGGACTGGGCTACCCTGAGCACACCTCTTTGTGTGGTTTCACAATCAGAAAGCTGATGCAGCTGGAAACCAAGATGTATTTTCTACTGGATGGGGCCCCTGATTGCCAAGGGCCCAAAGACAGCAGTGGCAGCACCAGGAGGGTGTGGGACCATCCTTTCTGATCACAGCCCTTTAGGAAACCACAGCCTTCATGTAGAACTCGACCCCACAAACTTGCAACAGCTACAAGCAGTACTCAGCTTCTCCATCTCATGGAGCAAAGGGGTATTTTGTGTGAGCATTTATGACCTAAACTGGGATGATTCATCCCTGAGCCACTTCTGTGTCAAGCAGAGGTCACACAGTGCTGGGTCCTGCCCTGCACACCCTCTATTGCTGTGTAAGATATAAATAGTTACTGAGCCTAAAAATGTTTACAGTTTTTTCAATACCTGAAAAGAAACTAGGTTAGGGAGTATAAAAGCACTTTGCCTCATCTAGTTTTTCTCTAAGGACAGAGGAAGGTGAACTTGCTGTTTATAGACAATACATGTAAAGGATTTTCAGTGAATGTATCTCATCCTTGTGTCGTGTTGTTACTTGATGAAAACAACGTGCTGATGAGATCTCTTAATGTTTGCCACAGGATTATGGTTTTAGGTGCATACTAAGCCAGGATGAGCTGGAGACCCAGACCATACCAGGTTTGTACAGAGACAACCAATAGTTTGTATCAGACCAAGTTTAGATTGCAAATGTTGGACAGAGCATTTCTTGGTGCATTTTCATTTGAGAATCTCTCCATGGCACATGGCCAGCATCCAGGGCAAATAAACTGAATTTTACAGTTTCCAGCATTTGCTGTCTCCTACCAGCTCATTTGCAGGAGAGGGGATAGGAAAGGGAGAGTGGGGAATTAATTCAGTTTCCATTGCCCTGTGATGTTTGTTCTTAAAACACTTCACCCACTGCAACCCCACTGCAGTGCCCAGACTCCAGCACCTCTTCCAGAAACAACAGAGGATTGTTCCCACTTGCCCTGATTGCTCCCCAAAACTCTGGCATTGCTAGCAGTTGCCTGGAACTGGGGGTGTTGCTGCTTGTCAAGATGAACCATGGTAACCGGAGAGAAGAAAGTAGTCTCTGGGGGTTCTTAATATTCCTAAATTCCTGAAGTACATGTGCAGTAAGATAAAAAAAGCCTAAATCATTTTGCATTTTAATAAGTCCTTTGGTGAAGAACTTTGATTTCCTGAATCAGGAAGACTGGCAATGTCAGTCTGAACTGACACCAATGTCACTATGGCAAGATTTAGTGGCACCCTTCCCTCATCTGAGATCAAAAGACAGTCTGAGAAATTGCCTTTGAAAACGTACTGCTGGAAGGAAAGGTACAATCCAGACATTGTTTTTCATTCTTTATAAACATGATCATATAGCAGCTTCAGCAGCTGATGTTGGGATTGCTGCTGCTTGGCTGATGCCATGCTAAGTTGCTGTGACTTTGTCAAGAACCACTCTAAGTGTTTCTGTCATGACTGGCAACTGTGGGAGGCATGAGGAAGGGCCACATCTCCTGTCCAGCTGTTTCTGTGGCAGAGGTGAGTGTCCCAGCTCCTGCAGCCCCTCCTCTCCTCTCAGCAGCTGTCAGCCACCAAACCCCCTCCCAGACGCTGGTGGGAGGATGCTCCACGCGCTGAGGCTGTGGCAGAGGTGCAGCAAGGCTGCCACAGGGCGCTCCTTCACTGGCGAGAGCAGTGGGTGTCTTCCCACGCTGAGGATTACTGAAATGGACCCGCTTATGCTGGAATTAAATTTTGCGTATTAGCAATAACTTACACTGCTGAAAAGGGATCATGAGATCATCTGAAGTTGTCTTTTGTGCAAGCTTAAAACTACATTGTCTGGGATGTGATGATTACTGCTTACAAAGACTCAGGCGACCACCCAGGAGTTAATATGATTAAGATCATTTATTCCATTTGTAATTCTCAGAAAGCTTTCAGATTCATCAAGTGAGTGGCTTCTGTTCCTTTTATCCTGAGATGGGTACACCTACTAGAGCTCGCTGCATGTCAGTTTGACAAAGCACATTTTCTGAGCCTTATTTACATGAAAAAAATCCAGATTTTTATAAACATTTCTATTCACATCAAAAGCATTTTTATTTTGCAAGCATTTCTTTGTTATTTCCTGCTTAGGCTTTGCTACTGAATCACAGCTGCTGAGAGGGATGCTGGCACGTTGCTCAGCCTTCTTGCCCACTGCTGTTGAACCAATGGGGCTTCCATTCCTGCACGGGGATGTCAGGTCTGCCACCAGTGGTCCAGAAACACACACATGCTCAAAATAATCCCTGGACCATCCAAGCTGAAGGCTTCAGCTCCTGGGGAGTCAGGGAGCACTGCAGGATCCAATGTCCCATCATTGCTCTGTCCAGGTTTCCCCATGTGTGTGGAGTGACCATCCCTCCTGCCCCACCACAAACACCCATGGCTGAAGGTGATAGATACCGAAGCCTCAGCAGGGAGCCAGGAGGAGCAAGAGCTGGCAGCTCCTGCTGAATGCAGCTTGCCTAGCAGCATGCAGCCTCCTGTGTCTGCTGGGCATCACTGTTCCCATGCAGAGGCAGCAGGAGAGGCGCTACTGGTGGGTGATGCCACCCTGAATGGGCCCTGGGTGAGACAGCACCTTGGTGTGGAGCGCTGTGCTGCCAGGATGGGGCCTAGCCTGAGACCTGCACCTGCTCAAGGCAGAAACATCTTTCAGCTGGTCCTGGGAAGGACACTATAATGTGGCTGCTGGGCCTTGCCTGCAGATCTGAGCTGCAGGGAAGAGGACGCAGACACAGACACAGGTACAGATACCACTGCAAGACAGTGGAGTGGCATCTGCCCTGCCAATGTGATTCACACAATTCACTGTGGAGTAGGCTCTGGGCTCTTTTTTCTTAATCTGCCCATAGCGTACTTGTTCCCAGTTGCATCTCTGTGAAGACCCTGCAGTCAGTCACACAAGCTGGCTGTTACATAAACCAGTTACTAATTTTTTCAGTGACTGAAATACCAGTCAGCCCCCAGAATGGCTCAGTTAAAGAAGCAAAACTGGCGGGGGTGAGAGAAGGGGACAAGAAAGCCCCACGTGAGCCCAGCAGCGCGTGGGGTGCAGGCAGCAGGCAGCAATGGGGGCTAAGCTGAGAACAGGGTTTCCACCTGCCCAGAGCTTGCTAGCAGAAGCAAAAATTAACAGGTTCAGTGTGTTTTAAGTACAGCTATGAGCCCGCAGGACACTGGGCAGCCAGGTTGATACCAAGCCACTCCCTGCACCAATGCACCAGTCTCCTCCCTCATGCCCAGTGAAGCACCTTTGGCTCTCGCTGCAGTGACCACACAAACTCTTTAGTACTTCAGATCCAAGCAAGGCAGGCAAGGCTGCAACCTGCCCAGGCACAGGCAATGCCACATCCTGCCCCTGGGGAGAAAAAACCTCAGGCACAAGCTGGAGCCAGATGACTGAGAAGCACAGGGCTGCTCACAGCAGCCTTCTGCACTCCTCCATTCTCTTTCTTAAATAATTTCTTTTATAAACACATTAGTTTCTCAGCTGATGCCCTCGACTATTTGGGTGTTGCTGTGCACTGCAGTGCTCAGCAATGCCCTGTGGCAGTAGGCTGCTCCCAGCAAGCGCGGGGTGTCAACATGACTGGGGCTTGGAGCTGGCAGACCTGGCCTATTTCTGTGCAGGTAAAAGAAGCCAGACTTGGTACGCTGAGGGAGGATGAGACCTCAGCAGCCCACAGAAGTTGAGCCAGTCTCTTGGATGGCTGTACCTCACTGCCAGAGGTCATCCACTTGTGCTTGGAGCCTTGCGCTGTCGTCATCCCTGACAGGTCTTGGTGTGGCCACAGTAGGATGATTGGAGAAGTTTTGCCAGGGGTCCCATCCAACCCATGTTAGCCCTGTGACAGCCTGCCAAGGGTTCTTCTGGGTGTTTGTCGTGTCAGAGACTGGCTAATCACTGAGTACTTGGACAGCCTAATTACAGGGTTACTTTTGCCCTCTACAATAAAGTGCTACCTCATAATTAAAAATAGAGAGAATGGCAGTCCTAATTATCAGGCTTTTATTAGGCTGATGAAGGCACACTTGGCACTGCAAGGACTGTTCTTGCAACTTGCTCTCGGTGCCCACCCATCCCTGCCTGTTACACTCCCAGGGAAGCCCAGAGCAATCTCTCCCACTGAAAACAGAGGGTGAGATGACTACTTCCAAGCAGACCTCACCAAATGCCATTCAGATCAGGGAATCGAGAGGAACCTGACCTTGAGCACCCCTCAAACTTCAATGCCTGCTGCAATCCAACCTGCAGGCTGTTGATGACACTCAGTCCTCAGCCACCTTAGCAGCTCATGCATTGCCATGTTAACATAACCATAAATTTCACTATGTTTCATGTGTTCACATCCACATGGAAGATAATCATAGACTGGTATGTCTTTGTGCTTAAAATATTGCAGCAAATACACCGTGTCGTTCTTCCCAGCTTTCCCAAGCAGCCTTACCCCTGGCACACCGGGGAAGAAAGGGCTGTGTAGGGCTGTCTCAGGCTGCCTGTGCCCAGGTGCTGGGTACAGGCAACTTCTGCTGGAAGTAGGAGGAATTACAAGCCTCTCAGAGTTCACTAGCAGCTGTAAGTCTTGCTCCCACTAGTGACAAAGTGACAAAATACTGTGTTAAAAAAAAGTAAGCTCTTCTGTGCTGTTTGTAAGGCAGTGCAGAAGAGATGCCAGGTTATTCCTATTCAGCAAATGCTGAACTCGCCTTAAGATCCACCCATTACAGGAAAGACACTTTCACAAGGACTATCTCTGCCTTTCCCTTGTAAGACAAGACTTTAGCCAAGGACCTGAGGGCCTAAGATGTAAGTTCTGAGCTGAGGGAGCCCTGCTGGACTCAAGCCTCTGTGAAGGATAAAAATTTGGCTCTCAAAGGTGTCTCATTCTGGGCAGACAGTGGATTTGCCCATATTCCTTTGTGAGTCTTCAGGAGTGCAGTCAGGTCCCATTCAGGCACACAGCCAGCACCTCCCTCCAGCAAGGCCATCAGTTTCAGCTGGACAAAACACTCCAGTGCTCCCTGCTAAATAGAAGTGTAAAACCAGCTCTCTGTGGGATGACTGTGTCTCACTGACCTGGCCCTCTGTCCCTGCTCCCCATCCCTTCATGCCCCAGGACAATCCTACCCAGCCCTGATGCTTTCATGCATACTGTCTACTCTTAAAAGCAGCCAGGAACAGCTTACGCCATATGTCTGAGGCTGTCACTGAGGAGCACCCTGACCTGAACCACTCTGCTCTGCTACTCAGTGTGCAGGGGTATGTGACCTGAGCCAGCTTTCCTCTTCCTTCTGGTTAATCAGTTTTAATTGATTGATTGATTGGGGATCAACCCCCACATTTGGGAGAAGAGAGGCAGCATCACTCTTGATGGAGCCCAAGTATTTGCTTTCAGAAAGCTGCCAGCATCCTTTGGAAAATAGCCATGTACATTCCCTAGCATAACAAGAAATCATCACATAAGAGAGATGGGCAGCCATGTGCCTGTCCATTACTCCAACACCTCTGCCTGAAGTGGAACCAACAGTGATGTGCTCAAGTGCTGCACAGTGCAATGACCACGTGCTGTAAAGGGCCTCTTCCCCATCCCTGTGCCGTGCTGAGACCTCTCAGTGCATTTAGCAGGGATCACCCGAACCGGGTTTTTCCAATTGTCCTTCATCTGGGGGTGCAAGGGATTGGGAACACAAAAACAGTGTGGGGACTTGGTATTTTTCCCAGGGGGTGGAGGTAGCACAGCGGACATTGACTGGCTGCCGCAGGGAGAGGGACAGGGAGGGGCCAGAGGGGAGAGGGGAAGAAAGCAGTGGTTTTCAGCAGCAGCAGGAGGGGAAATCCAGAAAGACAGCTACTTCATCAGTGCTGGAACCTCCCAGGGGCCACGTCATCTCACTGAAAAAGGAGCAAGCTCATGTGCTGGGAAGGGTAAAAATTGACCAAGGGATTATTTAGTCATTGGCCAAAAGCTGGTAGTGGGATTATGAGCTTGACATGGTGATTCCCCAGCACATGCAGCGTGGTGCCTGGGTGATAGGCTGTCTTTGCTCCCACACACCTCACTCCCTCTCATCCCCAGCACTGTGGTAACAGGGGACATGCAGCTGGTGGCCTTTGAAAGGCAGCTCCAGCCAGTCAGCAACCCTGCTGCTGAGCTTCCCTCGCCTGCCAAGGCAGCAGCAATGCTGGCTCTGCCTGCACCCAGCCCGTCTCCAGCCCAGGGGCACAGATGCCCTGCACAGCACTGCCAGCCTGTGGAGAGATGGGCTGTGCCCCAGGGACATGCCTGGGGAGATGGACCACGGGCTGGTGGGAGCAGGCTGAGGCTTTTGGATTCAGTTATTCCTATCCAACTGGGAGTTATCTTGAACATTCCTCCAGGGCACCACATGGTTTAGAGGTGAAACTGTCCTCAAGAGCCATCATTTTGCACATTTTAACACAGAAAGAAGAGCAGCTCCCCACTCTGTGCCACAAAAAAGTAGATGGTAGGAGACCCAAGAGACCTAAGCTTCCCCTAGGCAGGGGGGCAGTGCTGCTAGGAAAATAAAGTGAGTTAAAAGGCATGATGGCATCCTTCTCTGTGAAGGCTGAAGGACATGGCAGTTTGGAGATCAGAAAAAGGAGATCAGAACAGCCTTCCCCATTCTGTTGCTACCCTTTTTTTTACAACCTCTGAAGGATGAGAAGCATCATGGAGGAAGCCAGAGGAGCAGCAAAGGCTGTGACCTGGGATCTATGTGCCATGAATTCATTGCTCACAGAATGGGGATGGCAAGTAACTGTTTAAAAAGTGGAAGCTGAAGGAAAGCTCAAGTAAGGACCAATCAGCTTTTTCAGAAAAAAATAAGCTACTTGAATTGCTGTGGTCACCTGCATGTGAGACATCACAGGACAAGTTAGGAGAGACACCTTTCTTAAACTCCCTTTTAAGTCTCACACCCCAAATGTAGCTTCCCCACCATGTTTTTTTTTGTGGGGGACAAGCTGCCCAGGTCTTCAGGAAGGATTTTGCAGCTTCTGGGACAAAGGACCTCTAAGGATATAGGCTTGTAACCAGCAGTTTGAATTCAACCTGTCAAATAAACATGGGTTAGATCAAGCTCAAGTATTAGTTGTGTGAGTGAAATTAAAGATGTGTCCAGATCCACATGGCTTGAACTTTGGTGGAAACTGAGCACATCCCCACACATTCAGTCCTGAGATACAGTGAAGCGGACACTAGCAGCAAATTTTGGACATGAATCAGATGTTTCCAAAAACATATGCAATTTTTGAGATCCCACCTTCTGGATCAAGCCCACCTGCAACATACAGTTCTGCTTTTCAGAAGAGAAGGCAGAAGTGCTAATTAGCCATAAAGCTCTTGAACAGCCTTCTGTAAATGGTGTCATAAGGCTATAATTTTCCATTCAACTCTCCAGGCAAGCTCCTACAGACAGGATCTCATTCCCTTCTGGATTGTTACTGGATTTCAGAGAAACGTTTCAGTCCTTGTTGCTATCAGAGAAACTAACATTGACTAGACAGGTCTACCTGGCAGGCTCTGTCACACCAGGCACCAAACACTCCACCCTTGGCCAGAAAAGCAACAATAAAGCATGTGAAGACTCCAACTGAAGTCAGTGTAAGGGGCCAGAACCCTCTGGATCAGGCCACCAACAACTCATGAAGGAGGAGCCACCAACTGGCAAACACTGCCATCTCTGGATATAGTTCCTCAGAGTGATGAAGTGGTGAGTCCTGGTCAGTTCCCAGTCTATACATCTCTGGTCTGTGACACTGGTTTTCACTGCAGACATTTTCAGTTCCTCCAGTATGTGTCTCACCCTTCTTATTTGTAGAAATTAGTGAGGCATTTCATTAAGAAAAAAAAAAGACTTCTTATGAAAGGAAATAATGACAAAGCAAGAGATATTAGTTGTAAAAAAAATACAACTTGCCTAGCAAAACAGCCATCCCATTATCTCATCCTCATGGCACAGGCAGGAGAAATTATAAATAGCAGCAGCGGTAGTGCCTGGGAGTTGCATCTTGGCACCAGTGCCTCTGGCCAACTCTTTCTGGCTCCTGTTCACAGTGATGTACGAGCACAGAGTACAGCAGAAAATCCCCATCAGCCCTCTCACCCCCTGCTCAGGCAGGGCAGGCCCCAGGCTGAGCACTCCCTGGGGACACAGCAGGCAGGCTACCACTGACACTTGATCCTGGCTGAAACAGCAGCAGAGAACAAGGCTCTTCTGTCAGGAAACACAGTTTTTCCTGGTGCAGCTACCTGAAAGGCACAGGGGACGAGCCTGGAGATGGAGAAGGTCATTGTTTTTAACTGGTTTTCCTGACACTTGAGATGATGGTGTATAATGTAGCTTTGGCTACGATAATCCCTGTTCAGGGCAGGGAGAAAGCCTTTGTGCCACTACTACAATATTGGACTAAAGAATGGCAGGAGGACATCCAGTGTAGCCTTCATGGGCTGGCTCTCACACCAAAGCAGGGAATGGAGTGTACCATCTATTCATCTATTTTGGGGCTGCTTCATTAAGGATGTAATGACATTCATGGAGTACAGCAAAGGAAACAGCCTGAGCAGCATTCTAACACTTGCGTATTTCCTCAAAGATATTGGGGGATATGGATGTATATGAGCACTTCATTGAAAGGCCGTCATGATATGGGACAGACTCAGACACAGACTCACCCTGCTATTTCAGAGCGGTTGCAATGAGTTCCCACCTTCTTTTGAGTTTCAGACTAGCACACATCACTGGCAGCACAAGCAACTTGGGAACTTTAGTAATCTGAAATGCTTAGGGTCAGGCCAAGCTCAGCAGATGGGATGGAATTTGAAATATAATGAATTTTTTTATGATGAGGGTGGTGAAACACTGTAACAGGTTGCCCAGAGAGGTAGTGGATGCCCCATACTCAGAAACATTCAAGGTCAGGTTGGATGAGGCTCTGAGAAAACTGATATAGTAGATTTCCCTGACCGTGGCAACAGGTTGGACAAAATGGTCATAAGAGGTTCCTTCTAATCCAAACTATGCTATGATTCTATTCTATGATTCTAACTTGCTGACTTGACTGCTTCAAATCCTGTGTCCTCTGCCTAAGATCTGTATTTAGCCAAGATACTTCCTTCTGCCTCAACAACCAACCCAAATTTCATCCCCACCACTGCTGTGAAGGTCATCTGCTCAGGGCCTAAGGACCTGATCATGCTGACTAAGGAAAGAGGGCTGAGCACACCTACTCCAGTCCACCACAGCTGAGGGCTTACAGATCAGTTGCACATCTCAGCAGGACTCCAGCAGAATAACCCCACTTGCAGCAGTGTGGTCGTCACAGCGCTGGCTCGTTGCCTACCACTTTGGAAAAGAAAGGGTAAATTTGCCAAAAAAAACCAGGATACAGGCTCTTTCCAAGGGAGGCCCTCGCTGACGTGTTAGCTGTGATACCTACTGGTGTTCAGTATGGAAATCATCCTTGGGTGCTGATTCATGGCATAATCAAGTTTATGACCAGTGCATGGAGGCGACATGTGCTTCAGCCCCTTCACAGGACTTGGCATATTCTGCACATACCTCTCTGCTCCCAGTTTGTCTTTAAATCTGATTTCCTCAGTGACTGAGAAAACATCATGCAGAATCTCCACAATCACAATAGGAAATACTTAAAAAATATGCTGTGGCTCAAAACAACCTGTCTGGTAGCTGCGTACAGAAGGAGAGCTGGGACATGGGAAACTGTGCCAGGCTCTTGAGAGCTGATGATTCATGTTCTGCAACCACAACCTGGCCACAAACCTCTGTGCCAGCAGAGAGTGCGGCACCAACTGAGGGGCTAAAAACAGCCCAAGCAAATAGCAAGGGATCTGGCAGGAGGCTGAGTGAAAGACAAGACAATAATTTTAAAAAAATATATAACCCGAAGAACAGGAAATTCTTGAGTGGGGCTTTTCTTCTGACCCTCTAGCAAAGGGGGAAAGGAGGATGAAGAGAAGCAATTTGCAGATGCATGTGGTGTGAGCAATGCAAGGGGGAAACGGGAGGCTGCAGAGTGCCTCACCGCCGAGAGCAGCACCGGCAGTGAGGCGAGCGAGGGGTTTCACCCATGTGGGCAGCTGGGCTCAGCAGGGTTCAGCTCTCCCCAGGACCCTTTGGCTGGCATCAAGTGCTTTCTGCTGGTTGCCCAGAGGTGCTCGGAGATGGCACAAATCTGTGCCCTGCCTGCATTATGTGCTGGCAGCCTGTTGTCTTAGCCAGGACTCAGGATCTCCAGGAATTCTCCTTCCATCACGTTTTCTTCTCCCATGGCATAGCCGGGGGGGGCAGCAGTGTGGAAGGAGCACAGGGTGCTGGCTGCTCAGACTTGTTCTGTTTAGGGTAACTAAACTCTTTCCTTCAGGGAAGGGAGTTGCACAACTGGTTGTGTATCCTGTCTCCTGCAGTTTCTCACCATACAACCCTGCTTTCTGATAAACCAGGCATGTCAGGACTCCTGTTTGTTTCCTGGCAGTGGGAATCAGTGGTATACCCTGGCTATAAAAAATGCTCGCTTTTCATGTGGACCCAAAGAACAAAGATGGAAAGGGAATAGGTCATAAAATTGAACAGCTGAGATGGGTTCCAGGTACAGGTACTTGAACATCAGGTAGAGCATGGAGGCAAATCCTTTTCCGAGGTATCAAAATGCAGAAGAGAAACCTTTCATTCCAGTGCTCCAGCTCCAAACACCCACCATTTGGCTACAGTGGCAGAAGACTTCATCCATCACAAAGAAGTAAAGGTGAAGCAAACATAAAACTATAAAGAAAATCAAGAAAGCCAGAGCTAATTAGCAGCAAAACTTTCCATAGAGTGGTCTATATTGATATGATCATGCCTTCCTGGGGTTGATCCTTCAAGAGCAGAATACAGGACTGTTTCCACTCTCAAAATTGACAGGATTAGTCAGAAAGTGAGAATGAAGAGCCACGGGAAGCCAGCCCTGTTTTTCAGCTCCACATTCTGTAGCCCAGGGGTAGCTGCAGATACTTCACAGAACCACAGATTGGATACAATTGGAAAGGACCACTGGAGAGCATCTAGTTCAACCTCCCTGTTTGAGCAGGGTCCCCCAGAGCACGTTACTCAGTACTGTGTCCAGGTGGCTTTTGAACCTCTCCAGAGTGGGAGAGTCCATAACCTCTCTGGCCAGTCTGTTCTTTGGGTTCTCAGTCATCCACACAGTAAAGTTGTTTCTCATGTTCAAGTGGAACTTCTGTGCATCAGCCTCTGCCTGTTGCCTCTTGTCCTGTTGCTCAACACCACTGGGAAGAGCCTGGCTCCATCCTCCTGACACCCTCCCTTCAGATATTGTCCTAGTTCAGCAGGAGGGACCAGCTAACCCTGTGTGGGGGTGATCAAAGCTGTGTATTCTACCCCCTCTATTCATTCCCCAAGGACAATGGGCCATTAGCAGCAGCTGCCCAGGGAGTCATTATCACCTTCACACCCAGCCTGAGGGGGGCGGAGCTGCTAATGGGCCATCAACAGTTCAATACCCCCTGGCTCCCAGAGTTAATCACCTATTGTGTGAGTCCCCACCCAGGGGGAGGGACTGGGTGCTCCCTGAGGGTACATAAGTGGTGGGTAAGAAGACTTTGGTAACTTCTCATCGGATCCAGAGGAGCAGCAGGACCTCAACAGGAGGAGATCACTGCTCTCACCCAGACCACAGCCCTCACCTGCACCAACAGGTTTTTCATTTCCTTTTGCTCTGGACTTGGGGGAGCCACAGGGGTCTCAGCACAAGGGCAAACAAACCCCCTTGGGTTTGTGCCCCAGGACACTGGGTTATACTGCTGGGGTTTTGTGAGTTGAAAGCAATTTCCCTTTTGTGTCAGTGTTTTTATTGTAATATTATTATTAAATTTTAGCTCTAATTTGTAATCTCTCTCATGGTGAGTTCATTTCCCCTGCTGGTTTGCCTTTAAACCAGCACATCTTTCTATTGATGTTGATGAGGTCCCCTCTCAGTCTTCCCAGGGTAAAAAGACCCAGTTTCTTCAGCCTTCACTCATATGTGAGGTGCTTCAAATCCCTAATCAATTGGACTAGATGATCTCCAGAGGCCCCTTCCAACCCTAACTAAACCTGTCATTCTGTGAATCACCTCCATAGCCCTCTGCTGGACTCTCTCCAGCACTTCCTTGTCTTTCTTGAACTGCAAAGTTCAGAACTGGCCACAACAGTCCAGCTGAGGCCTCACCAGGGCTGATTAGAGGGACAGGATCACCTCCCTTGACCTGCTCCCAGTGTTCTTCCTAATGCACCCCAGGACACCTTTGGTCTGCTTGGGCACAAGGACACTGCTGGCTCATGGACAACTTGTTGTCCACCAGGACCCCCGGGTCCTTCTCTGCATTGCTGCTTTTCAGCTGGTTGGCCTCCAATCTGTACTGGAGGCCTGTACTTCTCCTAAGGAGCTGTTCTCCTTAGTTTCTGTGGTGATTTTTGAAATTACTTACACCTGGATTCAGGGAGTTTTTGGATTATAATCTGGCAACCTTCTGGCTGTGCCCCTGTGGAGAAATTGAAGCTGTTAAATCTGAGCTGCCCAGCCAGCTTTTGTGAGGATGGAGAGGGGAATTGCTTGTGCAAAACAGCTGAAGCTGTTACACTTGTTTTTGAAGACCAGTATCCTGACTGCAGAGGCACTGTTGCTGGAGGCAGAGGCTGTTGTTAACCTCCTTTACACTCTAGGGAAGCTGCATTGCTGCCATGCAAAGCTGACTGCAGCACTAGGGAGCACAGGAACTACTGAATAAAACCTAGCATGAGCTCCACATAGCAGTGGTGTCAGAAAAGACATAGAGGAGTTAGAACTCACCCATCCCTCCCTGCTCAGCTATGCTAGCTAGCATCAGTGCCCTTGGGTTTTGTTCTTTGCTAACGTGATATGGAGGATGATTTGGGATCACCGCGCTCACAGTTTACTGCAGATCCCTTGGGAGTCTGCCAGTGTGCCATACTGATACCTGCTTGTTCATGCCCATGCGGCATGTACCATAGGCAGAGAGCATGAAAACAGCAGTGGCAGAGCTGAAAGGTGCAGCTAGATGAAACAGACTTCTTGTTACGGAGAAAAATGCCAGGGGGTGGGGACACCCCCAAAAAACAACTAGAAGGAACCAGTCTATATCCACATGTAAGTCGGATCCTTGTGACGATCAAAGCCCTGTTTGCCTTTGCATTTCTGTCTATCTAAATCCAAGCACATGTTCCCAACTCAGTGTCATGTTTGGCAAGTGTTGGGCGCCTCTGTGCCACAAAGTGCACCACACGGCTTGGTCTCTGGCACCCTGCAACAGCCAGGGCCATTCACCACTTTTCTGAGTGCTGAATGTATTTTCAGTCTGCATTTCAAAAACACAAGAGACTTGTATAATTCTGAGGCCTGGCTGCCTGTCTTTTTGCTCAGTATCCCTAAATAACCTTGATCAAATTTGGCCAAGATGCCTTAGATACACTGGAGTTCTGATAATTTTACTGAAAATTGATGGCTGGGCAGAGAAGACAGAGACCCACATCAGCATCCCAGTCCCTCCCTGCAGAAAGGAGGCCGAGCTCACCTGGTAGCAGCTTGGTCTGGTGGCAGATGATGAGCCACTGTTCAGCACATGCACCAGCCACTGTTCAGCACATGGGCACAGCAGGAGTGGCCACGCCACCACCTCTGGCACAGCAGTAGCATTGCTGGCAGTGAGATTACATGGGCCAGGCAGCTCAGCAGAGGTTGGGAGCCTGGTTTTATCCATTCCACCACTCGACAGCTTGTTTCCTGATGCTTTCAAAAACTGGTAGCTTGCAGTGCATGAAAAGATAGTTCCTTTTTCTATGTTTATTTCCTTTTTCTATGTTTATATCTTTCTTTGGATTGCCTTTGCAATCCATTTTTAGTAACTGTTTCTGTTTCGTCTTCCTCTCTCTTTGGGTTTAACTGTGCTCATCCTACCACAGTTAATAATCACTGGCCATTTAATGGTTCATCTTTCATTTTAAGCAGGCACGTTTAGAGTATTGCTTGTCCATAGGCCTTTGCCACATCCTCAGTGGCTGATAGGTAATATTCTGTGCTTGTTCAGGGGGCTCTGTCATTTTCATAGACAGAGCAAGTGCAGACCTGGGGGTATAATGGGAACCAGGATGGAAGGGTTTGTGTCAGAGCAACTCAGGATGTCACCCAGACTGTGCAGGCCAAGCAAAGAGTATCTGAGATGTTTTTAGAGCTCCTACTTTGAGTTCAACCTATAGTGCTGGGCTAGAGGTAATCACTTCCATGTTTCCTTTCTTCCAATCACCTTTGGGACATAAACAGCTCTGATGACACAAGTAGTCCTCCCCTTCTTCTCCCAGCCCTCAGCTCAGTGTGGAGCAGAGCTTGTGCTGCACCACATCACACTTGCAGGAACCCAGTCCTGGCCAAGGATAAGCAAGGCTGGTGTTGGAATGTATGTATGTATGGCCAGGCTTCGGGAACAAAGATTTGGGAAGGGCCCTACCCATGTGAGTGTGTCCTCCGAGCCTGTGCAGTGGATTTTTGGGTGAGGCACAGCATGTGTGAGAAACTGGCCCCACCCTTTAACTCATAAGGTTCATCTACCACGGCCGAGCGACCTTGGACGGTGACAGTGAAGTCCTCGGGACTAGAACCTACAGCACCCAGTATTCCCAGGAGGTCTCCCATCCAAGTACTATCGGGGCTGACCCTGCTGAGCTTCCGAGATCTGACAGGATCGGATGTCAGGGAGGCATTTAACTGCCTTTGGTGTTGGAATAGACTGCTGCCAACTCACTTCTCTGGGCCCGGTACCTGTGTCTGACTCTCTTACTGCATCCACCAAACATGTCATGCTGGGGGGAGGAAGCCCTCAACAGGTAGTCATCGGGAGGCTCTCCAGTGAGCTTGCATGGGAACAACACATCACCACAACTAAGGTTTGGGATTTCTCACTAGAACGCCCATAAGCTGGGCAGATGCATGCAAGGTATGGATAGACACTGAGGTATGGATGCTCGGAGTGGGATGAACATTTCTAGAAGCAGAAAAACACCAGTACATTCAAATGCCTCTAGGCCACCCACAAGCAAGCAGCATGTGCCACAGGCTACAGCAACCAGTGCTTTTGCTCTGCTCCTCTGCAGGGATGACTGGGAATCAAGTAGACCCAGTTCAACACAAGCTTGAAAGTAACAGTCAACTTGCTTCAGGTCCCCAGCTGCAAGTTGTCACCTTTCCCAGGAAGGGTGAAGAATTTTCTCAGTGTTACATAACTGGTTAATTTTTGTTTTACCTGGCATTTTGTTACCTGCCTCTTGGGGCTACAGGAGCCTGAAGGTTTGACTCCTTTGCAAAGGGGAGCAGAGTCACTTTCAGCTGGGAGAACAGCCCCAGCTGCTGAGGGGCCAAGGACCACCTCCAGATGGGCCCTCTGGCTTTGTGGTTATCTTAGTTGGTAGGAGAACTCTTGCTCCACTTCCAGCCCAGCTCTTCTCTTCCCCTGCTCACTGACTTTCTTTCTTTGCAGACTCATATGAAGCCCAAGGGGAAAGATGCAAACCTGGAAAGAGATGAAGACAGCTCTAGGAGACTAAGTTGATGACTTTACAGGACAAAAGAAAACTGTTTTTTCTAACACTGATAATGTAGCAGCAGTGGGAGGGCAATTTGGGTCTTCAGAGACACCAAGGTGCTTAGCCAGAGACCCACCATCCATTTTTCACACCAGTTGTCCCTGCCCTTCTGTGAGGGGACACACACCAAACATATTAGACATTTATAATCCTGCCTCAAGCACTTCTTACAGCTCTTGGTGAAATCCCCCTTGCTCTGGAGGGTCTGCTCCTCCTCCTCTGAGTAGTCATTGAAATCCTCTTTCCATCCAATCACTTCCCAGCCTCAGGACCTCAAATCCCTCTTGACACATCACCTCTCTCTCTTCAGTCCTTTCACCAATGCCAAGCCCTATAATCTTGCTCCTTTCCTTCTACTCTCTCCCTTTTTTGGGCAAAACAGGGTGACCAAAAATTAGTGTTAATTATTCCTCCAGAACTGTGCTGCAAACCACATTGTTTCACAGGAGGCCATAAGGCCAGCTAGCATTTTATCAGTACTGGAAGAGCCTCCATTTGTCTTGGGGCCACACACCCTGCTGCTATCTTGTGTCAGCTCTGACTCTGGGAGCAGATCTAAGTCACTAAAACACGCCAAACTACCTCCCTGCAAAAAATGAAAACCAACTCTACAACCAACGAGCAATTAAGAGAGAAGTGGTGAGGACAGCATGGACTGGAGAATGGGAGAAAGCCCTGAGGACAAAGGAAGAAGGGAGCAGGAAGGGGGAAAGGTCCTTCTCTCAGTAGCAACTAGTCTGGGTATTTCAACTGAGGAGGGAACCACAAATGGTCAGTCAGTGCCCTCTAAAGGATGGCTGGGCAGGGCCACACTAACAAGCCTGCAAAAACACTCAGTTTGGCCCCATGGGTCCCAGCTGTAACCCAAAATGCTTTGAAAGGCAGAGACACCCCAAAATTCACGTCAACAGTACAGTTACTATGATACATAGCTACAGCAGAACCCTCCTTCCCACCTCCTAGGTAAGCACAGTCTTACAAGGCAGTTATTGATGGCTAGTATGATCTCTTTGAACTGAGAGGAGAACTCCACTGTGGTGTTAATAGTGGAGAGGGGAACAGGGTCAGCTTTGGCCAGAAAGCCCATCTCATGGTATGGGCAAGAAATGTGGCTCCCTTCACAAGTGAGGGCCACAGTTTGACTATACAATAAATTTTCCTGCGAGGTCCTTAAAATTGGGTTAAAGTGTGTGACGTAAAGCATTTACTGAAATAAACTCCTCAGGGTGAAACACATTTGTCCAAACAATTGTGATGGTTTTACTCATGTGAGCAAGGGTTTTATACAGGTCCTGTCATCTGTGCCTGGTTGAGGATTTCATGGCAACTCATATATAGAATCTCAGAACATCCTGACCTGGAAGTGACCCACAAGGATCATCAAGTACAACCCTTGGCCCTGCACAGGACCATGGAGGTTTTGTCATCTGATCTTTTTTGTTCTTCAACTGCCTCTTTAGCCTCCATGTCACCAGTTTCTTTCAAATACAGATCCTTTCAATCCTGTTTGCACCTTCCCTCTGCTATGTGTAGGTTTCTTCCTGCCTCAGATCTCAGGTCTTGTGTCCAACTCCAGAAGATGCTTTCCCAGACCCCCCTGCCACTGAGGCAAAGTCCCCCAGGAAACGTGAGCACAGTACAGATATTGTGCTGGAAGTGGGAGAGGGGAGCCTGGCAAGCAGTTCCACAAGATGCCTAAGTGGTGCAGCATTGGGGAGCCAGTAAGTATTGACCAAGGTGAAGAGAGTTCAATGAAGCCAACACAGCCTCAACAAAAGCTCATTCAAGTATGATTCTCATTTTGAAGGTGCCACAAGGGCTTATCATCACCAGCCAACTTGTCATGCTGCACATGAGCTGTGTCTCCATGCCCCTCACACTCTTGCCTCAGCAGACATCCTTCCCGTGCCTCACTGCCAACATGGACCCACCCCCAGGGCTCAGTACCAGGCTGCAGGAGGCACTCAGTGGCCACAGCCCAGCCCTGCCACCCACCCTGCCCCTCTGCCCTCCCTCAGTTCCATGTAGGTCTGTGAGTCACATTCTACTTCAGTTTCATTTTGACTTTTGCTTTTCCTCTCTGCACTTCATTATCACAGTCCCTGCAGTTTTCTTTGGCTCACCATGTGACCTGAGATAGTCACAGGCTGTCAGGGCCTGCAGGACTGTGCTACAGGAGCTGCAGGCTGCCACCTCAGACCCAGTAGGATTTCAGCAGGATCTGGGTTAGAAAATCACAGGCTACTGATTCGAAAGTGTCAGGATCACAGTAAAATTGTTAAAGGGCCTGGACTGAGACCTGTGAGAAGAGTTTGGGGCAAAGTATCATCTCTAAGAAACACTGAAATATGTCCTGCATAAGAAAAATCTCAAGTCATAGTGAGCAGCTAAAGGAGTTTATAAACTAAAGGAGTAGATAAATTTATAAGCTACAGGAGTAGATAAACTGACCAAAGCATATTTTGCTATTTGTTCCTTTGGGTTCTCGTGGCAAGTGAGTGAACTGCAGCTGGTCCAGTGGAGGTCCATGTTTACTCTCAGGCAACACACTCATGCTACCACCATCAGCCTTTTGTAAAGGGAATATATACACAAAATCCCCACAACACAAAAGGGCTGGCACTTCATTGTGCACACTGTGTGCATGCAGCACAGCAATAGCAGCTTCCTCTGGAATAGGGAATCACAGGTTGGCATACGCTGGCACAAAAACCACCATCCTGTATACGTGCTAATTCAGCAATGCCCATCTGAAACAGATTATCTGTTCATGCCAGAGTTCACTGCAGACTGGCCCACTCCCTGAGCCAGAACCACAGACCAGACCACTTTCACACTTTCAAATATACTGGAAGACAGACATGGCTTTTTTAGAATAAAAGTACCAAAGAAAAGAAAAAAAATGTTCTGCACTTCCACTGGGGATTAAAAAATCAGGAACTGCAAAAATGGAAACTTGGGTCAGACATTAAGAAAATATTTCCAAGTTAAGGCCCCAGAACCAGACTGCTCTGCTAGCCTTGGAGCATTTCTATGAAAATCCTTGAAAAATCTCAGCCAGGATGGTACAATGTTCTCACTTAGGGAAGAGAATGGAGTTAGGATACCTACCACGTTTCCTTCCTGTCTCTTCCCTGCACACCCTCACCATCCCCCACCCCCAAATTCTGTATCTGTAACAGTCTACAATGTAGGTGCTTGCATAGAAATATGGTAATAACTATTTCCTCAAATACACAACACTTACCAGTCACTGTGGAACTTCAAGGACACCCAGGAACAGCAGCATGATACTCAACTGTTTTTGATTAGAGTACTCTGGCTCCCAAGGAAGAAATACTGTAGCTATTGATGAAGGGAGCAAGCCTCAGAGCTAACCAATTCTGATTCTAGCTAGTAAAGGGCAGAGGGAAACACAAATCTGTTTCCCACAAAACCTTGTTTGGAGATTTCTCAATGAGGGGAGTGGACCGTATCTGGCAGAGGATGTGGCCAAGAAGAGGGGGCTGTATTAGGTACAGGGATGGAGCAGCACAAAGCTCACTTGGAAGGGAAGAAGGGGTGAGAGAGGAGAACCACCAGGAGGCCCAGGGCAGCTGGGCCTTGTCAGGGCAGCTGGTGATAGCCGGGCATGGGCTTGCTCTGCTCCAGCGTTGCACTGTCCCTTCTCCTCCAGACAGAGCCTTCCCAGGGCAGCTCCTTGCCCAGCCCTGGCTCTAGTACCCCTTCCTCTGCACATCCATCTTTCCAACCCTGACAGCATCTCCCAAGGCTTAAGAATTAACCAGTGAGGAGGGGGAGATAGAATATACTTTTGAAGTGTTATTAGGGGGAAAATGCTGCAATATTTCTGACCAAACAGTTCAGTACCTTCCTATTTCCTCAGCTGCGCTTTGCATTGGAGAAAACAATCCCACTGCACAAGCCTGTTGCTTTGTTTGCTTCAGGCACATTATAAAGTAATTATTACCTTTCCCATGTCATGCCTGCCTGAGAATGACACTTCTTTCCCTGTTTGTTGCCAGATTTCTCCTTCACAAGTTCAGTAAAGGGACATACAGCTCTTTGTACAATGAAGAATAGTCCCAAAAATAAGAAAGCAAAATTGCTTTTGCCCACATTCAAGAAGACTCAAAATACAGAGCTCTGAGGTCTTGACATAGGGGTTTCTTCCCTTTTTCCCCCATTTTTTAGTAAACAAATTACTCGGAATTTGGGTTTGGCTGGGCTCAAAAGATTATCTAGCACTAGGAAGACTATCTAGACTAAGTAGGCTACCAAAAGCAAACAGTGTTATCAGCCAGGCACTCAGTTTAAAGAAACTGGCACTCCCCTTCAAAAGGTACATGTTCTCCCTTATCTCTTTAACACACACCATCAAGGTTTTAGCTTTCACAATCCCATTTTAGCACATGGCATTGCTCTGTTGCTGAATAGAAAAGGAAAATGCTGAGATGTAAAAATGATCAAGCAGCTCCTGAAACCAGAATAGTGTGTGTATTCTGAAAAATAAAACCTTCTTTTTAACATTAACTATGAGCTGTTTTAAATAATTTTTTAAAAATGGTCTTCAATATTGGCACTTCACAGATACAATTTAACAATGCTTCCTGTGGCTAACTATAAAGCTGGCTTTGCATAACTTTCAACAGTTTAGTACAATTCATTGTGTATCAAAAATTCATAATTCCTAGGCAACAGAATGAAAATTTATTGAAGTCTGAACAAATTTCAATAACTCCCTTACTTCCATGATAGCCTAGAATAAAAAAAAGGTAATTGCATTCACAAATCATTGGCACAAAAATCTTTTATCAGCTTAGAGTTTTAAATTACAAAGGATCTTTATTTACCTTTGGTAGGGCTCCTGTTTCAAAAACATGTATCTGTGTAGTCTGAAATATTAACTAATTGCCATCATGGAAAAATAAATGTGTACGAGTTACTCTTTTTCCTGCTAGTTCTATGAATATGGAGCTGAAAGGAGGCAAGACATGCAACAGGTAACTCATTTCATCTTGATTGCAAAAACACTTCAAAGATTTATAATTAAACAGTTACTGTCCCTCATTCAAGTCCTGTTTGACTTAGATTCCCTGACGCTGACAAAGGAAACACGGAGTTTTATCTTCCAGCTAAACCTCAAACCTGGGGTTTCAAAGAACTAGTTTCTGCTAAGAAAGCCAAGTTCCAGGCCCAGCCACACACGTGTAACACCTGCAAGGACAGACATACACTGGGCCTGGGCAAGAAGCACAGATGATGAGAGGCTCTCTACAGCAACTTCTATCAGTCACCATGTAGAACTTGAGAGCAGCAGAGCTAAAATGGATCTTGGAGAGACCCGGATAAGAATATCAGGTAATATAAGGGCTCTGCTGCCAGGATCCCTCACAGGCCCTAAATCTCACCTGGGGCTCTGGACTGCAGTCCTGGGTGGGCAACTGGCAGAACTGAGCACAAGTACCAAAATCCTTTATGAGATTTAATCCTAAATTACTACTAGAATTTTGCAGCACCAGAATCTAAAGTTTAATGCAAATCTTGTGTTTCAGCCATAAAATTGTGCTTTCTTGTTTCCTTAAAAGGCTTAGGCCACATCTTGAAAAGTAAGTTTGTTATAGGAGGAGGACAAGATAATTGTTTTGGGCACCAACAGCTAACTATATCCACTTCCTCCTGTGAAGGGGCTTTTTCTTATAAAGGGTATCCACAGTCCCAATTAATACTTTACAGGTTACAAGGGTGGCAGTGGGGAGAGAGTAGACTTCAAAACTTTTACTAACAGTTACACTCCTGCTTCAGGACAAAGCCAAAGCAATGAAATCTGTGAGGACAAGACCCAAGATGCATATATGTTATTTTGCCAAGAGAACAAATATTAGACATGTTTAATTAAAAAGTTCTCATGATTTTGAACAATAATTTGAACTTTTCTGGATATCCATCTAAGGCTGAAAGTGCATTTTTACTGCCTTAGTAGCATTTAGTGTGAGAAAACTCTGAAGTCATATGTTGTTCAGAGGCTAACTGCAAGATCACCAAAAAGTCCCTCTCTGCTGAACAGAACTCACAAATTTTAAGAACTGGGTAAAGCAGGAGAAATGCCTTACTGTGCTCTGGGCTCTATCTTGCCATCATCCAGAAGTGCTGAGGGCAGAAATGGAGCAACCCAATGTACAGAAATGAGTAGGAACACACCAAAGGAAGAAGAAACATGGAAGATTATGCCCAAGTGCCAATGACAGAGAAGTGTGAAAGAAACAGCAGTATGAAAAAGGACAGCCTGGGGAAAGGAGACATGCTGAAGAACAGAACTATGAAAAGAAGGGAGAGAACAGAAACAGTACATAATGCATCCTAGGGAGGGCATTATAAACCAGTATTTAAACTAGAGAATTTTTTTCCACAAAAATCAGAGTTTAAATTTTAATACATCAAAGCTCAGTATAAGACACTGCTGACTCTGGCCCTCTGCTTTCCTCATCTGACAGAAGCCACCACGGCTACAGCAGCGCGGGTCCCTCTGTCAGCTGCTCCAGATGGGAGATGCCGGTTCTGCCATGGGATTGGTCACCTCCAACAAGGGGCAGCGAAACTGCAGCAGCTGCCGAGTGCAAGGGGAATCCCTCACATGTGCCAGCAAAACTCGACAAGTGCTCACCTCTACAATTGAATTTGAACCCGTAATGGCAAATGCTGGTCAAAGAAGAATAAAATACATGAAATATAAAACAAGACAATAAAACAAGGTGCAAAACTGCAAACATTCTTGCTCTTCATGTTGAAACTCTGTGAAGAACAACAAAAACAAATGCACAGAAGAAAAATTACATTAAAGAGCTGTTATCTCCAAGGCTTCTGATTATCCATGATCTGGCTTCCTCCCTTACACTTGGAGCAATGCTTAGTGCAGGTGTAAGTACTTGTGCATTTGTTTAGCAGGAATGAAACACATTTGATATTTTGTGAGAATCCGAAATGTGTTTAATTAGCTAGTAATAAAAAAAAACCCACAGAAGTCTAAATCATAAGAAAATATTTTTACTTCACTGTGAAAGGGTTTGGGGCTTTTTAGGATTAGACAATCTGGCTAAAAATAAAACAAGAGTATGCCTGTGACAGAATTTCTTAAATCCACAGGACTGCTTTGGAGTTTAAGGAAAGACGGAATGTGACACAGTGCCACACTCCGTGGTGTTCGGTCACAGGCTGGATTCGATGGTCTCGGGTTTTGTCCAGCCCAATTCATTCCCCGATTCTCCGTGTGATTCTCCTTGAAAAATTCTGTACAAGTCACGACACTGCTTCGAGAAGCTTCCAAGGACACATCGTTGCCTTACACTGCCTTCCAAAACTGCCTGGGATAACGACGGGTGCCTCCCCCGCGCCGACGTGAAAAGATGCTCGGACAGCTCCTGATACCACCCAACCTGCAGCCCGCCCCGCCCCGCCCCGCCCCGCTTTGGCACGAAACAGGGACAAACCACGTTTAAGTGAAGAAAGGCCAGGGCGGGGGCCAGACCTGGACGCTGCCACTGACAACATCCCTGCGAGCCGCTCCATCCCCAAACCCTCCTCATCCCATCCCACCCCACCCCACCCCACCCCATCCCATCCCATCCCATCCCATCCCATCCCATCCCATCCCAGCCCCCCGCGTCCCGACCCCTGTCGCGCACGCGCAGAGCGCCTGCAGAAGTCCCGCCCCCTTCCTGCCCCGCGCGCTCCCCCGCGCGCTCCCCCGCGCGGCCCGGCGGAACGCGCACGCGCCGCTGCCCCGCGCCCCCGCCGTTGGCCCGCCCGGTGCGCACGCGCATTTCCACCCGCCCGCCCCCCACCGCGCACATGTGCGCGCTTCCTCGCGCATGCGCCCTGCCGCCCAACGGCCCTCCCCCGCGCGCACCGCCCCCCGTGACGCCCGCCATGCGCAGGCGCACTCCGCTCGCGGTCGCCCCCGCAGCCCCCCGCGCTCTCGCGCATGCGCCGAAACGGCCGCTCGGCGCCGGCCGCGGCGCGTGCCCCCGCCCCTGCGCGCGGGTGCGCGTGCGTAGTGCGCGCGGCGCGGTGCGTGGCGCGCGGCGCGGCGGGGGCGGGGGGGGCGGGGCGGGTATATATAGAGCGCGGCCGGGGCGGCGGCCGCCCCCTTGTCCCCCGGCCGCCGTCGGAGCTGTGTGCGCAGTGCGTGTGCTCCGGACCACCCGGACACGCCGGCCCGGCCCCGCAGCACCATTTATTACTAAAAAAATATTTAAAAAAGCCAAAAAAAATCCAAAAATCTTAAAAAACCTTTTTTAAAAAAATAATCCTCTCTTCTCATCCAACCTCCCCGAACAACCTTTCTGCAAACGGCCGGTTTGATATAAAATAACCCGGTGAAGCGAAGCCCCCGGACCCGGCGCAGCCGAGAGGAGACACAGAGCGAGCCCGACCCCGCCGAGCGCAGCACGCGCCGCCCGGAGCGCCGCGACCCCCGCCCGCCCGCCCATCCGCCGCACCCGCCGCAGCCGTTGAGTCCGAGCGGCCCCGCGCCGCCTCCGCCGGCCCCGCTCGCACCGACCGCCGCGGCCTCCGCCTCGTCAGCGCCCCCCCCGCGCCGGGAGACGGCGGCAGGATGAACCCCAGCGCCCCCAGCTACCCCATGGCCTCGCTCTACGTGGGGGACCTGCACCCCGACGTGACCGAGGCCATGCTCTACGAGAAGTTCAGCCCCGCCGGGCCCATCCTCTCCATCCGCGTCTGCAGGGATATGATCACCCGCCGCTCGCTCGGCTACGCCTATGTCAACTTCCAGCAGCCCGCCGACGGTGAGTGCCGGGCCGCGGGCGGCGGCGGAGCCATGTTTGTCCCCTCCCCGCCGCCCCGGCCGCCGCCCCGCATCCATTTTGCCGACCGGGACGGGGCGGCTCCGGCGGGGCGCGGGGGGAAGTTGGCGGTGGGGCCGGCGCTCACACGCGGCCCGGGCCGCCCGCGCCTCGTGGCGGCCGCAGCAGCAGGGGGGGGAGGCGCTTCCGCGTACCGAGAGCGGCCGCGGCGATGGGCGGGGGGCGCCCCGGTTCCCGGACAGGGGGCTGTGCGGGCGGCCCTTCCCGTCCCTCCGAGATAAAGGGTGGCTTGAGGAAGGCATCGCGGTCATTACCACCCTGAACGACCGCGCAGGGGCTGGGCGTGTGTCAGCGCAGTGGCTCGCAGGCCGGCAGGAGGAAGTAGGACGCACCGGCGTGGCCGGGCAGTTCCATCCACAGCGCCCAGGCCGGAGCGTTTGTGGGAGCACCATGGCAGGGCTGTCACGTGCGGGGAGGGCACGAAGCTGCTCGGGCCTCCCTGTGCTCGCTCCTCGCGTGGCAGATCCATTTCTCTTCGCACTAAACTGACGGGTTTGGCAAGTTGCGTTTTTACGAAACTTGCCATTTTCGCGAAGTGGTGGTGCTTCCCTGAAGTTCTATCGATAGCGAAACTTCCCATGTAGTTCTGGCCATGTTGACAATTCAGCTTGTTCACTTGGAGGGGGTGTCGATGAAAGAATCAGATGTTACTAGTTGGAAGTTTTATGGAGTCCAGTTTAAAGAAAAATAGTACAGTTAAGTAAATAGCTTTGTATTATAATGGTTTTATTTTCAAGGACATGGAAGTGAGAGACTTAAATTACAAATTTTTCAAGCAGTTAAATTAACTGTCTCTCAAAATTGGCTTTAGCATAACAGCCATCATCAGATCAGACTTTGGGGTACTGATAATATCTGTATGTAAGTAGTAAAAGTTGGTGCCTCATCTTAATAAATAGATATTCCACTTAATATCAGCTCGCTCAGTGCAGAGAGCTTTTGATTTATTCAGCCATTGTTTAGGATGACACGATTTGAGTGCTTGTTTTGACATGCTTTGATTTCATTCAATAAAAGTGTATGGTACAGTTTCTCAAAAAGGTCACTACTCGATATGTCAGGACAGAAGCTGAAGGTAATTTAAATGCTTCTCCTTAGTATTGACAGAATCTTATAAGGGCCAACTTTACATTGTCATTAGTTGAGCAAGCAGTACATTTTGTGACTTGGTTTGTAATTTGTCAGATGTGGGAACAAATACACCTTTTTCACCTGCGCAGTGCGTAATTCAGTTTGAGAGTCTGCTGATACTCCAGATGTTGTATTTTTCCAGCTTTGGGAAACACGTGCTTTTTTTTATAACCAGTTCAGCTAAAAGTGTTTCTCTTCTGTATCAAACCTGAATCTAGCATGTATCTGAAAGCACTTGTTTACAATATATTTCAACGATACTGCGTGATTATACTTTTTCAACATTTTTAGAATTGGATACTCTTTACAAACACCTACAAAGTATTTGCCGGTCTTTTCTTTTTTAATAGATCATCGTCTGAAACTATGAAGTAGGAGCTCTGAGAATGAATGGCTATTCTTACAGTAATACTGGTTTCATTTTGATTCCAAAATGCGTTTTCTTGGTTTAGCCAAATTTTTAGCTACATGTCAGGCCTATTAAACAGTCAGTAACAACTAGCTTCGGTTTTGAAAAATGCCTTTGAAGGTGTGCTTGGCATTACCAGCTGTCTGTAAACTGGGGATCTCAGAGCTCTTCCAAAAACTAATTAGACCTGATGACACATTTGTGAGGTATGTACACGTTTCATAGTTGTGACTTTCCTGAATTTGAGTCATAGTCTGGAATAAAACTCAGGCAATCTTGTTTAATCACTAAACTAGAAATATTCTTGAGTAATCTGAAACTTCAGAGTACTTCAGATTTTTAGAAAGGTTATGTTTCCAGAGGTTATTATTTCATAACTATTTACATTTAGCGTGGGTTAGCATTAAGTGTATATTCTGTGTGATTTTGAAGTTGTTAAAGTGGACTGTCCAGTTGCTCACGACTAAAATGGGAGCTGGTGAGTCATTCAGAGCTCCAGCAGAATCAGCAGAAGTGCAGCACGGGTAGGTGTGTCCATCGGTTACAAGTCCCCTGCTGAACGGAGCTGGCTCCTGCAACCGGTACAGCCTTTTATGGCTGAAATGTAATGGAGTGAGCCACCTTCATTAGCTGTGAGTTTTAGTGAAAGTAGCTTGTGTGCTGCAGATGGGTTCTAGTAGTGTTTTAAAAATCAACTGTGGAATGACAATGTGGTGTTGGTTAAGTGGAAATATTTAAAATTCTTGTACTTCTGCTCCGTAGGAGAGATGAGAAGAGCTGCTGAGAGTTTCCATGCTGTCCTTGTGGAGAAATTGCTCTGGTCTAAGACACAGGCTCACTATTAGTCAAGAGTGGTAATGTTTGCAAAGACTAGTAGGGACCCACTTGGAGTCAGATGGTTGGGAAATGTGTCCAGGAACACACATTTTTGAGGAGTGTCAGAATTATTCTAGAAGCAATTAGAATGAATTAAAAAAGCCTCTTTTCTAGTAAAGGAAGTCCTGTTACTACTTCTGGAAATAATGAACTGTTTGTTGCTGGGACTTTTATTGGTGCTGGCAGTAATAATTCTAATGACTTCCAGCACAATAGTGAAGTCTCATATGGTTCTACTGTGACCAGTCTGATATCCACAGTTCTTTTTTCCCTTTTTTTTTTTAACCATCTCCTCCCCCACTGCCCCTGCCTTTTGTAGTGTAAAGCTTTCCAGTGATTTTTTCCTCCTCAGTATTTAGGTTTTCTTTTCTCTCCTGCTTAACTTACATTAAAGTTTTTGAAAGCTTCATTTACTTATTTAGGAGACTGGCAATGCTTATAATTTTGTGGTAACTGTCATGTGACTATGGTAATACTATCAATAATTTTTTTCCCATGAAAATGTTAGATGTCTGTCTCTTTAACATTTACAGATGTCTTTTGGAGAGTATAATCTTACAAATTCACTTGTAATCTGAAAATGTGACAAGAATGGATGTAAAACTTGGTGTATCAGCTGAACAAGAGGCTCATTGCGAATTTTCTTCACCCATGATATGCAACAACATAGTTAAAGTTAAAAGCAGCACTTACAGAAATAAAACATTAAATAAGGGTTTCCACAATGTGGTTGGCCCTTGATGCTCCCAAGACAAGTAATTAACTGACATGGGTGCTGTTTTTTCTAAACTACGTTGGTTTCAGTCTTACTAACATCAGATTGTTCTGCTCTATGCAAATTACAGGGAAGGGAGTTAGTACCAATGGGTGTGACTTCACATATTTCTTGGGACTTCTGTCAGTGTTCTTCCAGACATAAAGGAATAATGATGAAAGAAACTGCCATACTTAGAACTGTTGTTCTTTCTTGACTTAAAACATTGCAGACAGTTCTTATTGCTTTGAAGGGACATGTGAACACAGAACAAGTCTTAATACTTCCCCTTCTAAATAAAGTGATATTTTAAATGCAGGATTTGTAAAGCTGGTTACGGAGTTCTGCTGGAAAAACTGCTCCATTGGAGTAAATTAAGTGCTAGTTTTGAATCTCTTTGAACACAATCTCTTAACCGACATTCCATCTCAGATTTTTGGTCACTAGGGAAAGAGTTGTGTGGAACAGCTGCCTGAACCAGGCTCGAACATCCACCGAGCAAAGAGATTTTTGTCAGTTTAGAGGTATTGGTGATGTAGGAGTTCTTATGTTAGTTTTTGTAAAAGGCCTCATATAGGCACAAGTTGTACCCTAAAAGCATTTTTATTGACACAAAAGACATCTGCATGATATGGGCGGGGCCTGCTGATACTCACAAATGTTTAAAATTTAGGAACTGCTACCACTCCCTGCATTTTCTCCTGTCACTGTGCCATCTTTTCATAGTGGGTTCCAGTCCTATTGGCTACTGGGACTTTTACAACTTGCTCAGCTGACTTGTCCTCCTTTGTACACGCAGCTTTCGCTGAGGAGGTTCCAATGTTTTCATTCGTGTACAGCAGAGTGGGGTCTACTGACATTGGAGGTTTGAGTTTGCACCTTGGTGTTGGTTCTGGACTTGAAATAGTAAAAATATGATTAAGAATTGTGCTCAGAATGGTATTTGTGTGTGTATTAAGATAACTTTAGCATTTTCTACTAATTCCATGTTTTTCCAGCTGAACGAGCTTTGGATACCATGAACTTTGATGTCATTAAAGGCAAACCAGTGCGCATCATGTGGTCTCAGCGCGACCCATCCCTACGCAAAAGTGGTGTAGGAAACATCTTCATCAAAAACTTGGACAAATCAATTGATAACAAAGCTTTGTATGACACCTTTTCTGCTTTTGGGAACATCCTGTCTTGTAAGGTCAGTGGAAAATAAATTGGTTTGAAACAAACTCCTCTATTTATGCTGGAAACATTCTGTGGGTATTACAACAAGGTTTTTCATTAATAGGTGGTATGTGATGAAAATGGATCCAAGGGTTATGGATTTGTACATTTTGAGACACAAGAAGCTGCAGAAAGAGCTATTGAAAAAATGAATGGTATGCTGCTTAATGACCGCAAAGTGTAAGTACATAAATACATAGTCTGGAATCAACAAACTGAAATTCATTTTACAGCAAATAAAGGTTTAAGCTTACTGAGGAAAGGCAGGTTGTTCATTTTTTGGATGAAACTTAGAGTTAACTGAAACTTAGAGTCATTGGCACTGAAGAGCAGTCAGATGACACTAATGTTTTTATATGAACATCTGTTAATAGGCATATCTAGGGAGCAGAAAATAAAACATAGAGAAGCATAATGTTTTAAACATCATCAGTGTTCCACACTGTAGGAAGGAAGTTATTTGGCTACTTGGTTAGTGATATTTAAGGTGAGGGAGTGAGTGTGCCTCACAGCCATGCCTTAGCCATCATTGTGGTATTTGGTATAGTTGCAAAAGAACAGCTCTGTAAATACTTGAGTGGGTATGGAAAAAGGGTAACAGAAATCAGCATCAGGTACAGTCATGGATTATTTTGTACACAGAGATGGATGGATCAAGCCACATAATAGGGAGAATGTATATTCTGAAAGTTGAGTTTTCCTGCTTGTTCTGTTCTTGACAGACATACTGTGTGTTGGGTTTTTTTATTCAGCATCCATCCTTATACAAACTTGATTAGTAAAAAAAAGGTAAGCACATGGCTAAAATACATCATGAGAGTTAATTTTGCTTTGAATTCCTCTAGGGTTAGGCTTTTAGAAGTAAACTAAAGCATTTTGGTCACTATCCAAATCTGCTGAATACATTGCACTGTCATTCTTACTATTTTGATTTTGATAAATTGGGGGAAGTTATCGAAGTTAAAAATTATCAGGATTCTGTGTGCTACTTGATTGCATTTGCCACATTTGAAGAAGTTGGCCAAGTCTGCTACAGTTGGCATCAGTATCAGCTACGTACAGCCTGTGCTAGAGCAGGTCCTTGGGCAGCAGAATCTTGTGTTCAAGTTCTGTTCTTTCTCTGGTGGTATGAACTGACCTTTGGTGTTCCCAGCCAGTTTGCAGTGGTATTTGACTAAAGAGCATGTTGAACTATTTTATTTCACTATGTCTGTTAAAAAAAACATTGTGTTTGACATAGGCTGGAAAGGTGTGTAAGGCAGTGGGTGAGGTTAGTTAAATATCCCTTGCCTAAAAGCTGAATCAGAGAGCAATAACTGCTTTAAGGCTGCCAAGGTTTTAGTATGGCAGAGGGATTATGCTGATATCTAGAATTTCTGTTTGGCCTCTTTACTTAGTACTCTTTTCATTCTCCAGCTCCTGTTGTCAAAGGCTGTTTTGTAAGAATGAACAATCTCGCCAATGGCTTGAAAGCGTTTTCATGCTTAGTAAATGTGATAAACTTGCTGATGTAGCAAAGGATAGTGGAATTGTTTTTCTGATGGAGTTTTACTGTAAATAATTTATCTAAAGAATTTCATACCTATAGTGAACGTGACTGATTAAGAATAAAATATTATGCCAGATGATCAAAGTAAATTTTTAAACCTTGACAGACTTGCTTTAATCTATATTATTCTGTCCTTTCTGCAACTAGGTTTGTTGGACGGTTTAAATCACGAAAGGAACGCGAGGCAGAGCTTGGAGCCAGAGCAAAGGAATTCACCAATGTTTATATCAAAAATTTTGGAGAAGACATGGATGATGAGAGACTTAAGGAACTCTTTGGCAAGTTTGGTAATGTCTTAAAGTTTATATAAACACAAGTAAACTTGAGCTTACTTTTTATCTTATCTGTGCAGTGTCTTGCAATACAAAGAATCAGCTGGCTGTCTGATGTTGATTTAAATTAGTGATAAAGAGTACTGAAAAGCTGGTACTTAATACCAGTTTCAGATTCACAAGTGCCATAATAGCCAAATTTGAAATAGGCAGAACAGCATATAAAATCCCACCATAAGAATTGTTTCAGATAATCTGAAAATGGTGTGTCCACAAACAGTCTTGAATGGGTTCCGCAATTTTATGAAAGTTGCAAATGGAAGCTGCAAGTGGAAGCCTTCTCTGGTTTAGTACAAGTGGATGTTACGAAAACTCTGCAGGGTGCGTGACAAATGAGTTTGCTATTGCCTTCCTTGACCTGCAGACTTAGTCACATGGTGATGGTTGACCTAATACAAAATTACAAGGAGCTACTCCAGTGCCAAGCTATTGATTCTGCCTTGATCCTCTGTTCCACAAGGCAAATTCTGGCAGGCATGACCATGATCTAGGAACATATACCATGTGTCACAATTGAAATAGGAAATGGCAAACACCTTAATGCAGTTACACATTCTTCACATTTTATTTTCAACCTCAGCTGTTTTTTTCTTCTCCAAGCTTTTGCTATTCTCCTGTGGATATCATGAAAAGCAAGAGAAAGCCTTGTACAAGAGATACCTTGTAGCAGCCCTAAGCAATATTTACAGGAAATTCCTTTCTGCTATTGAAGTATCTGTGGTTGAAACACTGGCAAATTTAGCTGATACCGCAGCTAAATTAGCTACTCCCAATTGAAAACTGCAGTTTTCAAAGGTTTGGAATTGCTGAACTGGGATGGTGTTTCAGCAGGATAAGTGGTAAAGCACATACCCAATTGCAAGGCTTCCTCTCTGGCTTTCAGTGCCTGTTTCAAAGGATGGAAGCACTAGTGCTTTTTAAATGTTATAATCTTCAATGATAAAAACAATTTCATTCACTTTGAGGTGAAATTTTTATCCCATTTTGGTTGAAAATACAGTAGGAAAGAAACTCAGCCTGGCAGACTACAGCCATAATGGCTGAAGTTCAACACTGGGGCAAATTAATAATTTCATATTAGTGGATGGCATTTAATAGATACTATTATTGGTGCAGGAGTCCTTTGTAATACAAGTGAAATTAAGTGTTAAGACTTCTAGAAAGGATGTTCAAAAGAGAAAAGAATACACTCTGTATATGAAGCATAAGTATGTCATTCTGTTTTAGGTCCTGCCCTAAGTGTGAAAGTTATGACTGATGAGAGTGGAAAATCCAAAGGCTTTGGCTTCGTTAGTTTTGAAAGACATGAAGATGCCCAAAAAGTAAGCTTGTGGACTTCATTGTAGATATTCAGTAACTGAGACCCAAATAATGTGTTTCACTGAGTGATTTGAAATCTTGAAAATTCATTTAGGTTGTTTAATTGATCAAGGACACTGCAAAAGAAAGTGTTCTCTTCCTAGATGACTTAGCAGAGTTTCTGTCATTTAGAAGGCTTTTCTATGAGCAAATGTCAGTTGATCTGAGAGAACCCATTAAGTCAAGATACTCTGAGACTGTTGGAGCTAGTGTAGAAATGGGGAAATCCTGAATAATTCAATAACTTGTAGTTGGGCTTAAAGGTCTCAATGATATTTGGACTTCACTCGTGCTGGGCAGCACACAAGTGTCGTAAATTACTACATCTCTGCAAAACTGAGATGAATCATTGGATCCAATTTGATTGCACAAAATGTTTGTGTAAGGCAGAAAGGATTATGGTTTCACACTTAAGCTCTGCAAAGTCAGCAGGAAGGCCATTAGTTTTATAGGACGTGTTTGGCACAGCTGTAAGAAAATAGTCATGGAGCCCTGTGATGTTGCTTTTGCTCTGAAGGGTGACTTTGGAAGAAGGGTCCTTTTTATTCATGTATATGTCTATAACATGCCAGTATGCTGCTTTGATATGTCAGTTAACTGTAGCAATAGGGATACAGCATCAGGAGAGAAACTCAGTGCAGAACAAATGGCAACAAAGTTTGCTTTTCAAAAGACATTTTGGTGATTTGTCAGTACTCCAAGTGTACAAGCAAAGAGATTGGAACTAATCTGGTCTGTCTTACATTTACATTTTTCAGTCTTGCCTACAGTCATCAATGATTGTTTCACAGTAGTCAGAATCATGGGTTGGGTGTGTTAAACAATATAAAATTCTAACATCTCTGTAAATGCATGTCTAATGCCTTAGATCATGAACACGTACAGTAAACTGGTGACTTCTGGCTTTAAATTAGTTGAATAAATCTGTGCCAGAGTTTTCACACCTTAATAGTTGTAATTGAGAACAGTATAAAGGAAAAAAGTTCATATTTTCATACTTTAATTCATAAGGAAATATTCAAATTTTAAGAAAAAGCCATATTGTATAGAACGATCTGGTAGATGCTAGTTTCAGATGTTACTTTTAAAGACAGAACTAGGTGAATTAGATATTTTCAACTTAATTTGCGTAATTTTCTCTGCCTTTAGCAAGATATGGTTGGAGAAATAGTTCTTGTGCCACTTGGGGTTTTTTCACTCCGGCTTCATTTTATTTTGCATCCTCGTAACTTGTTAACAGGACAGAAGCATACTTGGAAAGCAATTTCCCCATTACTTTAAGTGGGGAAATCTTGGGGTATTTTGTTTCAGTTAGTGATATTTTAAGATGGATTGGCTCTTCTGCTGGAATCTGAATTTAAACTTTTACATTTGAATTGCATTTTTTTGTACATCTAAAAAACAGTGCAGTACAAAGTGTTGCTAACCTTTTGTTTATTCATGAAGGCTGTAGATGAAATGAATGGCAAAGAGCTCAATGGGAAACAAATCTACGTTGGCCGGGCTCAGAAAAAGGTGGAAAGACAGACTGAGCTGAAGCGCAAGTTTGAACAAATGAAGCAGGACAGGATCACCAGATACCAGGTTCAGTTTTAATTCAAGAGGACTACCTTTGTTATATGGCAGAACACCTGCTTTCAAAAATAACTTGCCTGTTTTCTTAGGGTGTAAACCTTTATGTGAAAAATCTTGATGATGGGATTGATGATGAGCGTCTCCGAAAAGAGTTCTCCCCATTTGGTACAATCACTAGTGCAAAGGTAAAGTTCACAGATTGTGCTCATCCATTCTCTGAAAATAAACAGTGATCCTTCAAAGAAAATTATTTCATTGTCTAACAGATGTGACCCACTGTGTATCTGGACACCTGCTTTCTTGATTACTATACATCTTGGGTACATCATCCTTTCTTGTACTGATATTAATGTGATAAAAATTACATCTTTTCAGTGCAATAATATGTTCATTATTACTTCACTGAAATTTTCATCTATATTCAGTTAACAGCTAGCTGTTAATGAAGTGATAATAGTCCTTTCTTTAAATAATTCAGTAAAATAAACCCATGATCTCATTTCTAGTAATCTGGAACAAGAAACTCACACAAGCTGAGGGGATGTGACACAGGGTATTTATTTGGTTTTAAAACTCAATTTTGTATTGACAGGTCATGATGGAAGGTGGCCGCAGCAAAGGATTTGGATTTGTATGCTTTTCATCACCAGAAGAAGCCACCAAAGCAGTCACAGAAATGAATGGTAGAATTGTGGCTACTAAACCATTATATGTAGCTCTAGCTCAGCGTAAAGAGGAGCGCCAAGCTCATCTCACCAACCAATACATGCAGAGAATGGCAAGTGTAAGAGCAGTACCTAATCCTGTAATCAATCCCTACCAGCCAGCACCTCCTTCAGGGTACTTCATGGCAGCTATCCCACAGGTACGTGTAGAGATGAGTAACTGAGTGTTCTGTAACGTGTATAAAGTCTGTTTAGATGTAACAGTAAATAAAACTAGTATCATGTGTCCGTAATTTCAGCATTGTAATTTCATAGTAGAAGGGTGATGACTGTTTGCAGACAACAAAGTTATGCAATGCTTTTACATTTGGCAGACTCAGAACCGTGCTGCATACTATCCTACTAATCAGCTCGCCCAGCTTGCTAGACCTAGTCCTCGCTGGACTGCTCAGGGTGCCAGACCTCATCGTAAGTCACTTTTTTACCTGTCTAGTGATTGTGGTAAGCTTTGCAACATTTACCTTTGCACTTTGAAATACGTTTTCATGGCATTGCAGTATCAGTCTCTTCTTTGTCATGTTGTCACCATGCAGTGTTTCAGCATGTAACAACGTATTTTCTAAACTGTAGCATTCCAAAACATGCCTGGTGCTATCCGCCCAGCAGCACCCAGACCACCGTTCAGTACCATGAGACCAGCCTCTTCACAAGTTCCCCGTGTCATGTCAACACAGCGTGTTGGTGAGTTTGATTGTGCTAACTTTAGGTTTGGACTTCTCTTTCAATTTTGCTGATTCAGAATGATTTCTCAAAAGCATTCAGAAGTTCAGTGTCACATGTGGTAACACTTCCCTCCTTTTCCAGCTCTTACTAAATGAATAAGCTAATACCACCTTCTAGTAGTTGCTTTAAATACTGTCCTAGCAAAGACTCCATCTGTGATCCAGTCTCTTTAGGATGAAGCATTTTTTTTCTTAATGTGTGTGCTTTAGTAATAGTGTATGATGGCTTGTCATTTCTAAACATCGTTGTGGCAATTTTAATAATACGTCACATGTAGAAATACTGAGATGATAGAATTTCAGCTCTTTCTGCTTTGTCATAGAATACTGTGAGCCAGTATCATGTATGCAAAATCTGCACATCACTGAATGAACCAGAATTGAATTTAGTCATAGACTCAGAGTGATTTGGGTTGGAAGGGACCTTAAAGATCTAGTTCCAACCCCTCTACCATGGGGAAGGCACACTTTCCACTGGACCAAGGTAATCCAGCCTGGTCTTCAACACCTGCAGGCATGGGGAGTCTACAGCCTCTCTGCAAGCATAATTCTCTCAGAATGTATTAGATAGCTGTTTAATTCCTATAAGTATCCTTTTTAGAATGACTGACATAATGTGCTCGGAATATGGTGTCATTTAGGTAAGAATGAAATTAAAGTGGGTGTTTTCTCACAGATCTTTTTTCAATAGCATGTAAGAAAAGCAATTCATTAGTGAAGTGAAAGTAGCATCCAGCAAATTTCAAGCTTTGAACCTTCAGATATGAGTGTTGGTACAATAGTTGACAGAGTACCACTGAAATTAGATATTCAGTTTGAGTTGGCTCGTTGTGGTTTTAACTTGTACAGTTTAAACTAAATTAAAATAATTCACATACGGAATTATGTTACTATGTTTTCAGCTAATACATCGACACAAACAATGGGTCCACGTCCTGCAGCAGCCGCTACTGCAGCTACTCCTGCTGTACGCACAGTACCACAGTACAAATATGCTGCAGGAGTGCGTAATCCTCAGCAGCATCTTAATACACAGCCACAGGTTGCTATGCAGCAGGTATGGCATTTTAGGAACTGCTCCATGCTTTTACTGATGTTTTTTGCCGAGGGAGTGGGAGTGGGGTACTTGCAATTAAGAGTTGTCTTTCTAAAATTCGGACTGTATTGTGGCAGCAGAGTAAAAGCATTGTGGTGTTAAGTATATTTCAGGTTCAACTGGGACCAGATGTGATCCTGTGCTGCTTTATACTTTCTAGTTCCTTGATACCTTAGCCTAAATTCTTGTGTTTGCCCCTCAGTGGAGTGGTTGATAATAACCTTGAACATCACTCAGCTCTGACCAGTACCATTTGATTAAATTGACTTTTTTGTAATTTCTTCTTTGCTTCTGGCAGTGTAGGGCTTGTTTATGCTGAGTTGTTAAATATTGGATATTTGAAGCTTTACTAGAATTTAATTTTCCAATGGTGTCAAATTAATTTGCAGCCTGCTGTCCATGTGCAAGGTCAGGAACCCTTGACTGCTTCCATGTTGGCTTCTGCCCCACCACAAGAACAAAAGCAGATGTTAGGTATGTATATGATACCGTTCTCTACGTATTGTAGCAGAAGGACAGACAAAGTACTCTTTTATCAGTCTTAAAATGCAGAGTAAATGGTTTTAGCAGTAGAACAAGATGTTTGTTTCCCTTTTCCCTAAAATCTAGTCTGTTTGTCAAGTGAGATTTGTCCCTGATTAACTTTTTTATCTCTAGGTGAACGCCTATTCCCTCTCATTCAAAGCATGCACCCTACTCTGGCGGGTAAGATCACTGGTATGTTGTTGGAGATTGACAACTCCGAACTCCTCCACATGCTCGAGTCTCCTGAGTCTCTTCGTTCGAAGGTAGGCGAACTTTTGCCTTACGCTGGTTTGGTCAATGGTGAAGCCTCACTGATCAGACAAGTGTTTATTCTGGCAAAGTGGAGCAGCAGCAATGCAGCAGTTGCTCAGGGCAAGAGGAGCTCCTTCACAGGGTGGCAGTCACTGAACTGTATTGTTATCATCTTTTTTTTTTTGTTCCTTAACAATGCAGACATTGTTTGTATGTATAATGTACACTGTATTATTAACTTAAGGATAGAGAAATTGCTAAACTTTCCTTAACTAATTTTTCTTTTTTACTTAACAGGTTGATGAAGCTGTAGCCGTACTACAAGCCCACCAAGCTAAAGAGGCTGCTCAAAAGGCAGTTAATAATCCCACTGGAGTTCCAAGTGTTTAATAAGTAAGTCTTTGAGCCCTCTAGTTTCATAGGCTGACTGGGGCAATAGTCTTTGGTCCATGGCTTTATAAGCAGCATGTGTCCAGGCCCTTTATCATCTACAGCCACAGAGAGTAGCAGCTGTGGCAAACAAATTTCTGTGCTCACTCCTGTGGTCCAGTTCTGCAGCTCTTGGTTAGTAAAAGCTACTGACATACCTTGTGTTTTTAGCTGGTACTAGAGCATTGTTTTTAACAGCACATTAGGTGGAATTAGTTCTAGGCATGTGTGCAAAAATGGGCAGTTGTGACAAATGCCATTATTCATACTGTTGTTTGAAAGGAACTTGTGGAATTGAATTAAGCTCAAAGTTGGACTGACCCCATTTTTTCTTAGAAATTCAATAGCTTATTTACACTGTAATTTGTATATACTTGCCAAAATCTAAAATTTTACAGTAATTGAAAACTAAACTGTAAAAATTAAGCTATATATTGTCTTGACTTCACATTTGGGTGAATTTAATTCTGTCAATTAAAATACTGATTTTTCCTTACTGCCTTTTGTGGGGTTGTTATCATAATTGTGCATGACAGAGCCAGAACCTTTACAATTTTGACAGGGGGAAATGTGAATAATAATAAAACAATATTTATAATAATCAACATCTTCAGTAAATACTGAGGATAAAAAGTAATCTATTACCTCTTCAGTCTAGTTAGGTTTTTGCCTGTTTGTGAACTTACTTTTCCACATTTGTAGTTATCATTTGAAGATGCCTGATTTAACATTTGATCACACAGAATTTTCTTTTTTTATGGTGTTTTAATTTCTGCTGTTTTCCTTTTGGAGGCAGAACTTGAGTTGTATTTTGTATACGTTTCTTTTGTTTTTCCTTTTTTGCTAGTGACAGTTTCACACCAGAGATAAACAAGTGCTGAATAATTTCTCTCCTAAACTAAGATGCCCAGACTTCGAGACCATTATTCCATCTGCTCTGTTATGTTTTAGTAAATGGAAATTGAAAATACAATTGGGGGTAGTTAATCTGATGAGCCTCAGTCTGCTTGGCCTCAAGAGTAGAAGTGACTTGCAGTTAAGTGAGTCACAGTAACAAACATTGTGTTTAGGCATTGTCTGAAGCTGTGCTATGTGAAATACTGTTCAGTTCTAGAGCCAGTTTTGTCTTGCCAGGGATCACAGACGTTTTATACTTTACTTTGGTGTCTGTAGAAACTGATCAACTGCTTGTAAAAAACTTTGGTGTGATGGATTCCATGAAAGCCCAGAGTGCTGTCTGGCATTCAGCTGCAGACAGCATGTCAGGAAACATAAGGTGATGCTGTAATTGTAGAACCTAACAACCTTGTTTTTTGTTTGCAGAAATATCCGGGACTACAATCTAGAACTTCGCTTCACCGAAGAAAAAAAAAATCTAAACATGGAAAAACTATTAAATATTGAGAAAAACATTGCAAAATATAAAAGAAATAAAAAAAGGAAAGGAAACTTTGAAGCTTACGTACAGAGCAACGCCAGGGCTAGCAAAACAAATGCTAGTCCTAGATTACTTATTGATTTAAAATTTAAAAAAAATAGTAAAATAAAAAATACAAATTAATGTTTTATAAACCCGGGGAAAAGAATTTTCAGCACAGTACAAAAATTTAAAGCATTCCTTTCTTTAATTTTGTAATTCTTTACTGTGGGAAAGCTCAGAATATCACCACTGTTTAGTTGACAGTGGAATTGATAGCTGAGCAAAGAAACATAATTTGGATTATAAAATTCTTGGTTTAATAAAAATTCCTTAAACACTGACTTGTTTGTGTTGGTCTCTTTTGTACTTCTCATAGTATCATTCAGAATGCCAAAAACATACTCTGCAGCATGTTTTAGTGATTTGTAAGGAAGATTAGAATCCATATAGGCACCTGTTACTGATAATATAAACTTAGGCATTAAAACCTATTAAAAGAGCAGTGAGATCCATATCTGTGTTTTAAATCCCTAAGAGGACAACATCTGGATTTTGTCATTATCTAATTAGGAATAGACCTTTAAAATACCCTCTTTGAGATGACCAGGAAGAAATGCTATTATAAAATACCTGTGTTGGAATTGTGTAATGTACCAACACATGATCCCATCTGTCCACCTTCACCTGGCACTTGTTCTCAGAGGTTTTGGTGGAAGGAACAAACTCTCTGTAGGTCTCCAGGTGTGTCTGGATGGCTCACAGGCCCTGAGATGGGGGCAGGCGTGTGGATGTAAGTGAATGAGCGAGCATTGGCCACAATGGTCAGCGCTGGAAAATTCTATTACAGTGAACATACGAACACAAGGCATTCCTAGAACAAAAAAAGGTGAGGCTTCAGGTGATAGTGTATTGAAAACAATGCACAGAAACCAAAATGTGCCTTTTACATAGTAAAAATCCTGCTGTGGATGGGACTGCTTTCAGTCCTTCGAGTCAAATCTGTAATGCTGTGTTCCCCTAGCAAACATGGCTTCTGTTACCTCTTTCCTCTATTTCTGAGAGACCTATTGGTTTTAGTTTTTCTGCATCTGGAGGGTTTATTTTAATGCAATAAATCCTTAATAGGGGCAACTTTGGAAATCTCAGCTACCTGCTTGGCAGCTAAATTACTGAATTATTACTGAGGAAGAATACATTTAGGGTACTTTAAATCAGCAGCTTTGAAAATACCTGAAACTGAATGCTGTTCCTAATTTCTTAGTATTCACTACAAGTATCTTTTCCCTGACTTCCACTTGTATCACACAGCTCTGCATACAGTGAGCTTATACAAAATTTGATGGGGCTTTTTATCAAATTTCTGAATGATAATCTAGCAGCTTTACTGGCTCCAGGAACCTGCTGCCTCCTGCAAAAGGTGACCTTTCTTATCATCCTTATATATGACTGTCATAAAAAAACAGAAGGCGGTTGGTGAAGTGTTTTGTTTTGTTTTTTTTAATAAATTCTGCTTGATCTAAATCTGATTTAAGCTACAGTAGCACAAAGTAACTGTCACCATTTGGGGCTGATGAGACCTTTGGGTGTTTGTGTGTTAGTCACAAATGGCCCATGGCAGCAAAAGCAAGAAGAACCAGCACTAGCACATGAGCTATTTAATTGCTACAGGACCTTGCAGAGGTGGAAAGTTTTGCAGGATTAAAAGCTAAATGTGTAACCAAGCAACGTGTTGCAAGCATAACCAAGAAAGACAGGAGAACAAGAGCTTTTCTTGTAAAACAAACTTACACTGCAAATTAGCAGATACATAGAAGTTGTCCACCTGCAGGTGGGTTATCCTGTGGTAATGCCAGGTACTGTACGTTCTAGTCCTGAGGACTTCACTGTCACTGTCCAAGCTTGCTCAGCCCTGGCAGATGGACCTCAGGACTTAAACGGTGTGGCCAGTTCTGCGCACACCTAAAATCCACTGCGCAGGCTGGAAGGGCACACCCATGTGGGGAGAGCCCTTCCCAAATCTTCGTTCGCGAAGCCAAGCCACACACACTGCCTTGCTTGCTTTTCCCCCATTAAGAAGCGAGTACTTAAAGCAGACTTGTGGAATAGGAGGGAAGTTTTCTACATAGTTTAGCCCATAATTGGGTCTAAGCTGCTTATTCAAAATTGATAATGCAGAGAGAGAAAGGAGGTAGTGAAGATGGCATGTCGTCACTGTAGAGAAGAAAGAAAGAAGTGGCAGGGTAGGGTAAAAAGCACAAAGATCTGTTAGTCATGAAGGAAGGTATGAGCCTTAGCCACTGCAATCCAGTGGGGCTCCAGGTGCTCTGTGTAAACAATACAGATTCTATGGAATTTACAGGAAGGGGTTAGTTCATTCTGGAAGTCTGAAATCCACATTGCACTGGGGGAATGGCAATATTCTCTGTATCTATTGCAGTCAAAGCTTTCTGAAGTTCCCAAAAGACATCTCACTGAGGCCCCTAATTTTTTCCCTGTGATGACCCCCCCACCCCTTAAGGGGAGTGAACATCCCCCCATGCAAAGATATTCAGGTTTTTTTCTGTTAAGTAAATTTGAGAAATAAGCCTAGCACAGAGGTGAAATTAGTCTGGTATAAAAGAATCCTATTTAAAAATCCCTCACTTCACTATAAAAGCATTAGGTTAAGCTTATATAATTCTTACATTCAGTCCTGTCCTGATGGAGGCAGACTGGGATAGCCTTTAATGTGCAATCTTTGTGAGGTGTATGACTGGAGTTAATAATTTGTGAAGCTGGATGGTCAATCCTACAAGAGAGGCCGAATGTACAACCTTAATTTTATGTAATGTCAACTATAAAAACATTAAAACTTTGGAGACAGTTTTAAAGATCTAAAACAATTTAGCATCATAATAGAAATGCTGAAGAATCAGATGATATTAAACAATTCATTTAAGGTCTATCTAAACGCTGATACAAAGGCCTAATTATTTTCAGGAACCTCAGGGCCCTAGCAGGAAAGCCTTTCTGCTTGTTTCCCTAGAAAAGTTGTATCTTCAGTGAGTCTACTGGACTTAACTAATTTTTGTTCTGTAAGAATGAGCAAGTTGTTTAACAACCTGCCTATGGAGAAACTGAAAAAGGAAGAAAAGAGAAGGTCTTCCAGTTTGTACAAGACTTCTGTGGGTGTGTCAAGCACCAGCATCTGTACCAGCCTGAAATACTGGGTACCTTCTGTGATGGAAGAAAATAGTGAGGCAATTCTGAGGTGATCATGATGGCTTAATAAAACAAAACTATGAGCTGGTTGGGTTTATTTCTTCCCATTATTGATTACATGGTAATTCCCCACTGTATACCACAGATGCCTGTTTAATTAATATTTTTCATTTTATTTTATTTTGAAATCCCAAAGATAGCAAACAAGACATTTGTTAGTGCCTCTATCAATGTGCCTTTGGAGTGCTACTGTAAAACAATGGACCATGCTGAAAAATCGATTTATGCAATAGGAGTAGAGTACTGTTCCCTTGGGTTAACAGGCAGCCTGATGGGCAGTCGCTTCCTGCTGCCACACATTCCCTCTGCCATGTGTCAGAGGCTTACACTGATCCTCTACACCCTGCAGCCAGCCAGTGCTAAGCTGATTTTGCTGGATCCTCTGGTATTTCATTCCTTCAGTCCTTCCCTATCTTCCATCCTAACCACAGCAAAAACTTTGGAGTTCAGCAGCAGCCAGAAGCCTGAAATGAGTGGTGATTTAAATGAATTAATGGTATTATATTCACCATCAGCTTTCCCAAGCAGAATGTGGCTTTATGGGCAACTAAATCAAAGGTTTGGTGCAGGGGTAATTGGATTACACACATTCTTGCTGCTGTTCTTCTGAAGTCTAGGGAATTCAGATTTCACTGGATCCTAAGGGATGAGGGGGCAAGAGGGTGGAAATTAGGATGTTCCCAACTCTGACAATGTCATATTGCCAGGTTATGCTAATTAGGTGTCTACTCTTGAATAATTTGCATCTTCAGACCTTGCACCTTGCATTTCCTTTTTGGTAATACTGCTAATGATTGCTATGGATGACTGGATTTTCAAAGGTTGCCACTTACCATTTTGGCTTAGGAGTCTGGTCAGAAAGATTTTCTGAAATCTATGTCTAATAAACATATATCTGCTTGGAAAAACTGGGGGAAAACAACCAAAAAAAACCCCACAACCCAAAACTTCCCCCCAAACAACCAGGATTTATTCTCAACAGGTCTAGGAGTGGTGGTCCAAACTGATGTGTGAGAGACAGTCTTTGGGACTGCAATTTTCCCTAGCCTTCGCTTGATGGTTACTTGTTTCTGGTCTATCCTAGTTAGCATTAGGTAGGAACTTCCATTTCTATGATTGATCCTTCCATTGAAGTTGCTCTACACACACAAGCAACAGTTTCATTCCCTGCTGGAGTAGTTTAGACTATTCGTATCTCCTCATAGCTTCTCATGCATGAGTTGTCCCTGAGAGTCACATCTGTAAACTGGAAGCTTCCTTAATCCTGTCTCTTGCAGCTACTGGAGAGGTTTGTCACCAAAAGTAGCTCGGTTTCCCCTCCTGTAGTTTCAGGAACCAGTTTTGGGAAGAATGACAGCAGTAGAAAATTCCTTCCCATGGTCTAGAGGATAGATCCCTCTGTCTCCCTCACAATGTTTTCATTAAACTAATTCTGCAGAAGCTTCACCTGCCAGGTTGCAAAAGGGGAGATCCAGATTTGCAGTGTGGCTTGGGATGCAAATAGGAAGGCACACAGCAGCCTTGCTCAGGAGGGAAAGAAAACCCCCTCCAGAGCTCTGAGTGTGGGAAGCCTCATTTCCTGGGAAAAAAACGGGGCACCTGTGACACTGAGGGCTACAAAGCTGGCTTTGTAAGAGGGTGGTTGTGTGGGTCTTCCTGAAGTCTCCAGACTGCTTGTATTTGGCTGCACAGGTGAAGAATAAAAACAAGTCAGGTTATCAAAGATGTTATACAGTGTCATTTTGCTTACTCTACTCCATTTTATCCACGATGTCCACAGTTAATCCTTTTTCTTGAAAAACCTTGTTGCATTGGGAAGGGCTTTTCCACAGGTCATTTAGTGAGTCCCAGCCTTCCCAAAGTAATTTTATCCCCTGACAGAAAGCCTTTTGGTGAGGCTGGAGTACCACACTTGCATCAGGCCCTGGGTTGCAGGGCAGGCCTTGCAGCAGCAGTATCTCCTTGCTGATGAACTCGTTTCACCTCTTCAGCAGCACTGCTTGTGTCAGACTATGCAGACTTCCACGGTGATCCACGGGAGAAGGCCCAGTCCCACAGCACCTTTCCTTCAGGGATACCAGAAACTGCTAAAGGAAGCTGTGAAACACAGCAGGCATGAATCATTCTTGTTGCCTGGGAATAAGTGAGAAACAAAAGTCCCAGACCAGGGACAGACTTGCGATTTTAACTACACTTGACTTCCAGTGAGGCACTTTGTGAAAGAAAGAACTTTCTTTTCTTATGAACTTACTTCCTACCCCTTTCACCAGACGGTCCCTGTTTCACATGTCTTGAAAAATAGCGACTTATCATCACTTCGTAATGAATTACCCCTTCATAGTCTCCTTCACAGAGCTATTCTCAACTTCTCCCGTGCTCTGCACCGGCGTTCCAGGGCCCTGCTGGACGGCGCCCGCTGCGATCACCACTCGGGGCTCACCCACCGTCCATTCCCCCACTCTGCCCCTGACCCAGGGAGGCCCCAGGGTGCAGCCGCCTCTCACCCAGCCCCTTTTCGGAAGAGGTTTTAAAGCAAACCGCTGCTAAAGCTGTGCCCGGCCCGTCTGAGATCCGCTCTCCACCTGCGCCACCCGGCGCCTCGCTCGGTCTATCCGTCCTTCCAACCGTCCCTCTCTCCATCCGTCCCTCCTTCGGCCCCGTCGTGAAGCTGCACTTCAGCATCGCCGCCGCGGAGATGTGGGAGAGGCGCGGGGGGCGCTCGGTGGCGGGCGCGGGGCGGGGCGGGTCCACGGGTGCTGTGCTCGCAGCTGTCTGTACCCGGTGCTTTGCCCGGTGCTGTGCCCGCAGCTGTGCCCGGTGCTGTGTCCGCAGCTGTACCCGCAGCTGTACCCAGTGTGCCTGGAGGGATTCCTGCCCGGCACGGCCGGCGTCGCCGCTGGGACACTCAGGGAAGGACACCCCGAAAAGCCACAGGCTGCCGTCGGACCGCAGCCAGCCTGGGCTGTGGAATAGGAGTGGCTCTCCTGGCGCCCAGGATCCCAGGTGGGATGGGGGCAGCCACTAGTTCCGCCCCAAATCTGTGTTATTGAAGCCGTCCTTCATGCTGACACCACCACGGGGAGGATGCGCCTGGTGCCAAACTGTGCCCTGCCATCCCACCTGGCCCTCCCACCCGCCTGGTCCTCCTGACGCTGCCTTGGGGCACCTGTGTTTGCAGGGTGAAAGGCAGCAGCAGCCGAGAGGCAAATCCAAAATAAAGTCAAGGGATGCAGCAGAAGGGTATGTTAAACCTGCTTAATGGGAAAACATTGTCCCAGCAGCAGCTGTCGGTCCCAAGTGCCTCTTTTCTGTGGCCTCTGGTAGTGATGTGTAGCTGCTTAATTTGGGTCATTAATCCCTTGAACAACTCTAGAAAGTGTATGTAGGTCAGTCCAAGCAAATTGCACAGCCAGTTGCAGGATTTTTCTGGACAAGCGTCAGATCTTTCGGCCTAAGCACATAACCTCAGGTGTGACCCTTTCCACACAGGCAGTTAGAAAACAGCTGGAAGACAGGCTTGGAGTATTCCAAGGAATAGGGGGCATCAAGGAATAATGTATGGCCCAGGCAACTGAAGTGGATTATTTCAGAGTGAAATTGAGTGTTTATCTCTACTTTTGTTTTGTTCCATGTTGAGTTGCCTCTGTCCCTTTCCCCTCTATTGTTCCTCTGGCTTTCTTAGGAAAGTTAAAGGGAGCATGTCATGTTGAGCTTTTCCATGAAAGCAGAGTGGCTGCCAGCCTTCTCACTACTAGCCTGATCTCTCTGGCCACTGCCAGTCCTTGACTCCAAGTGAAATCTCTCCCAGCTTCTCCATGAATCTGGGTGCACAGTCAGTCATCTTTACCTCAACGACCCTATTTTAGGGCCCTTTTTGATGAACACTTCTCATGGTGGTGGATTAGGTATGTGCATCTTCTCTTAGCAGCCTCCTTGCCGTGCTCTCAGTTGCAGTGATAGGAGTGCTCCGAAGCAGTTTTTAAGCCAGTAAACCTGGATGGGGGTCAATCCATCCCTCCCAAGCCTGTGGGACTGCACAAGCAGTTGGCATAGCACAGCTAAAAGGCAGTTGAGTGACAGCAGGGCTGCAATGAGGAGCAATGTTTGCTAAGGTGTGCTCTTGGAGTTGCAGCCCTGCAATTCTGCTCCCAGTGGGACCTCTCACAGTAGTATTTTGCTTTGGTTAATGGAGCATTTTGGATAATCTATCTGAACTAATAAACCAGCTTATGTATTTGCTTCCTTTTTCAAAAGGCCTACTGTTTCTTGCTCAACAGGTTTTAACATCATTAGTGCTCTCAGCAAAATCTTTTCTTTCTCTGCATTCTCTGTAATTGACAGTTTGCCTCTTGCTGGGCTTTGCTACTTATTAGCTGAATTTTATTTTCAACTCCTTCATTCCTACTGTTGGTAGCTCCCACACTTGGTCTTCAGGTTTGCAACTGCACTGCTGTCTCTTAATTGCCTTTTCTATACTTCTGTGAAGTTGTTTGTCAATATTATCTCCTGTTCTGCTCATTTTGCTTGAAATACTCTGTTAAGGTAGAAAAATGCACATGTATGAGAAGTGTTAAGATTCAGGATATAGTAATTTTCACCCTCCTGACCAGATGGCACATAGTGACTGCAAAGTCCCACAGACACAACAGTTCTGTTATGGATGCAGGACGTGAATTAGAAATAAGCTTCCCCCATGGGCAGTTCTCTGTGGGTATTTCTTGAGGGTATTTCTTGAACACTGCTCTGGAGAATTTGTCTGTGACATATGTTGGATGTGATGCTGAACTGATTGTGCCTCTTTCAGGGTAGCAATGCCTAAAGAACTGTTAGTCTGCCTCTACAAGTTCCTCTCCTAACTTGTGATGCAAAATCAAGACACATAATTCTGATTTGTGATGCTGAGCCTTATCTGTCCCTTTTCTCCTGTTGTGCATTTTCCTACTTCCCATCTCTTTATAATCTGAGAGTGCTTCTTTTGTTTAACACTCCCAAACTCTGTTCCTCACTGTCTCCCAGAGCAGTTGTTCTCTTCAAAAGGACTGTCTGAAAGCAGCAGTGGCTCAGAGTCACTGTGTTGTGATGAAGCATATGAGGTTTTGAATGGAGAGGTGCAGATATACTGACTGTGAACAACTTATCTCTAGGTACCTTACCTCTAAACTAATTTCTCAGCCTTAAGCTGAGAACCCAAGGCAAATGGCATAGAGGGAAGTGTGAACAAGCAAAAGTGATATATTAAAAGAGATCTTGCTTAGAATGAGTTGTTTAGGCAAGGCTGGCAGAAATGCTGAGGAGAGTTGTGCAGCTTTAGCCCTTCTCCTCTTGTGGGGATTGGCAGTTGGCTGTGGAATTCCAGAAGGCGCCTTGAACTTCCTCTGGTATATGGGCCTTTGTATTGGCTATAAGAGTGTCCAGAGGTGGCTCTGCCTTCTCCCACTTTGCCCCTGCTTTTAGGAGCCAGACCATTCAGCTTTGGGAAACCCAGTCTTCATTTCCTCCTCTGTCTTGAGTATTTAGGTATTAAGTATTAGCAGCAGGAAGGACAGCTGAAGGAAGAGTCTCCCTGTGCTTGGGATGAAGCCCACACATGTAGGGCAGTGCTGTTTGCACTTGCTGAACTGAGATTTGTGTAGCCATTCTCTTCAAATTTCTATGAACAGCCTCAGCTGGAGTGTCAATGGCAGATGGACATGCATTGAAAGCATCCATGCTCTGGCCTAGATTCACCAGGGCCAGGCAGTGCTCTGTACTGTAGCCATGCTGTCCTCTGGCTGTAGTTCTCTGGGGACTGCACACTGACCAGGGCTCCCCTAACAGCAGAGCTGTGGGGCTTTATTCTGCTTTATTTATGGAGAGACAAGGCTCTCTTGCAAGAATAGCTAAGTTGCAGAAACTTCAAGAGTAGGGACAGAGATCATCTGGAAAGCAGTTTGTGCATTAAAAATGTTACTGGATTTCCTTGAAATTGAACAGCTGCTGAAGATCCAGGCCCTTCCTGGTTTCTGTCTTTGTGATGTTGTGTTGCTTGCCTTTGGGTTTTCAGTTTGGCAGCCACTTAGCAGGTCTCTCTCCAAAGAAATATAATAATAAACTTAGTAAAGGAATGTCATAATAATTAACCTACTTCTGTTGTAGAACTGAAAGGAACAGATTATTTCTTGCAATTGTTGGAGTATTCACCGAGTTACTTCAAGGCAGGGAGTAAATAGGAAGTGTCTTCTGTAGGGTTAATAGTGAAATGCAAGGCTGATGGATTCTGGTTGTGATGTCAGCCTCTACTGAGTCACTTAGCAGCATCTCTGATTGCTATAAACAACTGTTGGGGAAAAAGTTCTAAAACAATCTGTTAGTCATGATAAAGCAATTGGTAAATAGTAATTAAAATAGAAAATGCCTTTTAAAGCTTCATTTAGTCAGTCATGTGCCAAAACACTCTCATACCTTTGATTGTTTGACAGTTTCTGCATACATAAATTTTTATTTTCACGTGAAACATATTTAAACATTTTAATCTTAGAATGGTCTCCTCTTTTTTTTAGTATTTAATCGGATGACTGAGAAGGAAATGCCCATAGGCTTATAGGCTTGTTCATTCTGTATATAATTCATACATAATAGCTGCATGGTTATAATGCTGTTCTATTTCTTCAGTTTTGTTTCTGTTACTCTGCCTGTCTTTGGCATCTGCACACCTCCAGCATGGCCCTGGGTGAAACAGCTGATCTAGATGGCATAAGCAGGACCTGACACCAGAAGCCAAATCTATGGGATCAGACATAAATTGGAAACAGTTTTGGTCAACTACATTTTAAAACTGATGACATCTCCTGCTGAGGAGGGGAATATTCATTGCAGAAAGACAAAAAAGAAACTGCAAAAACTATGGCCTGTGTCTCCTCTTTCTGGAGATATTAGCTCTTAGAGCTTAAAAGTGTCATATTTAGAAACTGATCTATCTGTTTTAGGTAGAAATCTTGGATAAAGACTAAGTACGTCTTCCACCAGTTTGGAACGTCCTGTCTGGGCTTTCAACACCATACACAAATACACACTTAAAGTTTATGGGCATTTTCATTTGATTCTTTGAGATGTGAAAAAGTGTAATTGGTTATGAGAAGTTTCTCTTTTCTGTAGCCCAGATCCTGAGGACACACAATTACCTTTCAAGAAACTCACCCAGCAGCCAGCACTGGGGTGGATTAATTATTTCTTTAAATAGGCTGGAGTCTCAGCTTGTGCAAACTGATGATAACAGGCAGCACCACTTTGTGTAGGTGAGGCATGGCCTGAACACAGAGGGAAGAGAGAGGACCTCCTTGTTGTCAGACTCCTGCTAAGTTTTTTTAGCTGTATCTCCTCAGTTTGCCTGCCTGTAGAGCAGAGATAGTAATTTTCAGTCCCTGGAGGAAGATCACACATGTGAAGGGCTTTGAAGATAAACACCATTTTATTCCTGTCAGCTTTCCATAAAACCAAAGCATTTAGTGTTATCTAACTCTTTTACACTCTGTATCTCGGAGCGATTCACACATATCTAATAATCAGGAACTTAGAAATACCAGTGTGTTGCCACTGTAGGGAAAGTGGAGTTGTGAAAATACACCTCACTCCTGTTTTTAGACAACAGACAAAAAATGGTATTGCTAAATCTTTTAGTAATAAACTTTTTATTCCCCTTCCTACGTAGGTTGCTGAAGACATGTGACAGGCTTGGACAGCAGGGGCCAGAGGGGAAAATGTCATCTTTCCCATGATTTAGTGACAGTAATTACTGAGTTGAATACTCATGGATAAATTTAATTACTGGTAATGTCTCAGCATACTGTAGGGACACTCATTTAACAGATGATATCTTGTGATTTAGGTGAAAGAATATTTCCAGGCAAACTTGCTGTAATTTGATTTGCTTCAGTAATGTGCATTTTGAGAAGGTAAACATAGCTTGAGGCAATTTGCCTGTAGTAGAGAACTTTTATCTTCCAAGCTGACCAAATGTTACCTAAACCTTTATTGGAGCCATCTGATGTTAATTGTAAGGTAATGTATTTGTGGCTGTTTAGTCCTTTTTGGTCTGTTTATAAATTAGGTAGGGTTTGTACAGAGATGTTATGCACATATCAACCAGCTGATACAGCTGGAGGAAGATCAAACTTTCAGATAGTTTGTGTACCTGAAAGATGTTCTGACTTGAGGTCTTTGGTTTAGTTGCTTTTTGTGGTTTGGGCATTTGTTTTAACTGTCAAAATTAGATGATCTGATAGAAACTACCACCTCTCACAGATGAAATAATAAAAGCCTCTGAGGTAGCACAAGTCAATAGCAAAACCCATTAGCCTGTAAAAAGGAGTTCTGTGAATGCAGACAGAAGAAATTCTGTATGGACATATTGGAAAGAGAAGACATCTGTAACCAGATTGTGTTTGTCCAGCAAGTGTATAAGACCTAGCTGATAAGGTTAATGCAAAACTGCTTTTCTGGACTTGGAGAAGGAGCTCAGAAGTGGTAATGCTGCAAAAATGAGGAAGCCACCAAAAGAGCTTGAGCTGCCCTGACAAAGGCTCTGCCCTTGTTGTGGAACCTGGGGGGCAGTGCTGGGTGGGTACCCTGTGCCTTTCGTGGGGCATCATGTCTTGCTGTCAAAACAAGAGACCACTGAGAACTCATTGGAAACTATGAATGCTTCTTCACTGATGTGGCATTTTCCTTTGTTTTGCAGCTGAGGAAGCATTTTGGGAATGCCATGCCCACTTTCCCTCCAAAGATTTATCTGGCAATGACCACGTCAATGGCAAATGAGAGACAGTCTCAGGTGGAGCAGTACCTTTAGAATGGTAAGCTTGGCTATAACAATCTGATCAGCTTTCATAGGTAGGGCTTAAGCCTTTGAGAATGGGTCTACAACTGTGACTGCAGGGTGCTTTGCCTTCTATACTGAGCTGAGTAAGTGTGTATCTCAACATTGCAGTCCCGTCCTGCCTGTTGGTTTGCTGGCTTTAGAAGAACAGCTTATCATATTTCTCTCATTTCTGAATCAGCTGCTTTTCTGCAGCTTTCCCAAAAGATAAGAGAGCTGTTTCACACTGAACAGCCTGCAGTCTGTCCATTCTCTGTTGTTCCACATCAGTGAGCTGAGCCACCCTACCCTGCTGCTTCACAACTGCCAGTGCTGACATGGGACCTGGTGTGGATAAAAGAGGAAGGCAAAAAGAGACAGGCAAGGGTGGAAGTGTAATATGGACCTGAGCTCTGCACAAACCTCTTCCTTTCAAGGGTTTCCAGAAAGACTTGTAAGAATTGCAACAAGTTCTTTTAGAAAAATTCAATCTCAGGTGCAACGTGCAATATATAAACCAGGTCTGCAGGATCCCTAGAATGTGTTTTGTGAGTTTCATGTAAGCCAAGGGGGGGAAAAAATCCATTTCAACTACTGCAAGGGGTGTGCGTGGGAATGAGCTTAAAGGGGGTTTGTAGCCTCTGGCCCCAGATACTTTTTGACAAAACTTTCAAAATTCAGGATTAGTCTTTAAAGTTTTAGTTGGTTTTTATTATAGCTTTTTCCCTTGAGTATTCAACAGTTTCTTCTAAATTTACTGGCCATGAGTGACCATGGAGTTACATGGCCAAGAATCTTATTGAGGTCTTGCTCTGGGAGAATAACAACATTACGTGCATTACCTTGTTTGTAGTTGCAGTGATTTAACAACAGACTGATAAAGGTAGCCATGCAGAAACCAAGGGATGAGTAAAGTAGCATTGACTGTTTAACCAACAGTCATGTTGTATATGTCTTGTTTTGACACACTAGCCATGTTTTTCAGATTTTTTCTAAGTTTGGTTTCCTCCTTCCCCATTTTTTTACTCTTGTTTTTCAGTTGCTTTGGATTCAAATATTATCAATAGTGATATCTTCATAGATTTTTTTTTTGAAAGCTACTGCAGATAAGTTTTGAATTTTTCAATCAAATAGTTTGTTAGATGAAAGAGTGGAAATATTATCCTACCTCCTGAGTTCAAGGTTCCTTTGCTATCTTCCTTTCCTTGTATTCATAGCATATTGATCTGTCTTGTAAAGCAGCGAGTTCCAATGACAGAGTGCTCTCTGTGAAGCCTGGGTGGCAATAATAATAATATTACTATTGTTTTTTTCTCCATGTACAAAATTATTTCTCACATGGAAAGAACTGCCTGCTTTGTTTTTATATCCTGTGACATATCTGGTGAATCTTTTCCCTCTAAACAGTTCCCAGAAGAGTCTTTGTGAGAGCTCAATAGAAGGATTACACACATTCTTGGATTTTGCAACTGTAATGCTTTTTTGTAATGTCAGTGGTTTGTACTGGTAAGTGTATTGATGACTGCTGTGAAAATGTCATGCTCTCTTACCTTGCAGTTGTAGTGATGGGCTGAATCTGGCATGTGTTTGGGTTGTTGCAACCTTTTCAAATCCATTTTAATGTGGTCCATGGCAAGTATGAACTTTCTTTGGCAGGCTTGGAGCCTTGATAGCTCTTGCTTGTGTCTGACTATTGCAAGATGCTGTGTCCCTTTTCTTTCCTTAAGTCCTTTCCAGTTGCTGTGGTTCTTGTGAGACACTCGTGTTTTGGAGCAGGTGGGTGCAGTGTAGCTCCAGCAGCATTTTTAGGGAGGGGATGTTGTTTCAGTTTTATGGGAAATGCTTGGTGTGCTGTGGTAACCTTGCCTGCAGCAAGTTGTTCTGGGAAGAGGTCATGTATTGAAGGACCAAGTAAGAGGTTTGTGTCTTGAGAACTCTTCACTTTCTGTGCGTGACTAATGTGTGTAAATGGAGTTCAGAAACACTATAGAAAATGGTGTAAGTATTCCTAACAAATTCTAGAAAGTTTTTTCCTATATACTCTGTAAATAAAAAGATACAATTTATTTACAGTCTCCTAAATTCAGACCTACTGAACTGCTAAAGACAGTGAATGAAAAGGCCCTTTCTGATTTCTGTAGTGAGAAGCAATCTCTCTTTAGTTCTGATCCAATGTCTGATGACTCCCAGCAATTATTGCTGAGTCCTAATTAGTCTTGATAAGACTGATAACAGGTCTGCTAAAGAAAGTTAAGTCCATCAGGAATGCCTGCAATTTGCCCTCAAACACTGCCAACAGATTTTTTTTCCTTTAACAAAGTTTTACAAGGAAATAATTCTCAAGAATGTGTGTTTGCAGGGCTTAAATGTGTCTTTTGGCATGCCAATATTGTGGATTTCTCTTAACACACCATCAGAAATGATGTTGTATATTTATTTTTTTCTTTACTCCAGGCCTTTTTGGTGAGAAGGGATGATTTGCTAAGTAGATGTGTAGTACTAGTTTTACAGGTTATGTACACATACACGTATGCTTAAAAAGGCATGTGATGATTGTGCTACCCAAAGCAGTCAGTTATTTTGTAAAGGTCAAGGTAGGCACTAAATTATACCTTAAATGTTGGTGCAAGGTCAGTACATTCTCAAGACATAAAAGTAACCCAAATTTCTGTTCCACAGTACAGTGGGTTTTCATATGCTATGTTTAGGCTTCCTGCCTGGCAAAGATGATAGTTCTCCATCTTTATTTGTTTACAATTTAAACTTAAAATGGCTGTGCTTATAAATAGATGCTTCATAATACAAATAGCAACAGTGCTGTATACGTTCTTTCATTATGGTAAATAACAAACTCCAAACGGAGATCAAATAGCTCTGTGAAAGGCAGGAGTGCATCCATTGTCATTAGCTGTGTACAGTGCCTTCAATTGGTGTGACTGACAGCTGAATAAGTATTCATTTTGGCTATTAAAGAATCTCACTGTACAAACTGTCTTTGTTGTGCATGTTCCAGTATTTATTAGTACACTGTGACTTGAGAGATGTTTTATGGCAGAGTGACAAAATTCCTGCAACAGTACTGAAAGGCACAGGATGAAGTTTATCTTTAGAGCACTTCTGTACAGTTCTTTCCTTCTCCTTTGTTAAAGACGTGTAGGCAGCATTTAGTACATGTGGCTTGGGAGGGAAAACGGAGGGTTCCCGTGTTACTGCTACCTAGTGTTAAAACCAGGCATTACCCCAAACTTTGAGACATTGCAAGAGGATGATTAGTGAATAGAACATCATTAAAATATGAAAAAGTATGTTCCTTTTCTGTCAATGACATGGACTGGCTTTGAGCAGTCAGTCTTGGCTGCCTGAAACAAATTAGTGCAAACCTGTACGAGCTGAGCTGGTGTGGGAGCAGTGGCAGAGGGACTGCACTGCAGGTGGTGACAAATGCAAAGCAGTCAGTCACTTTTCTGCCACCACAGCTATTTATTGAGCACAGATCTGTCAGCAGGTCAAACCAGTGCAGCTTTTATAATAGAAACTTTCATTTTTAATGGCATGAGAAGATAGGAAATCAGAGGGGAATGAGCTTGCTAGGCTAGGCATGTCTTTTCCCCTAAAAATTCTACTGCTGACTATTTTTCACCTTCAATTCTGTCTTTCACTATTGTTCACTCAGAAAATATGCTAGTACTTACTTCATCTACTTGGTTTGTCTCAAAAAACAGTATTAAAGCTTCTAACTGTGGGTATTTGTATATGTCACTGACTAAAATACAAGGTACAAAGGTAAAAATCAAACTGAATTTAAGACCTTTTTGGTCCTTGTCCTGTGTTACTTCTGAATGAGGCTGTGAAGTGTGTGCTGAGACCAGCACTCTCTGGGGTGGGAGTGCTGTGCAAGAACCATGGCTTTACTGCTGCTGCTTGACAGTATTGAACATGAGTCCTCTGTGTCTGCACTTAGCATCATACCAACCAGCTATATCCCCTAAGCACACCTAACAGGGCAAACTTTCCAAGTTCTGGAAAAGCCTGTGCAGGTCGACCCTGCTTTCCAGGCCTCTGTTTTTTGCCTATCACTGCCTTTACCTGTTGCATGTGTTTATAGCAGGCATACTCTGGCTCTTGCCCCAGTAACCTAATCTCATGGGAGAAATTGTCAGGGGACAGCAGGACACCCAACCCAAAGGGAGACAGCTTGGCAGAATGGATGCTTTGCTCAAAACAAACATTGCTGAAATATTTACAACACTATGGTACAGTAGATTTGAACAACCTAACCCACAACTTCCCTGCCCCTCCACTATTCCAAGCTCTCCAAACATGGACAGTGACCAAGCTGGAGAGACAGACTCAGTATATGCCTTGCTACATCCAGCTCCTAAAAACAAATCCTGAGGTTCTTGCAAGAAGCCATTAACAAGGGGAGAACCTGTGGCTGTGTTGTCTTCACCTGTTTCATCGAGAGAAAGACAGTTATGAGCACATACATACATCCCAATCAGTCTCATTTCAGTGCAACTCATTTGTATCCTTGAATGTAACCTGAGATTATGGTCTGTCTCTGTGTTGGGTATTCATAAAGTAGATTCAGGATGCAGCTGTGAGGACAGCCAGTCATTATGGATTTGTGAAGAAAATTAAGACATATTTCCAACCTGTGTTCCTGGTGAATGACAGTCTTGAACATAAGAAAGATGATTCAGGTGTTAGGGAAAGGACCCATGAAAAGTTTCTGAGTACTTGAACAAAGAGCAGATCAAAGACTGATGACAGGTCAAAGGTAGAGTTCCTATGTGGTCCTTCACCTAAGGACTCTGATGGAAGGTGGTCTTCCTTCAGAAGAACAAGCATTAGGACAAGGATTGAATATTGTGAAAGGAAAAAATATCACAGTGTGTGTGCCTTTGGGAGCATAGGTAAAATGTAACCCAGAAATCTGCAGGTGCTACCAGGAATCAAAGCTGGTCTGCATTTTTTTGGCTGGAGCCCGTGTCTTTGCCCATGCAGCCTCTGCTTCCCTGCACTTGCACCACACCACTTGTGAATGCAGTGGAGGAATGCATGTTTGTAACATTCCTCTGTGCTCACTCGCAGTAACTCAGAAATGTGTTTGGACGTGTATGTACACAAGCAAAAGTCAGACTGAGTCTCTAAAATTTCAGCACTGCTTTAAAAATGTTATTTAATTCGTATCAAACTAGCTTGTGTTTCTTATTTATGAACTTCTATTTCAAAACAGCAGCTGGACACAAACTGAATTTCACATGGGAAGTTCCCATACTTTCAGACTTGTATTGTCTGCTGGCTGGAGGAAGAACTTTCAGACATAGAAAGTTCTAAAGAATTTTAGTTCAAGGATGTCTGTTTTGTTTCAATGTTAAGATACAATTCAGTCTCCTGACTTGCTGTTCTTTTCGAATACATTGTAATAGGGATTTCCATTCTCATCCTCTCTTTTTTATGGTACAGGCTTCCTAGCTAAGTAACAAATCCACTGAGAGCTTGCTGAGGATTCAGGTTGGTGCTGACTTCCGTCAAAAGAAAAGCACTTAACTTTAAGTTTTCTAAAGGAAAAATGGGAGGAATAAAAAGATATCTAGATATCTTTCTTCCATTGGCAGGGAGAAGGCTATATAATAGATATATATCGAGGGTCTTTTGTTTATTTGCATTTTTGTTGGTTTTATGATGTTTGTTTTTCTTTCTTTATAAAAACTTCTAATTTTCTATCAAAACCAAAACCCAAAGAAAATGGCTCACCAGCTCTGTATTATTCTGCATTCTTATGATAATGACTGAGCTCTGCTTCAAGGGGCAGGCTAGTGAGCAGTAGGCAGCAGGTCTAGATGTTTCAGAAGATTCTACCATAGGTAATAGTAACAGCATTAAGGGAAGAGTCAAATGAACAATATTAAGGGATATAAGAAAGTGTCCAGTTCTAGTTACGTGGCACATTTCCTGAATTTCAGGCACAAAAGTGTAGGACACATGAATAATGCTACTGAACATGTGCTGTTGCCAAAATAAGGGGAGTTTTAATGTTGGTGCCTGTTTTGAGAAGATGAGACAATGACTCTACTGCTTTTTCCAAAACTAAAATAGGAGCTCGGGAGAAGATGTGAACTTGTTCTCACTCATGCTACAAATTTATTTCAGAAGTATTTTTCCATCCATTTTGAAAGTGGGTTGTACCACCATGTGTGCTTCCTACATGCATTATTGCTAACACTGGTAAACGCTTTTCCTTTTGTATTTGTATTAAACTTATGCTGGATTCTATTGTGTTATTTTAGGGGCAAGTCTATATTTGTATTTCTTCACTTAACACTGTCTTCTCCTGCCTTACAGACTACCCTGTTTCCTCCTTTTGTTTTATGTAAGTACTTTTTTTTAATCTCAACAATACTTTGCTGATAAGAGGCTAAACACCAATATTTATAACACTGAACAATATGTAGAGTTTCTGGCATGGACAATTCTGCCTCCTGGGTTAAAAGCATGTGATAAAGGTAAGGGCAGGACAATCCTCAAACACAAGAATTTAAGATGATTCTTATTTTTGGTTTGCTGTGTCACAGCCTTAAGAGAATCATAGAATCATGGAATGGTTTGGGTTGGAAGGGATCTTAAAGATCATCTAGTTCCAATCCCCCTGCTATTGGCAGGAACACCTTTCACTAGATCAGGTTGCCCAAAACTCTGTCCAACCTGACCTTGAATACTTCCTGGGATGGGACATCCACAACCTCCCTGGACAACCCATTCCAGTGCCTCACCACCCTCCTAGTAGTGAATTTCTCTGTAATATCTAATCTAAATCTACTCTCCTTCACTTTAAAACCATTCTCCCTTGTTCTATCACTACATTCCTTTTAAAAAGAGCAGTAATGAAGCGAAGCTGTGCTTGTAGTTCTGTAGAGTCAAATAAGATGAAATAAAACAGTATTAAAAAGGTGACTATGGAAATACCTGGTTTGAGTATTAATCAGTGATGATTAAGGTGATCATTCTAGATGGGACTTAGATTTTATTTTCTCTAACACATCATTTCTTGCAGATTCTCATATTAATCTGCCTACTAATATGTTGCACAGTATTCTTGGAGAACTCAAACAGCCTGGAAATAGCTTGGAACTTTGGATCATGCTTTTCTTTTTTCCCTTATGATTGCTGAGTAGAGAGGTGGCAAGTTGTAGTGTGTGCTGTGAGATGTGTCTCCCTTTGAGTGGCAGAAGGGTAAAGTGCCCCCTATGTCTTTGATCCTGGGCTACCACAGGATGAGGTGGTTTCCACCCAGGTTGTGAAAGCTGCAGGGGTGGCAGTGAGGATCTGGCAGGAGCAGATGCTTAAAGTCTTCCATGTCCTTTCCCTGTGGGAGCTTCAGCAGCAGCACCCTCACAAAAGCCCTTCCTGTGGTGCATGAGCCCCTGCACCCTTCGTCACCCCCCAGCATGGCTGTACCATGACCTGCTTGCTCTTTGTTGAGAATCAGTAACAAGTTGTGTCTCTGTCTCATTCTGATGTTTGCATCTCCCATGTTTGTTCCATGCTTCACGTACATTTTTATTATATGTGAAATGTTTCTTACCAATAGGAGTGTGTGGTGAAGTGTCTGCTCCCTCTCATTTGAGAGAAGTAATAAAGTGCTCAAGTAAGCACAGGGGATGATCCTCAAGGTAAAAAAGAAAGCAGCTTTTTTATCTCCACGGAAGCTAAGTAATGCTTATTTTAATTAACAGGAATGACTAGAACTGACTCCTGGATTAAATCTAAATTAGTTTAGGGATAAAGATTAAATCTTTGTGCATCCCTAGAAGGACTTCAGAGGGCACATTGGCTAATGCCTTGAGAAGAGGTTCCTTTGTTCTTTAATACATGCAAACAGGTGTATGGGCATGCAGACATACTGGGTATCAGGAAAATCTGTGGGGAGCCTGTTTAAATAAGAAACAGTGTTTTGATTTGGTTTTCCTCAAAGTGTTTCCTCAAGTGTTTTGATTTGGTATTCCCCACACATATCATTCTACAAACTTTTGACATGTTCTTAATTTTCAGATGTTGTGGGGAATAAAAAAACCCCAAACCCAACACTTTTTTAACCTTGAAATAACTGTTGAGCCAGATTTCCTAGAAAGTTAGTCTTTCTGTCTCAAAAAGTGTTACAGAGCTGAGTTGGTTAATTGGAGTCATACAGCCTAGGATGTTCTCCAGGATACACAAAGAGAGGTAAACACACAGCATAAATGCCAGCTCTGCCACCCTGCTCTGCTGACATTGCAGGAGCTGGGAGATGCTCCTATGTACAGGCACTATGAAGGCTGCAGAAAGATATCAAGAGTACTTGAAATCTAAGGGTTCCCAGGAAGTCTCCCCTATATTCCCCCAGGCTAGCAAAGGTGCATGCAAGAAATTAAAATTTAATTGCATGCAGTATGTACCATTACAGCATTTCCTTCAACTATGATTCTCAAGGGAAGTACCTCTTCTTAATAAATAAAAATAACGGGAGGACCACTGCTGTCCTCTGATACAGGTCAGTCAACAGAATGAGGAGCTGCAGTGATAGGTTTCTGCCACCTCATCCAAATGCATTCCCAAGGGAATTCTCAAACTGGTGTCTGTCTTCCTGAAATGAGTAGCTGACTTCTCATGCAGAACAAGGCAAGGCACTTTCTGAATTTGAGCTCAGAAAGTCTTTTAGGGAAATATAAAATCTTGATATAAAATCAGTGAATATCCCATTCCTGTGTGCTACTTCACTGTTAGAAATGTGTGCTTTGCTTCTTGATGGACTGTGTCTATCTTTAGCTGTCAGCCAAGGGATCTGGATTTTGTACTTTAGTTTCCCAGATTGCAAATCACCCCTTTATTATGCCTACACTGAAGACAGTTCTCTGAGGTCACTTATTTGAGGCCTGTTTTCTCATTACCTAAATGCTTTCAGGTTTCCTCTTCATATCCCCTCTCTGTTTGCAGTGGTTTGAACCTTGGGCACTGGCACTGTGCACCATTCCAGCAGCAGTGGCTCTGATTTGCACAGATACCAGAGCCTCATTATTCTCACTGGACCTTTTCCTAGGTATAGGCACATGGATGATTTTTTCCTTTTGGCAAGACTGTGGCTTCACGTGCAGCTGTGTACCCTCCTCCTCTTTTTTTGAATTTCTACTTTCTAAACAATAACTGCATTGTTCTTACAAACACTGAGACATGAGGTACCTGTGTCACTTAACATCAGAGACCCTCCTCTAATCCTTCAGTATCCTCCCACTTGCTGTTCTGCACATTTTTTGTCATCTACAAGCTTTAACAGTAATTTTAGTAACTTACTATGCACTACATGGTAATCTCAATTGTTTATTTTACTTGAGTAAATAGGAAATGGAGCAACAGCATCTTCAGAAGGGCTTCAGCAATATGGAAAGCAATAAAACAGTGCTCTGTTTCGACCTGACAGGATACATGTAAGATCCCAACCCAGAGAGCCTTTCTGGGTGTTTACTGGGCTGATGACAGCAATATTAGACATGATATCCAGTCCCCAGGCACTGGAGAAGGAATATTAGAGGTCAAGGCTATCTAGAATTGTGTTGAAAGTTTCTATTTCTGAAAAGTGGGCAAAAATGAATATAATTTCGATTAGGAAAGTATAAAACTGTTCATTTGAAGACATACAACAGTATCTTCAGTGTTTTTTGAGGTGTTTATTGTACCAGAAGGGTGTGGGCCACTGCTGATTCTGCAAATGAGCCTTTTTGGTTCTTACATTTGTCTATAATTAATCTCTTCTTAATGCTACATGGGCTCTGTTTCTATGGCATTTAGATGCCAAGTTCAGATTTCTATTGTACATTGTAGAAGTGGAAAATATATGGGGATCCCTTCTTAATTAAGCCCCCTTTGGTTTTGCATAGTGTGGGTGAAAGTAACACTGAAGTCAGAAATTAAGGTCTAGTCTTCACTTATGTCTTGGCTGGCAATCTGTTGTTAAAACTGACTGTGCAACTGCTACATCTTGTTTTTCTGCTTCTCCTTGCCTTGTTTGGAGTCCCTTGGTGCTTGTTGTGAAACTGTGGGACTTCATTTGCAGCACTGGTGCAGTTCAAGTGCTGGCTCTGAGATGTCAGTAACAGCTGCTGCCGCACATACAGTAAACAATCACTAGTTACACTTTGAAACTAGTAGCAACCAAATATTGTTTAAACAACTGGCTGGCTCGAGTTTGAACCTTTCAGCTGGAGTTCCCTTCTTATGCCAGGAGAGGAGGAGCAGCAGTGGCTCTGCATATTTTGTGTATTTGCACAAGGCTTTTCTTTTTTTTGTGCTAATTTCCTAATCTTAGCAGTAGTAGCAGAATACACACCTGCCAGATGGGTGCTGCTATTTGTCGTGGGATTCTGAACTTTCATCTTACGGAAAATTGTGTACTGTGTTTCTGTTGTGCCTTCGCAAAAATGTAGTTTGTGAAAGTAGTTCTCTACTGGCCATCGGAACAAGTGACCTGAACGTGTTGCTTGCTGTCCTCTGCCAAGCTGATGTGTGTTGGTCTGGGCACAGAACATACACTATCTGTGCACAGTAACCACAAGCTGGATAAAACAAGGTGACTCCTTGCTGGCTTTGTTCAGCCGTGGCATTTGCACCACCTGAGGCAATGCTGGGGTTCTTGCAGCGGAAGGAAAGCGTCAGAGTTGTCCTTAGACCCTGCAACAGGAGACTTGGATGGGAGATGCTGAAGGCAAAAAACGCTGGGAATGGCAGGGAGATAGGAATGCTGATTTGGGGAGAGAGAAGTAGGTGCTAATAGGGTGGAAGAAGTAAGGAGGCATTTTTAGCTAGGAGACTTGCATAGGGACATTGAGTAAGGAAAGGATTTTGCAATATACTTTAAAAAATACCAACGATTTGAGCTTGATAAACTGGTTAGTTTGCAGTGGTACAAGGTAATTTCCAAGACAGACAGTGGTATTATGAGTTGCTTTTATATATGTTTAATGTTTGTGTGTCATTGTAAAGAAACAATGACATTTAAAATGCTGCAGATACCATTTCTTCCCTTGTGACCTTGAAGATGATACAGGATTTTTGGGAATTATTTAGCTTTTTTTTCTGTAAATTGTGAAATTCCTACTATATTCACTGCTCTTTTGTGGTGGAGGTAGATTTTGCAACCATCACTCCCTAATATCCTGCTGCTCAGGCAGCCTGTGCTTTGATCCAAGAAATAAAAGAAGTCAAAATCCTACTAAATCTGGGATCTGTGTCTGCCATTCCTTGGAAATGCCGTCTGGTATGCCTAGTATTATGCTACCAAGGAATAACACATTGGAGGTCTGTGGCTAATTTCTTGAAGTAATTTCTGGGGAGTGTACAGTGGCAGAGAGAATAAAAGGTGGTGCTGCTGATATTCAGGGTTTTGTCTTTTGTGTTTAGACTTATGAAACTTTCTTCCCATCATACCTAGTGTCTGAATTGACTGTGGGACAAGGGATTTTTATGCTCTGCTGCCCTCTCCGGTAATAGGCCTGATATTAACAAGGATAAGGAAAAACCCATGAATATGTATTTTTAATTTTAACTTGAAACAATACTTTCCAATGTATATTTAGCATGGTGTCTACTTTTTCGCATGTACAAACACATGTCTGCTTTTTAAACCAGCTGATACAGCTGGAGAAAACCCTTCTGAACTCTGGAGATGAGTGAATTTACAATGCTGTCTCTGTAACAGAGCTTGAGGTGCTTTGGGACTGCCACCTTTTGCAAGAAGGCTGAAAACCAACCGGTACTTCCACCTTATACTGAGACAAAGAAAGTCCAGCCTCTCTGACCAAAGCATGAACCCTCTGTCAGGTTGCACAATCTGTCAGATGAGCTATGACAGGAGTGTTCTCAGGGTTGGAGAGTTTTCTTATAGTTGCCACGTCACTTTTCTCAGCAAACTCAGGAGATTGTGGTAGCTGCAGAATTTAGGGATGCTCCAATGGTCCTGTGCTCTTTCAGGCTATGGCTGCTTTAACTTAGGCTTTGAGTTTTCAGAACCTAAACCAGAATAAGACAATTGCCACAGTTTGATTCAGCAGTTTCTGTACTCACTTCTGTCTGATTTTTCCGTTCCTGCTATGCCATTGTACAGCTGGTCCTGCAAATAATTTCTGCATTTTCTGTTGGTGCTACTTCAGAGAAGATGTAGAGGGACCACAGTAAACTAAAAAAATCCATATGTAAAGCCAGGTAGGATTTTTCCTTCTTCTGCACTGACAGTATTGAAAGCTCAACAGACCACAACTCTGCTCTTGTTAGAAGCCTTCACCCAAAACGCTGTAAACTGGTGCTGTCAGTAAAGGGGCAGGACTTGCAGATATTTCCTAGAAAAACAAGAGGACTCTATCAGCTTGGAAAATACTCAAATCCTGCAAAAAATATATATTTTTGATGCTTATGAGCAATGCTGTTAGCTCAGAGCACAGAGTGTTCACTGAACAACAGAATTTGAGGACTTAGCAGTAATGATCTGGAATAACATGGCAGATGCCTTGTATTAGAGGATACTTGGCATGGCAGTGGTATACATATTCTATTTTATTACATTTTTATATTCCTTTGAGACTTACGGAACTCATCACAAATTCAAATGGTGGAATATGGGAGTGGTTATATTTGCTTTTAAATGAGCAGTTAAATGGGTTGTAAGGGAAAAATCTAAAAACAATTAAGTTATGTTAATAGCTGTTGAACATTTCTTCCTTATTCATGCTAATGGATAGCTATGATCCTGATCTTTGTTTTCAAAGGTAACTGTTGTGCAAGATGCGTTGGTCAAGGGAATTAATAAGATATTTTAGCTTATTTTTCTTTCAAGATCATGATGATGGAGCTCTTTCTGGTAAGTCTTAAAAGGTGCTTGAGTCTTCCCTTGGAATGTTTTGTTTTGTTGGGTTTATTTGTTTGGTTTTTTCTTGGCTGCAGTGACTGAACCTGGATTCTGAACAGATTCTGCTCAGGCTGAGAGACACATTTGGTTTCAAAAATTCCCTCAAGCCCTCTCCCCATACATCTTGGGAAGAGTGGTGGTGGGGAGCAACATATGGCAATGGATAGTGTGGTACAGGGGTGAGACTTTCCCATATGAATATCATCCATTTCCATTTACAAGTCATGTAGCAACATTACCCCATGGGAACTGTAGGGTGTGGTATTTGGGTAGGCCTTTAATCAGATGGTCATACCTACATAAAACAGCCCTTAATTTACAGATCACAAGCTGAGTTTAACAATGGGACAGGAAACCTTTTTGTTATATTTATAAACAATGTCTGTAGCTTACTTTCCTTCATATCATGACATGTTGCTTCCCTTAACTGACAGAAACTTAAGTTTAGCCACAATGTTACTGAGTGAGCTGTAAATCAGGGTTGTGAGTCTCTTTATGATCATAAAAAGTGAAGAGGTTTTTGCATCCTCATTGTTCTGCTGATGTCCTGTTTCCAATGTGAGTGCATAGGCGAGTCCAGGCCTGTAACTGGACTGGGATAGACTTGGACCACATCAGGGCAGTGGAGAGTCTTTGCTGCTGACTGGAGTAAAGATAGGCATTTGCAGTCATTTAGCTTATTTCAGTCTTTTCATTGGTATAGAGATGCTAATGCTCTTCTCAGCATTTTAAGATGAAGGTCCAGTAGCAAATTCAGGCTTACTTAGTGAAGTAGGAACTTTGCAGTCTGTGGCTATTTTATTTTTCATTTCCCTGCCTCTTTCATTCTGACTTTGTGCACAGGATCCCTGGTAGTTACTGTGTCCCAAATGTATCTTCTACTGCAGTTGCAGTTGGATTTATTTTTGTCTTGTATGTGATATAATCAAATACACAGGAGAACAGAAAATTTTTCAACTGATTACATTTCTGTGGGTCTTTGATATTCCTCAGAAATACATCAAGTCCAACAGTTATCCACAGTCCACTGTCAAAAAAATGTTTAGATGCTCACATGCCTAAAAAGGCACATTTAAGTGTTCTTCTGAATCTTTGTATTGGCTTTAAAACAAATGTTTACACACTTAGGCCTGTACATTTAGATTTTTTTGAAAAAGTGTGCAGGAAAGTAGAGATCTTCCAGGAGTGGAGTGGTTTTCTTGCTGTACAATAGTTACACTGCTCTTGTCTGGTGTCTGTTCAAGAAAACTGCTGGTCCTGAAAGCTTGAATCCACATGTCCCTTAAAATCTATCCTGCTTACCTGTGTATTGACAGAAAGATATTCTGTAACAGCAAAGCCTAAGGGAGTAGAGATGTTCTGTATGTGGTAGGGCTATGTAAGTTAGACTTGGAGAAGCAAGGAAGATAACTAGCTTGTCACCTTACTTAACCCTAGAATTGCCATTTCTTGGTTTTCTTCTCTAACAGCAAGTTTCTAACCAGCACTAACTGATACACAAAATTAACTGGGCTATTTCAATATATTTCACCAAATGTCTCAGTGGTTTTGCTTGTTTCTTTGCTTCACCTCGGTGAAAAAGTGGCAGAATTTGAACTTCCTTATGTGAGTCTTCAGAGCATGAAGGAGTTGCACTGTAAGCCTGTGATCAGAAAGTGCTGAGCAAGAAGCTTTAGAGGAACTACTAAGATGCATGGCAACTACTATGAGAGAAATAAATCCCTTGAATAACTTAGTTACAAAATCTCCAAGCTTCAGCAGCTTGACTGTTCTTTTTCTGAGGCCAGTTGTTAATTAGAATTGACTGTGGCCCTGTATGTTTTAAATTTTATTACTGTGGTATTCCTGAAGGGTCCTTTACTGTAGCTAGCTATTTCCTCTTTCTCTCTCTTTCAGATTCTACAGAAAGGTGTTTTGTAGCTGCTTGCCTCCTAATTTTTATACCTGCATAATTCAGTGACCACAGATAGGACTATACCTGTAAACAACATAGGAGAGAGTTTTGAGTTCCAAGGTGCAAGCTGCCTCTTTGGGCAGAGATCGATTACTTTTTATTTGAAATGCTCATTTCTATACACTAATATACATAATACCTGCGGCCATAGCTTTAGCATTTATTTTAGTAAGTGGCCTGGCTTAAACAACAGAGCACTCTTACCCTTTCATTTGTTCATACCTCGGGCTGCTCCTCAGCTATGCTGGTGGAAACATGTGGGCAGAGAGTGGTGAACTGGACTGGTGAGTTAACCTGGCCTAAAAATAAGTTGCTGGCTGTTTATTTTTTATTTGATTTTGATGGCCTATTTTTGGCCTGAGTCAGTACCCCAGTCCTATTTGCTGTGCAGCAAATGGTAGTGCTGACTTGTGGGTTCAGATAAACCCTGGGGACAGGGATTCTGGTGCCAAAGTCCCATTTGTCAGAGTGCCTTGAGGGTGTGGTTAGGCAGAACAGCAGGGCCAGTCTAATGGCTCACTGCTGCAGTTGTGCTCTGTTCTACTTCTCCCTACAATGAAAAAGAAAAGAAAGAATTGATTTGTGAGTTGTATTGGTTGCATCAGATGAATGAATGGAGCAGAAAAGGAAGAAAAGACCATGCCTTTTGGTGGCAGCAAGCAAGGTTGCTTGGCTTGAAGGTACACAGAAACCTGTTATTTGATGCTAGTAACTTGTTTGGTTTAAATTTGCTGTGCTAGAGCTTTGCCTCTGCAATGCTTTCTCTGTTTAATTTTATGTGCCCTTATAAACTGCAGAACCCTGCAGTCCAAAGAAAGAACTGCATGGTTCCAAGCTGTGACACAGTGTCTGTCTGATCCCTCTCCATCTGGCACTGCTTCAAGCCCAGAGGTAGGAAATGGAGTTGTCTGTGGGCTGCAGGACATGTGTCTCCTGTGTGATGCAGGTGATAAATCCATGGAGTGACAGAGGCTGTGGAGCCTGCACTGCTCTGGTCACACTGTTCAAGTCCTGAGGTCCATCTGCCATGGCCGAGTGAGCTTGGACAGTGACAGTGAAGTCCTCGGGACTGTCACAGCACCCGGTACTAACCGGGGCTGACCCTGCTGAGCATCTGAGATGTGACGGGATGGGATGGCAGGGAGGCATTGAATTGCTAGGGGATGTCCCACTGAGACTCGAACTCAGGTTCTTGGGATTCAGTGTTCAGAGTGCTCTCCTTTACACTATGGGACTGCCATTGGGGTTTTTTAATCTGGTAAATAAAGGGACCTTGCTGGATTGCGTTCCTGTTTTATTTAGCTGGAAAAAAAATGAAACCACCATATTTAGAAGCATTTCTTCATGTTTTATTACTTTTATTTCTTGAAAAAGGTGTATGGATCCTTCTCTTGATACACTGCTGATGGACTGTAGAGCTTCACTGAACTTGCTATATACGCAGGTAAAACTGAATGGACTACATCATTTAAAGGTTACCTTTCCCACATTAAATTAATCTTTTATACAAATTCTTGACATATTTATAACTGGCTCCTGGTGGCAGTGCTTTGTGACATTTCTGTAAGTGCTGGATACAGCTGTTGTTGATCATGGGTTTGTTGGTGAGTTTTTTCCTCCTTCAAACTCCTCTACTGGAGATTCTAACTCTCTACTGGAGATTTGTGCATGAGAAAATCTTGCACAAAATGGACATATTTAGGTATCCAACCACTCTATTTTCAAGGGGATATATGTATCTATATGTTCCTAATATGTAGGCACTCTGCCTTGATTTGAGACCAGTTGATTTCTGAGCTGGAGGTGTGTTGAGTGGTACTAGCTTTGGAAACTATTAACTCATGAGGAAAGAGCAATGCAGAGTGAACTTGTCCTAAAATTAAAGGCTTTGTTTAAAAAACCAAAACAAACCACAAGTTTTCGATTTCTATGCGTTTGTGTTTCCGAATGTTTTTGTGAAAGGAAATACATTTTTGCTGACTTTCTTTGCTATTTTTAAAAATTCTTTTAAGGCAATCCAGGAAGTTGAGAGGAATTGGTTAAACCCACAGAAGAGCAGATGGAGGAACCTGAATTTCTACCCAAAAAATGCAAACAAAGCAAAGGTAAAACAGTATTTTTTAAAAATAATTCAAACAGATCAAAGCAGTGTTGGTTTTTGGGTTTTGTTGAGTTTTTTGTTTGTTTGGGTTTTGGTTTTTTTAATGAAATCTTACTATGGGCTCTGACTTCAAAAAAGAGAGTGTGGTTTTGTGGAGTGGTTTGAGCTAGAGTGCCAGGTCTTCTATCTCCTGGTCAGGTAGAGAACAACCAATTAGAAAAGGAGGTTCCCATCTCTGTTAATATTTTTTTTAAAAATACCCATAGAATGAGTTGGATCCCAAGGACTGGCAGAAAGTTTTTGACTCAATGCTTTTCTTCTCTGTTTGAAAAACTCAGTTACAAAAGTTTGTCATTTGGTTTAGGCAATCAGGTGAAAATCCAAACTGCTGGGACTGCTGTTCACAGTATTTCTTACTTGTCAGTTTTATCTCTTGTTATCATCATATCTGGTAAGCATCCAAAAGACCCAGCTCATCATATCCTGTTCAAAAATAAAAAATTCAAGTTTTTAAGTCTGCGCTGTGAACACTATTCTCTGTATCAAGCACTGATATATTGTGGTGAATCTCTGTCCTTTCAGAAAAAAGGAGTATTAGGAATTTCAAAGATTTGACTTACAGCCCTTTTTCTCTTCTCAGTTGCTGTTTGATTTTTTTCCTTTTTCTCCAAATCATTAGACTTACTTGCCTTTACAGTAAATGGCATTAGCTCTGTCTTTTTTGGTGCAATTCCTGGAGCAGATTCAAGAAACGCAGTTCCATGTCTGCATAAGCTTGATCCTTGTGTTTGTGACTACCCAGAAAAAGACTGTCCAGCTGACATCCATGTTGGCAATGGTAAGATTAACTGCTGCATAACACTGTCTGCTAACCAAATCAAAGAGGTCAGCTTTAAAATCAACAGTTAAGAAGATGACAGGTTATTTTCCTTGTAAGTACTTTACTGGCTTTGTATTTGAATTCACTTCCTCTTCATGAGAACTCAGGCTGAAAGGGAAGGGCTGGGGGGAAAAGGGTGATCTGTTTTAAATCCCTTCCACTTGTCCGTATCCCTCTCCATACCTATTCTGAAACATAGTCCCTTGGCAAACTTTAAAACATCTAGCCTTATTCTGCTGTTTAGTCCCTTCCCTAATATTCCATGTCATACTGTACCTACCCCTTTCCTTTCTTGTTGGAGGTAAAGTTGACAGAGTTTTGTGTGGGAGCAAAAGAACTGGTTTAGCCAGCTTTATGCCTGCAAAGACTACCCCTTCCTACCTCCCACTTGTTCCCTCCCACAGGGGAAGTGCTCTGGTACAGACTTTCAGCTGTTCTATTTATATACTGTATAAAATGAACCTAATTCACTAATTGTGATTTAAAGCTGAACACCTTAATGCTCTTTTTTACCTGCTTGTTCTGTTCATAGGCTGGGGGGAGTTGTTTGTTTTTTCTTTGTCTTTTCTTCTAACTGTTTATTTGTTTCACTGCAGGTAGTTCATTAAGGTTTTATATCAAAGAAAAGATTTGTTTTTTATGGTGCTACACAGGAGAGCAAAGAAGACACACTGGAGCTCATATTTGACTCAGGCACATGGCAGTGAATAATTTTCTGCACAAAATAAGTTAGTTCTCAATTTTTTTAGGAAAGGATCAGAATAAGATGTAATCTCATGGGGTGAGTCGTGCTGGGGCTAGGCCACAAGAAACTGCAACTTGTTCGCTGCACTGTAAGGCTGTTAAGCACAGAGTAAAATAAACCAAGTCAGAGCAGTGATAGTTCAGTAGTTAGGGACTGTAATTTTCTGATAGAGAAGGAATGGAAGAGTCAACTACATCTTTTAATAGAAAAAATGAAAATGTTCTCTGGTTTATCCTCTTAAGGCTTTTGTGCACAGTAGCTCCTTGAAGAAAACGATGTCAGAACAGATGATGAAGGCAGCCAAAGGCCAAGAAATGGTGAGAAGTTGCGTATGTTGCTATAGGAATTTGTATTTAATAAGAGATGAGCCTGCTACTCTATCACTCTTACAACTATACTAGAGGAGTACTATTGAGGAAAAGTATCTTGCACGTTCCAAAATTTCAGTACAACATTAATTGACTAAAAAGCACATATTTTCTCAGTTTTACTGAAATAATGTTCTGAATGTTAAAGATAGTTTCTCATCACAGTTTTAATAATATATTTTACATTCTCTCTCCCTGACTTCAATTTTTTCTGAATATGATAAAGGATATTAATGGCACAACTTTTCTATATGGTCTGTACTACCCTGTTGTATCCATCTCTGGCTTTCACTTTTCCCCCACTTCACTTGGTTGCTCCATCTGCTGCAATGTTAGACCAAACTGAAATCTGTGACATTCACACTGAGAAACTTTTTGGTTTTAAATAGAAGTGTTAATAAACTTAAAATCTGATTTATAGCTAAAATACTTCTGCCTTTTGTGTGGGCCTTTCAGGATACTTGATATTTAAAAAAGTAATTTCCAGCATTGGTAATGGTTTTGTTTAATCTTATGATATATAATGACTTTATCTGCCAACTGAAAACTTCTGAAGAGGAAAAAGGAAAGGAAAAGGTGATCTTCTAGACTCATGCTGATTACATTGAGCAATGAGGCAATGAACAGCGTGTTATTCCATAGTTTTAAACTATAAGTGATGCAGAAGAAAAGATCAATTTTAATATTGGAAAATATTGGATCTTTTTAATTCTAAGTATATTTGTAATGGAAGTAAATTTTAATTATGAAGATTAACACTCATTACACAACTAATCAGCTGTTGATAGTACTTAGGTAGCTTGTACTAGAACAGAAGGGCAACTATACCAGTTCATTTCCTGCACTGTTATTTCTGGGTGTGACTAAATGCTGATTTGCTCAGCGTATTTTGTGAGAGTACTTGGGGCAGCATTTTAGCTTATTCCAAGTTTACATTTGTCAACCTGTTCAGGAGATCAAGGTGCTTACATTGATGAAAAGTAGAAGTAAGAAATCCAGCACCCAACAAAAGCAGGTTAGTAAGTTTGAAATTGTCTTCAAAATGTAAATACAGCCTGTTCTTGCCTGCTACTGTTTAGCCCAACATCTGTTTTTCTGGCCGGGGAAACTCCTATAAAACTGAATGAGACTTCCTTGGATGGAAAAAGAAGCTAAACTGAAATTTTGGGAGGAAAAAGAGGGCAAGAAATGTGTCTGAATAAAAATGTTATTTTATCTTGATGGATTTATCAGCAACTTATCTAATTTTATTTCTTCTTCCAAGTGTTTCTTAATTACATACTTGAAATTAGCAGAAAGAATATAAAGAGAGATCAAGTGTGTATATCCACATGCAGCTGCTGGTGTATTTTGCAGACTTGTACTTAGGTTCTGCAGTAGCATTGTTTATGTACTCATTTTCCCTTCTAGTTGGGAATTGTACTCATTTGAAATGTTACATATCCATACACAGACATTCCCATCACATAAAAGATGCAATTCCAAGTTCATTCATTGCTAATCGTTCCTGAATAGCTAAATGACTAAAAGATGTGGCTTTTTCAAGTCAATTTTTGAATGAAAAGGAATAATGTAAAGTGCCTTCAGATAAATACTTCTACTACAGAGAGCAATTGGCAAAAGGAGAAATATTTCTAAAAGAGAAACCTCAAATTTAATCTGAATTCAGAAAAAAAAAGTGATGTTACTGTACCTTCAAAAATCATAAAACAAATCACTAACTGCTCTTCAAGAAGCAAATCAATTAACATTCATGGTGAGCTCTCAATCCCCTTTCTTTGAAGTGCTCTGTACTTGTTGCTGCTGGAAACAAGATTCTAGGTTAGCTGTGGTCTTCAACATTCACAAATAACTTGCAAATGACATTAAGGGAGACAGCAGTTTCTGACTAGACCTGCATCTGGGATGGAGACTGAAGGGTTCAGTTCAATGGCTTCACTAGGGGGAAGCTTTAGCAAGGACTAAATTGCACAGCACTCTGACCTTGAGGCAATTGCTCTGACCTGAACATACTTAAAATAATTTTTGTGAGAAGAGCAGCCTTGGACAGGGCATCTTAAAACTGCTGTTCTTGTCAGCTGTGTCTGGCTGCTGACACAAGCATTACAGATGATAATTAGAAAGGAGGTGTTAAAGCAAGTCAAGGTGTGCTGTTGCTTTAATCAGTGATAGTATGGAATGCTATATGACATCTTATACAGGAAATTTGAAGTGGTTTATTCTTTGCGCACCAACACGTGTTATTAGAGAATTAATATAAAATCTTAAACCAGGCTTAGCTAACTTCTAAATGCTGTGATTGCAGTGTTGGGGTTCTTAAGGCTTTACTTTGCTATTCCCCTATTTTTCTTTGCAAGATGCTTGGAAAATGTATTAAAAGTTTTCCTTTTGTACGTTCTCATTTGAAAAAGTGTTAAGTTTGAGTTGGGTCTTTATAATTTTGCCCATTAGCATCCCCAAGAATCTTACATGCCTATGGTCTGAAAGTTTAACTGGTGCTGTCCAAAGACTGAAAACTTTCACCAAACATTCTCTGCTGACTCATCTGTCATGGGTTTGGCCAGGTGGGCCTAAATTTAGGTTTCAAAGTTCAGCTAGGCCTGGGATTGTCAGCTGATTTAAGCTGGGCTGAGCTGGCTAACAGCTGACTTCTTCCAGCCAATAATATTGTATTCCATACCATACTACATCATCTCAAAGGGTGTAAAATCCAGTGTGTGGGAGTGGCTTAATCAGTTGCTTCACAGCTGTGGTCCCCGCAAGACACTCTGCCGTCCCAGAAGGGATGGGGAGGCCCAAGCCCGGAGCACCGGCTTACCATCATGTTATCTTAGGGAAGTAAAATGTTTGTTCTTAGCTTTTCTCTCTGCTTAAGTCTGTCTCTGAAGAATTGACTTCTCTAGAATGTAGTTAAAATGGTAGAACTTGTGTTTACTGGGAAGTGGGAAATTATTTCTTGTTATACATAACTTGTGTAAGTGTGTGTTATATTGTAGTTTCCTCTTAATTTTCTCTTTTCTGTATAAATACATGTAGTTAGTTTCAGCATAAACCTGGTTTGAAGTGGTTTTCTCCCTCTCTCCCTCTTCTTTTTCCCTTGGCTGCTTGGGGGGAGGAGGAACCCTTTCACTCTGTTCTGGACAGTTGGTGTTTTGCCAGCTCAACCCAAGACACTCATCAGAAGAAAAACTTCACTTTTATTTTCTTTGTGATCCTGTACACTGATACTACTGGATCAGCATAACAGTCTGAAAACTCTTGTCTGAATAGACAATCTAGTGCAGGAGTAAGATTTAGTAGGAAAATAAAGAAGCATAGCTGGACTTCACAGATAGTGAGGCTGCAATGTAGAATGTGGCTGCATCTAGGCAAGTCTGCTGTGGTGCCTTTCAGAAATCTTGAAAAAGTAATGAAATAGGTTCTACAGAGATCATGCATGCAAAACGTGGTTCCAGCTTCCTAATGCCTTGTTGTTAGTTATTGCAGCAGGGTTGCCATAGCTTCAAGACAGACACGTTTAGTAGGGTTTTTAAGAACATTTACCTTGCAAACATATATCAAGAAGAAAAATCTGTGCCACAAATTTTCCTAAGAAAACAGAAAACTACAGATACATCCAGTGGAACAGTGTAGCTTGCCTCCTTATACCTGCTGAGTTGATGTGGTATTAGGAAGCTTCAGATAGTACATAGGACCCTTTAGGGAAAGTAGAATTGAAAAGTAACATTTAAGGAGTTGTTATGGTTAAACTTAAGAATGTCAAATTAACAGTAGTCAATCTAATTCAGAAGGCCTAGTACGCAATTAAAGTTCCTATACATGTGTCCTTGTAGCCATAGTAACGCCAAATAACATTGATGTTGCCACATTCAATACTGCTGTTCAATCCACACCATATCTAGTATATTGGAATAGGCCTTAGAGCAGCAACAGCTGTTCTTGTGTCCCATTACAGCAGAAAAAAAAGTAACGGCTCTCTCTGAAATATCTGAGAGAGGTCAACCTGAAATATCTCTGAGATCACCTGAATAGTAAGATTTTTCTAGGTTATGTTTGTATCTACCCATAGTTCTTGAAATACATATGCTCTTCTAACTCTTTATTTGTTTCACTGCAGGTAGTTCATCAAGGAAAATATTTTTAGTTAGGCCAAAGGAAGACAACTGTGTATTTTAAAAAGTATGAGAAGAGGACCTGTGATAATTTATTTTAGATACTGTCTTTCAAAAAGAATTGTCTGGAAATAATAAACCCATTGCTGAAGTATTGAATTATACGGCAAAAAAACCCCAAATCAAAACAAAATCAAAAACCCTTTAGTGTAATTCCTTGCCTGTGCACTGTTCATTAGAGTGTTTACCACTCTAGGGAGTACATTTGAATGGGTGCTGAGAGTCTGGAGGCATCCTGCATGCATGTTTCCTCTGACATTTTTTCCCCCAGACATTGTTGGTGCAGAAAGGGGAGGGTTAACTAGAAAAGGTGCTTTGGTATTAGCAGAGGGAAAAGTACATGTCAGTCTATAATGTTTCTGTGACTGTGTAATTAGTGCGATGGCTGAGCAGGCTGTTTCTACCTAGGCATTGTCTGGGAAAGGCATGCATTTCCTCTGATCCTTCTACCCAAACAGGTTGTTGTGATGCCCTTATTGACCTGCTGAGGTACCACCCATGATGATTCAAAATCTGCCACACTTTGGAGAACAAAGGTGTGAACATACTCTCTGGCACAGCAGTGAGGAGAGCATGTATGTCACTGCATCGGGAACTGAGCTGGTTCACACTGATGGCATTGGGCAAGTAAATACCTGATGTGGTGGCTAAAGGGCGGCACACCATTAACCACAGCAGTAACCTGCTACTGCAAGACTGAAGTGCCTAAAACATAATAATACCCCAGACCAGGCTTTAAGGATCTTTGATTCTTCTTACTATCCTTGTTTTGAAAGGCAGTATCATGTGTAAGAACAGGGGCAGGAAGTGGAAATTTTAAAAAAGCTACAGTAATATTTGGGGAGAAGTCAAGTAACTTCAGCCCTCACCCTTTTTTTTCCTTTACTTGTAGTCCCAGAGCCTTGGTGCTGAAAAGACATGGGGGCAGAGGAACTGTACTTTTACCTGAATTTTTATCTTTCTGACTTTTGTGGTGTTATGGGGATAGCATACACAGGAGCATCAAAATTACAGAACCAATTAAGTTGGAAAATACTTCTGAGATCGAGTCCAGTTTTGACCAAACACCACCATGTCAACTAAATACAGCACTAAGTGCCATGTCCAGTCTTTCCTTAAACACCTCCAGGGAGGGTGACTTCACAACCACCACCTCCTGGGCAGTGCATTCCAATGTCTAATCACAGTTTCTGTGTAGAAATTCTTCATAATGTGCAACCTAAACCTCCTCTGGCACAGCTTGAGGCCACGTCTTCTCATCCTGTCACTTGTTACCTGGGAGCAGAGGCCACCCCACCTGGCTTCACCTTCCTTTCAGGGAGTTGTAGAGAGAAATAAGGTCATCCCTGAGCCTCCTCTTCTCCAGGCTGAACACTCCCAGCTACCTCAGCTGCTTCTCATCAGTCTGGCACTCCAGACCCTTCAGCAGCTTCACTGCCCTTCTCTGGACCCGCTCTAGCACCTCAATGTCCTTCCTGAGCTGAGGGGCCCAGAATTGGACACCGCACTTGAGGTGCCGAGCACGGGGGGACAGGATCACTGCCCTGGTCCTGCTGGCCGCACTGTTTCCAATTCCCCGCTCCCCGGCTCCGTCCCAGCTCTATCTCGCTCCGTGTCCCGGCTGTGTCCCGCCCCGGTAGCCTGGCTCTGTCCCGCCTCTGTCCCGGTTGTGTCCCAGCTGTGTCCCGGCTCTGTCCCGCTCCGTGTCCCGGCTGTGTCCCGCCTCGGTAGACTGGCTCTGTCCCGGCTCTGTCTCGCTCCGGTAGCCTGTCTCTGTCCCGCCTCTGTCCCGGTTGTGTCCCAGCTGTGTCCCGGCTCTGTCCCGCTCCCGTGTCCCGGCCCAGCTCCTCCTCAGGGGGCACGGGCGGCTCCCGGCGGCCTCCGCCCAGCAGGGGGCGCCCGCACCGCGCCGCCGTTCGCGCCGGTCCCGCCCGTTCCGGCTGCAGCGGCCGGGGGAGTGCCGGCAGGTGCGGGGAGTGAGGCCGGGCCGGGGTCTGGGAGGGCAGGGCCGGGCCGGGCCGGGAGCTGGGAGGGCCGGGCCGGGCTGGGCCGGGCCGGGGGCTGGCAGAGCAGCGCAGGGCGTGGCGCTTTCACACCACCCACCCGGCGCGGGCCGGGCCCAGGTAGGGATGCGGGGACGAGAAGGGGAGCCGGGGAGGGGGAGCGCAGGGGTGCTGTCGGGTGGGAGAGCAGCGGGAGCAGTGCCAGCCTTCAGAGCGGGAAGGGAGGGAAGCGGGGACGGGAACGCGGGCCCGTCCTGACGGGACGGTAAGTGTGCGGCTTTGGAACGGGCTGTCCGGGATAAGGTAAGTGAAACCTGTCCTCAGAACTGTCTTCGGTAAAGCAATCACTGTTTCCGAGGGAAATGGAGTAGTTCCCGTTTCTTTTCTAGACGTCATTAAAGCTGCTGCAGTTTGTTACTGTGCTGAACAGGTAGGGCCAACACCCGAATTGTAAAGAGGATGTCGAAGTAACTAGAGACAAACTATGGTGAGTAATATTCAATCGAAAATCTGAGTATCAAAGGGTGTAAAATTAGTTCTTTGAAGATCTGTCTTGAGGCCAATCTTATTAAACATTTAATAGAGGTCTTGAGGTAGTAATTTAGTCGTTACTGTCTTGATTTGGCAGTGGTGAAGAATTGAGAGGCATTGATTGGCAATAGAGGAGAGAGTTACAGCACTGCCTAGAAAGAATTGGGTGATCCTAAGAACTGGAATATGAAATAAGTACAATAGCAACTTAAAGAATGATGGTTTACAGTTGTAACCTTGTAAGGAAACAATTCACTGAAGAAATTCTTAGCAGCTGAAAGCAACCCCAAACTAAAGCATGTGTTAGGTAGTTATACAATTGTGGAAAAAGTAAATTCAGACTGCAGTAAAAGAAGTTGTTATTACTATCCATGAGCAGAACTCTAGAATACTTTGTATAATGTCAGTAATTCTCAGGTTAAAAAATAAAGTGGAACATGTGCCTAGGACAAGTAGGGAAATTAAAAGTCTGTTAGAAGAAGCATTTGGCTTTTTTAATTTAGTAAAATAAAGATCTTTTTTTCTCTTTATCAAACCATCAAGGTGAACACTGAGAAGGGAATAAATTGAGCTAAAGAATTACATTGATACATGAATAATTTAACATAGATTTTAAGATCAATAATATATGACAATTTTTAACCATCAGAGAGCAGTGATGTTCAAAAGGTCAAGGAGAGCAGCCTTCCAAAAGGTCAAGGAGGAGCGAAAGCCCAACATTTTCTAGATGGAATGTGACTGGTGTGTTGAAGGAATGATTTTGTTTGCTGCAGCAAAGTTCTGAGCTTAATGTTATCTGTAGATCAGTTTTCGTTTTTCGTTCATTTGTAAAGTAGATTATTAACAAGAAATTGTTAAATATGTTTCTTAGAAGAAAATATTATAATAATGTTTGCAGTCTGAATAGTAGGATTGGTGACAGAAAGTGATGCTGCCTAAATGCTCTTTGAGCTGAAGAGAAGGTGTGAAGAGTAAGCCGAGTTGAAGGTTGACGTATAGTATGTGTAGTATGTGCACCTGCTGGCAATGAGAGTTGGCCTCTGCAAGAGGGGACTATAAAAATCTGTTCTAATCTGTGATCAGTGACAGATTTCCTCTCAGCAGGTTTTGGTATCCTTTAGAGTTGTCTCATCAGCAAGAGCAAGCGATTTGAAGCAGCACTTTAAGTTGACTGTGTTATCCTACCTCATATTCTTGTGCACTTAATGTCAGAACTTGTGTGGCCTTGTAGTCCTCATCTGCAGCCCAGGACCTGAGATATTGCTCATCCAAGGAGTGAACTACTAGTGACTCTTCTAGGGATTTGGATATGCTGGGTGTGGATATTTTGAGGCTGCTGCTTTTGTCTTTTGATCAGTCTGTCAGTTGTTTGCCTCCCACTTGATCTCAGCTGTGGATGTTCTGCTCCCAGGTAGGTCAGTGAATAAGCAGATAAAATATTTTAGAAGGCACTAGTTTATACATGTGAAATACATGATTCCTCGATGCATTCAGCTTTCTGCAGAGACCACCTGCAGAATGCTGTTAGAGTAGGTGACAGGCCTGTCTTGAGTGGATGGGCTTGTTCCACCAAATTTCCATTGTTGGTGTTTACTCATCTAAATTAAGAGTACAGATACTGAAATGGTCAGTTTTGTTGTGGTTTGTTTTGCAATTTAGAGCGATGCTTAATAAATAGATGGGAAAAAGTTGTGGCTCGCTCCTCACCTCACTGAAGCCATATCTGTTACAGAACTCAGCTTCTGGCTTTAAATCATGTGTCAACAATGCTTTTCCAAGTGGCATTTCTTTCTTTTACTCCATGGTTAAAATTTCAGTGCACCGAGTGGAACAGAGCTGCTTAGACACCAGTTTTCTCACTCGGCAGATTCTCACATCCAAGTAGTGCAGCTACATCAGCTGAATTTTATGACTTAAACTCAAAGGCATAAATCCTACAATGTTTGTTGATGGGCTTATATTCTTCAGCATGCTCAAGACCTATGATAGTGTCTGACCAGCAATAATGGATGGTGACAGAAAAAGAACAGCAGCACATTCCAGGCTTGCCTGCTGACCTGGTAACCTCCAGTTTGCTCATTTACTCCATTCAGTCCCTTAAGACACAGTGTTGGACAGGCACTGCTACAGGTTTGTCTACATGGAGAAATCTTTAGAGCCTAAGAATGGTGAAGTAACTATGCAAAAATAGCATATATATATTAATTAGAAATACCACCTTAATAGTATTACCATTTCATCTTGCTATGTCACATAATGTGATCTGGTATGATACAATTAAGTTTTTAAAGTCATGCTGCGTTGACAGAGATTTAGAAAGATTATTTGAAACTGTAAATATATCAGTTAACTATTTGGCTTTGATAAACTTGGTTTAATGATTTACTGTGTGAACATAAAAATTCTGTAGCAGCAGACATAGTAAGAGTCACATACCTGACAACATTAGTTGTCTTTGGTATTATTTCTTGATATAAAATAATGAACTTTAGTAAACAAGCTGAGCAATATATTATTTTAAAGATAATGCCAACATATAGTTATAACTTTAGGAGAGATCTGCTTTTTAAAGTGACCTGCTTCCATTCAGTAGCCACTAAACTGGATTTGATGCTGCATGCTAAGGCTGTGCCATCAAGGTTATGTATGACTAAGCGCATATAAGCAATCACACATTAAAAGAAAAGAAGGAAGAAAATACAAAGTATAAAATTGTAAGTAGCTTGGTGACAGGTTCTTAGTTTGTTTTATTGCTCTTACTAAGTTCTAACTTCTGATGATTCCTGCTGGACACAGCAAATTTTTCCCATTTTAGTAAACTAGTTGTCTCAGACTTACTGTTTTCTTTTCCTAGGTATGGACTGAGCCATTTGTGTGGGGATGGGGGGATGGATGTTTTGAATTTAGAGTGTTTTTTAAGAAACAGGCATAAATGCAAACTTTTTGAAATTAAATACCTCTGCCTTCAGAACTCAAGGCACATACCAAAGTGTTCATTTCACTATTACAGGATTGGAGCTTCAATGAGGTTGCTGTTTACACTGCAAGGGAGTAGCAGTTTCAGAACGCTCAGGAAAACAGAAAACACCACAAATGTGAAATAAGTGCTCTGTGTAGCTCCAGGCTTATGCACCACACCAGTACCTAAAGGAAGCCTACAAGAAGGCTGGAGAGGGGCTTTTTACGAGGACATGAAGTGATAGGACAAAGGGCAATGGCTTTGAATTGAAAGAGGGCACGTTTAGATGAACATAAGGATTAAATTCTCCTGTGAGGGTGGTGAAAAACTGGAACAGATAGCCCAGAAAAGCCATGGATGCCCCATCCCTGGCAGTGTTCAGGGCAAGGCCGGGTTGGGTGGGGCTTTGAGCAGTCTGGTCTAGTGGAAGGTATCCCTGCCCATGACAGGGGTGTTGGCCCAGATACCCTTTAAGGTCCCTTGCACCTCACACCGTTCAGTGACTGACTCCGGTGTGTCAGTCCACGTGGTGGCAGTGTTCGTCCAGGCAGGAGCACTGTGCTCTTGGAGCAGCGATCCCTTGTTGCTCAGTTACTGTCGTCTTCTTTTCCAGAGGACTGCTTCGAGTCTGCAGCAAATTGAAACACAAACTCTTAATTAGGAGTGGAACAAACTCTCTCAAGTCTGTTTAAAACTAAACAAATAAACTTAACAACAAAACAATATGCAAAGATCTTTAATGTTTTCTTGGCCAGCATATACCCTGCATGTTCCCAGCAGACGCAGAGAAGGAATTTGAATGAAGGTTTATTGATTGATAACTATGACCTGTGTGATTCAATAACTTTATATAAAAGTGGATATATTCGAACTGACCACAATGATCAGAGAAGTACTGCAGTTATTTTCTGATTTACCTAAGCTAGTTGTGGGGAATTTAAGTTACAGATGATTTGAAGAAATCTGTGAATTGCCTTTCTTCTTAAATAGTTATTGGGCAGAAGATGAAAAATGGGAAATGTTCAAAAGTACTTAGCTGTGTATTTGATAGAAGTTAAGTGCACTGAAAGATGTAATGCTACTGAATTACCAGTTAAGTATAGCAAGGATAAAATATTTGCGATTCTACTTGTTGATAAAGGTATCTTAAAAGAATGATTTCTTTTCTGTTGTTCCCTTATTTTGTGTACATAAATACACAAAACTAGTACTACTTTATCTAGGAAGGCATTGTGCAACCCTGGATTGGTATTTGAAATCTTGTATATTTTTTATCTTGTACTGTTGACATACTGTGCAATGATGAGTAAAGATCCCTGTTTCCTACTGATCTGTAAAAGAGCTTGAGAGGGGATGGAGGTGTTATGAGTGTGCTGTGATACCTCAGATCCAGGAACTGTTCCAAAAACCTCCTGAAATTAGAAAGGAAAAATGCTGAAAAATAGAGATGTGTATGAAACAGACCTCAGGCTGTACCGAATCTGAGGTGCTGCTTTTGGCAGCAGATCCATATTAGTGGAGTCATAAAACTTTGTTCCAATTGTACTGAATAGGTAAACGTTTCTAATAGAAGATAATAGAAATCTCAGTGGAACTTGATGTAGGTAATGGGATTTTTTCTTAAACAGAAGTGAGTTGAGCACATAATTTTTTACTTAATATAACATATATTCAGTTAAATGACTTTGCAGTAACTTACACATAATTACATGTGTGCATGAAAACTTCCAAGGGAACTTCTCCCTCAGCAGTTTAAGGAAAGTATTGGAATGTTCTTCATTCATTTAAGTACTGAAGAGGAAAAGCTCTGCAAGCCCCTGAAGTGCATTACAGAAAGCTCTCAAAGTGCATTACAGAAAGAGGAGGATTTTTGCCACCAGGGAGTTTACAAATGCAAATTTTGCAAGCACAGGATATTGTGTTTTTTGGTCGCGTAGGGTGGGAGATGTTACTTTTTCTTGGTTTTGGTTTAGTTTCCATTTTTTGGTGGTGGCAGTTTCTCTATTGGTAGCCTTACTGATGCTTAGATTCTACATGTTAAAGTGTTTATTAATATTGAGTAGTCTCAAGGATTGAGCAATCTCATTTTAAAATAGGGACAATTCCTTCAGTTTCTCTGAATGTTCTGGGAAATCCTGTGGTTTTGCAGAGCTGGTGTATGCTCTCTAGCAGTGACTGAGTGATAAATCACAACTTAGAAGTTTTATTAATATTTTTGTAGTGGAGGGATGGGTCTGTTAGTGATTCTGCCTCACTGTCAAGCCGTTCTCTCCTGTTTCTGGAGCAGTTTGGTAGCTGTTGAACTTAATGAGAAGGCAGAGACAACAGCATGTATTTAATGTAAAATAAAATTGTTCACAGTTAGTACAAATTTCAGACTAGTTTAAGAAGTGACAGAATTTGCCTTTAGCTCTGTGGTTTGGATGATTGAAGATCACTCCTGGCTTCTGCAGGTGAGAACATGTCCTACAACAGCTTATCAGTGACAGAGTTACCATTGCACACAGCATAGTGAGGGACAACTGACTCCAAGTCAATAAAAGCAAACTGTGCTTACAGAATCACTTAATATAAACATTTCTTTTGGGAAAAAAATTGGTTTGGTTAAATTTTCTTATCCTGTACTAGCCCACCTGTGTCATTGAAGAAGTGGCTTGCAGCATAATTTCTAAAACTATTAATTAAAAAGTGCTCTGTTGAGGCTATATTAATGTTGTATAAATCTAGGGAAAATGTATTCTTGTATTATGCCTGTGTAATGAGAATCCTTCTAGCTTGGGAGGATATCTTTGAATTTACTTTTTTTTCACAAAACTAATTTTCTATCAAAGTACCAAGTTATTAACAACAAAACTTCTTTTAGAACAAGATTATTATTTAACAGATACATTTTCAGTAGCTGGTGGTGCATTTTTAGAATCAGTCATTTATTTCAGTCTTTAGAAATTAGATTTATTTAACTCGTAGTAGTAGTAATTTTTAGGGATGTTCAGAATGCTCACTTTGCAATATTTTGTGTCTTATTACTAATACAACTCCATTTATCCTAATTTGTGCCTGTAAAATTAGTGGTTAATGGTAGGTGTACCAGCATTGAGACAGGTTCAGAGTTGTGATCTGATTCACCTTTCAAAAGCGAAATGTTGTTTGTAAATCTGTTCCATTAGATACTTAGTGCATCCACAAGCTTTTTGATACATAGTATCAGAAATGTACCCACCTTTTTAATTAAACCTGTATAATTGACTAACTTTTTTAGTTTTGTTAGACAAGGAATTTTATCAAGTTGGGTTGAATTTGAGGCAACAACATGTCCTTTGGGGACTGACATTTTAAAGATGGTGTATTAGTTCAGCTTTGTATGCCGGTCATATCTGGCATAGGTTAAGTAGCCATATGTGAAATAGAATTGTGTTTGTAGAAAAAATCTTTTTAATCACAAAGATAAATCAAACCAGATGGTCCAAATTTTTTTTTCTTTTTTTTTCTTTTTTTCTTTTTTTGGTGAATACTTGAACACTGTGGACTAAGCAAGCATCGGAAAGAAGGATTTGCTAAGGTTTTTTTGTCTTACTGTGAAATGCTAAGGTTTTACTTTGGTATTCTACACATCAGTGATCAATTCTAGAAGACCGTAGTGATAATAAATTCTGAATCAGAGTTACTTCCAGTTAACTTTCTGTTAGCTGCTGATCTTTGAGGTTGCTTTTCTGAGAAGATAAGGAGGTGCCTTTTTTCCTTGATATTATTACTTAATGTTTTATCACAGTTGGGGAATTCTGTAAGGTTTTACTGGACAGACTCATCTAGTATGAAAATATAAATATTAGCTTACATTTAACAGAGCACACCATGCCATTTTTCAAATAGCAAAGTCTCTTTCGGTGTAATATTCTCATGTTGGTTTATGTTAGGCCTTGTTTTATTAAACAGGTTTAAATACTCAAGTGTTGTTTTACAAGCGAATCACAATCTTTCTGTCAAGTACTGCTCAGGGTTTGTGCTGTTGATACGCTGTTACTAGGGCTGGTAATTGGAGGTTTTAAAATGATTTATAACCTTGCTTTGGGGAAGATTTAGAGCAGAATCTAAAGGTCACCATCATGTTGTACAGAAAGTGGTCCCACTATTTTTTCAGTGAAGTCTGGACTAGCAGAGTGGAAGAATAATTCTCGTATTTTTTATATTTGGGTCGGAAATAGGTAAGGAAATTGGTCTCAGCTGGGAATCTTAGCTTTGCAGCATCCAGGGGTTGTAACATATTCATTGGAAATGCAGGTAATTACATTGTGCTTTGTTGTTATATTGGGTCATAAGGAAGCTGTTAGTGCTGTAAATGACACCAAGCTTGCACAAAGTTTTACTGTGTATCAGTGAACTGGTCCTTTGCCATTGGAGATGGCTGTGGAAAGGGGTTCTTGACTCAGTGATTTACCACCACGTGCTTAAAAACATACTTGCAGCGTAGGGAAATGTACTCTGTTTAAAATCATTCCTTATACAGATTCCAGGACATAGAATTTATTCCTATCTCTTTCTCTTCAGCATCCAAGAAAGTAAAAAAGAGTTGTGCATTCCTGCCCTGGGAAACTAGACAGTGTTGACACATGTAGCAGAATTTGTCCAGATAGGAGATACAACCTAGTGAGGTTTAAATATGATGTATTAACCTCAACAGCCCCAAATGCTACAGCTGTTAATCAGACCAGTGCATAAACATTTTGAAATTACTTCTGTAGGTACTTTGATCTTGAATTTGATCTAAGACATGGGGGAAGAGCTATAAAATACAGACATTTTGAACTCTCAAAAAAGGAGAGGTTTTAAATTGAGTTCTTTGGCTACTGGCCATGTTTCCATTCTCCTGGCTGAATGGGTGCAGTGGTGTGGAAGGATACCTTATATAGATGAGAAAATTTAAATCTGTGTATAGCAGCTGTATTAAGAGGTTCAGATAGTTAATCACAACCATAAGCCCGAAATAGAAACCTTGGGCAAGTGAAAAACACTGTTTCAAGTGAGGTTTCAGTTCACTTTCTGTTCTAAACTTATCTAGTAAAATCACTTTTCCCTCCTGTCACTTGAATTGTGTCAGATCTGTATTGAGACTGCTTGTAAGGATTTTTACTGGTTTATGTATTTTTTTCATTTTTTACCTCCTCTCTGAGGCAGTGCAAAGAGAAGGCTGTTGTCCCATCTCCCAGACATTTTCATTGCTTCTTACCATTGCCTTGTGCACATTTTACCATTCTCTTGCTAAATCATTCTCTTTTCTCCTTACTGCTTTCAAGTAATATTTTCTGTGTTCCATAAGCACACGGTGTCATCATACCCTCTTTATTTGATTCATCCTTAAAATATTCTTCTGCAAAACTTAAATCATAGTTCATTAAATATTCTGTATCAAATAATCCATGGTGAAACATTTATCTTCTTCTTTTAGGTCCTGACACAGAAAAGGACTTAATACTTTTTTTAATATTAACCCAGAGAGACTACATTTGTGCTTCTCCATATTGAGGTTCCAGTTGAACCCACAGAAGCTCTGTACTTGATTTTACCATTGTCCTCCTTGTACCTGCTTCCAGTTCTTGCTTTCAGGTGGGCAACTTCACCTAATGCATTCAGTTTTCTGTGGTTTGTATTGCTATTCTTGTTTCTTCAGTAGTTTCTGTATCTGTGGCACTGTAAAAATTAGGTTTAGCAAAAAGTATTGAAAAATACATTTCTTGCAGAAGGAAGGAATTAGTATTTTATTAATCCAGCATTTTTAGCAACTGACTGTGCATTGGAGTTCAAATTCAGATGGTAACAATCCCACTGGAGCAGTTTTGCTTATAAGCTGGTAAGAATTGCAGTTAGCATGACCTGTGAACTGAACAGTTTATTGTTTCCCCATTTATGACAGGTTCTTCCCTTCTGTCCTGCTCTGCAGTGTTTTGCCCTTTAATATCAGCACTGCTACATGTGATTCCTTACGGGGTGAGGGCTGATCACCTCTCTTGCATTTGTGACAGTGATCGTACCAGTTTCTGTAACAGCAAAAGCTTTCCTGCTGTTCCCAGAGGTGTGAGTAAGACTAAATGGGCCTTTTTCCACATTACTGGAATGGAATGCAGCGCACAAAGTTACTTTGTATGACAGGAGGATTTCAGAGTTGGCTTACAAGCTGGTTAGCATTCTTGTTTAGGAACCTGAGCAGTCTCCAGTATATTTGCACTGTGTTTATTTGCCTGGTTTCACCATTGTTTCTCCCCACTTAAACTTGCAGGTTGGTCACCTCCTCTGGAGAGATCCAGAACAATGTCCTACGTTTTTGTGAATGACTCCTCCCAAACAAATGTCCCACTGCTGCAGGCTTGTATTGATGGAGATTTTAACTATTCCAAACGCCTGCTAGAGAGTGGTTTTGACCCAAATATTCGTGACAGCCGAGGTCGAACTGGCCTTCACCTTGCTGCAGCCAGAGGAAATGTGGACATCTGTCAGCTCTTGCATAAATTTGGTGCTGACTTACTAGCCACTGATTACCAAGGTAACACAGCTCTTCACCTGTGTGGGCATGTCGATACCATCCAGTTCCTAGTTTCTAATGGACTTAAAATTGATATTTGGTAAGTCAGTTTTTACAGCACACATTTTTACAATATATTAGTCTTCTGTCACCAGAGCCTTGCATATAAATCTGCTGTTGCTGAAATGCTGTATTTGGTGCCATTCCACTTTTTAAAGACACCACTTAATAAAAACACAAGCTAAGAGGGCAGGAAAATAATGAGGCCACTTTTGCTGGTCTGTGAAACAAGCAAAGCAAATAGAAGAGCAGCTGCTGCTGTGGGCTGCTCTATCTAATCTTGCCTCATTGATGATATTGCTGCCCTAGTTTGGCCAGACAGCCAGGTGTGGGTGGTTGGCACCAAAGAAAAAAATCACATTGACTACTCTAAAAGAATTTTCTCCACTGCAGTTCTATTGTTGTACTGTATAAGACAAAGAAGATACAGTATATGTGTGTGTCAGTTCATTCCCATACTCCTCTGGCAACAATGCTTCCTTTCAGTGTTTTCACCCTCCCGCAAAGTCTGTGACTCAGTCCCTCTTTCAAATGTTGTATATTCTTTCCTTCTGGCTTCCAGCAGCTGTCAGATGCCAGTGCTCAGATGTAAGCTCTCAAGCTGCAAAATAACTAGCTGTTTCATTCCTGCACTGAATTACTTTGTTTGTGGAACTTTCTGCATATTCACAACGCATACAAAAACCAGGAGTAATGTGAAAACCTTTGAGTTTTTTGAATCTGTCCCTTTTTCACCTGCACCTCATTAATGTTTTCAACTCAGCAAAACTAGTTTTTGGTAGACCAGATTATTTGTGGGTTGTGGGTTGGGTTTTTTTCCCACATTTCAAACAGCTCTGGTGGAAATTCCTGGTCTGAAGGCAGCTCTGGTCCTATTCAGTATTATTTTAATAGCAGCAGAGGGACCATCTGTATTTTATTTCATTTTTGCCTGATGTCCTAATACCCTCATGGAAAAGGAACTATGAGGAGCCAGATTGCACAATTCTTTCTTGAAATTAAGCTTGAACTTGAACATGGCCATAAATCTACTGGTTATTTTTTGCTATAACACCCAGAAATTTCAATTAGATTAGAGTCCAAATTTTGATTTTACTTGAGGGTAGAAAAGAGTTGTGCAACTTCAAACCTAAATATACTGATTTTCTTTTATAACCAATTATACTGTAACTTGTATAGACAGTATTTTCATACTGATACAACAGAAAATAGTTCTAAATAGTTACTATTCTACTATACTACTGAAACAGTTCTAACAGTTACTAAATTGTAATATGCTGAGTTGAGTTGTTGCAAAATTTCTATATTAAAATTTTCTTATGTCTTTTTGTGGGGTTGTTTTAGCAACCATCAAGGTGCAACACCACTTGTTCTTGCCAAACGAAGGGGTGTGAATAAAGATGTGATTAGACTGCTGGAATCCTTAGAGGAGCAAGAGGTGAAAGGATTCAACAGAGGAGCTCATTCAAAGCTGGAAACCATGCAAACTGCTGAAAGTGAAAGGTATTTATGAAACAAAAAAATAATTACTAACTAAAGTAATTAGATTTTTTTTGAGTCACTTGACTGTATATTCCTCATAACAGATAATATGAAACTTATTTATTTATCAGACCAAATCAAAATCAAATGTTAAATTTTGGAAAAATCTATTTAAACAGATCAAATGTAAGGAAAAAAATGAAATTCTTCTATTGAGATTTTAATTTTTTGGTAGAAATTTTAAAAAACAATTCCTTGTTGTCCATTACTGAGTCCCAAAAGCAAATATTCTACCACTAATCACAAAGCCAAAGCAAAAATACCATTAAATGCAAAATGCCAATATCACAGGCTAACCTGACATACTTTTGTTAAGAGGGGATGTCCATGCAAAGAAGGGGTAGCAGACTTTCCATCTATCTAACCTTGAATAGAGGATTTTATGTGGTGCCATATAAGAAATTTCTATCAGGAGTAGTCTGGGAAAAGACAGATAATAACAATTTTATGGTGGCTAAAGAGAGAGTTGATAGAGAACTGAAGATTTCAGGAAAATTGACAACCATTTCAGAGAAAGTATTGGGTTAGAGGGAAGTTACTGCTGAATTCCCAAAGGTCTGGTTCTGACACTGTGTTTACTTAGAATTTTCTTAAATGAAAAAGTAGGAGCATAAGAAGTAGAAGCATGTTAGTGATACCACCAAGTGAGATATAGGCAACCAAGAGGAAAATTGGGATGGTGTAGACAAAAACCTGGGGTTACAAGAGAGAGGAAATTAGTAGGAATCAATTGTGATTGAGTAGCACAAAATGCAGCTTTATTTATCAAAAGCTGTATGCCGTAAAATATGAGTGTCTCAGTGGAAAATAAAGGTATAGGAGGAAAAGGCTTGATGTACTAGTCAGTTCCAGGAGTTGATGCTTCCCTGAAAAGTGCATGAAGTCCTACAAAGCACAAAATGAGATATTTTCACCACACGAAGAAAACTGTCAGTCCTGTTGTTTAAAGCAACAGTGACTTCTGCTCTCTAATGTGTTCTGTTATGCTGTTTATCCCCATTCAAAAAGGTTTAATTTATCCTTTAAGGAGTGCTGAGGGGCATTACTTGAAGCACTCAAGGGAACAGAGGATCTGCTTTTTGAAAGAAGGAACTAGAGCTGGTTTAGCCTGGCAGAGTGAAGGCTGAGAGGTGTGTGTGGTTGCTGACAAGAAACACTGATTTTGAACAAAATAAAATAACTGTTTAAGACAAAAGATGATGATAGCACAAGAACCAAAGTATACAGATAAGCCACAGATACTCTTGTGATTGAGAACTGGGAATGTTTTTTTACAATGAGCTTTCAAGACAGTGTTTTGTAGATTTTGATGAGGCAAGAAGCCTTGCAAGTTTCAAAGGACGATAATTCACTTTCAGAAATCACTGAACTGCCAGTAAACATGACAGAACATGGCACTGAGATTAATAATGCAAGAAATCTTTTCCAAAGTCTTGTAGTTTTAACTCACAATGAAAACATATCACTGTTGTTTGCAATACCTGCTCTTACACTGTATTTATTCAGATTTGGGGTGGTTTTTTATGTTGCCTAATAATGGTCATGAACTATGACTACTGGAGCATTGTATCACAAAAATGGGGAGTTTTGTCACATAACTGTTGTTCAGTTTGTGTCAAAATGTACACAGCCTGTACTATAAATGAAAATGAAGCTGTGTATATGGAGTTATCTAAATTAAGGAAACAGAAAAGGTGAAACCTTTATGGTGAAGGCAACAAAATTACAGAAGTATCGCCAAACACCCCCGGTGAACAGATCTGAAGTTCTTTTTTACACATCAGGTGATCAAACCTGTCAGAGAGACTGTTTTAAGCCCTGAAATAGAAAATTTAACCTCATTCTCAAAATTACATGGTTATAAATTATAAGAATTTATGCACAATACCTTTCTGACTTTACTAAATTTTATTGAAAGTTGCTTGTCCCACAGAAACGTATTTATGCTTGTTTTGTTTAATCATACAGACCAACAGCTCAGCCCCATCTAAATTCTGATTTTTGATTTGATAGTGTCCCTTTAATGAACATAGCTTCCTTTCTGATATTTGACCTTCATAAATGTTACATTGTTTGCTTTGGCAAGGAAGTTAGCAACTGTCCTTGGGGAGAGGCACAGAGACATAAACAGTGCACTGCCCAGCTTGTTTGGGAATGTGTTTAAAATGTCTGAAATACATGATTTTTAAAATAACAAATAGCAGATGCCTACAGCAGCCAAAGCAAGTGAGCTTGTGTGCTGTTTGCTTTGCAAATAAATAATGCCTTTGTAACAGTTGGCTCTTCAGACCTCCACAGTTTCACTCCTCCCTCTTAGTATTATTTTCACATTTTAGAGACGCTTAGATGAATGTCTTCTGTCCTCTCCCCCCACAAGTGTTTTACATTATGTATGAACCTGTGGAGAGATAATGCTCTTTCTAAAAACAGTCTGTGGCTTTAGTTTTCTGGTCCTTGTTTCCCGCAGTTGCTGCTGCTCTGGAGGCAGAGGCCAAAGTTACGTTCCCCAGTCAGTCAGATGTGTTTTTGCTGGCTGTGCCCTCCCGGCAAGGGGAGTGGCGCGGGGCTGGCAGGAGGCAGAGCTCGCTCTGTCTGTCTCAGCACAGACACAGAGGTCTGTCCATCTGCACAGCCTAGCAGGACCTGTGGCTGTGCCCACAAGTGCGTCCAAATGTGAACTTCCATGTCCTGTTGGAAACAGAACATCTGTCTGGGCTATGTGGCACAAACCCCTCTGAGGGCACGTTGCTGCATTACCAGTTCTTGTGCAGCTGTGATTAATAATAAGGGAAAATACCTTGAATAGCATAGATTTTAATTGGGTCGTAATATGAAATAGAAAATGTTTTCTATGTGCCCTTTCCTTTTTAATGAGAAGCATGTGATCTTTTCACTTAAATTGCACTGTACCTTTATTTAACCTCTCTGTGGTTATTTATTAACTAGTTAGTACTTAATAAGTAAGTTGTTCTGTTCTACACCAATGGCTGTCTTTTATTAAACCCTTTGTTTTTCTTGGGAAATCATAATAAGCAAGGGAGATGACTAAATCCTGCAGCTACAGACAAGCAAAAATAGCTTTACAGCTTTACAGGATGGTAAATATTTAAAAAACAAAAATACAAGATGTTTAATAGACAATTTCTGTAAACTTCTGCATGTGATGTTGCAATACTTCATCAAGCTATGGGAGTTTAGGCTAATTGTTCTTCAGTGGCTGTGCATCCTGAGGAAAAGTACCATATGAGTAGTGTGAAGTTTTCTTGTGGTGTAATCTTAGAAGAGAGATTTTTTTCTGATTACAATAATTGGTCAGTTTATTGCTGTCACTATGAACAGCAGCATTTCTACAATTAGTTTTGGCTTGGAAGTTACTTTTCCTTGATTTTTTAAAAAAATTATTATTAGTGCTATAAGATATACCTAGGAATATGGTAACTGAACGCAGTGAAAACCAGGGAACAAAATTCTGCTATGGACATAACTGAGTAATTGATTCCACCATTTCCTTTCTGTGCTTGTCAGAGCCTGATCTTGTTAACACCCATGTGTGTAATTTCACTCAAGTGAGAAGCAGTAGGACTGTGCAGATGGTCAAAATTTCAAGTGCAATCAAGTGATGAGAAAATTTTCCTATTCTTCATGAGGTTTTTCATACAGCAACACAATTTCCTGTTATAAACCAATGGTCAAACCAGCAAAATATGCAGAATTATACAAGAAGCCATGGAGTATTTGGGACAACTTGCACCTTTTCTAAAGGTGATTCATTGTCAAGTACCACATTCTGATTTTAAAAGTGAAAGTTCCAGTGTAAGGGGGCCTGATGGATTGATAGTGAGATGTTAAAACATCAAGGCAGTCACTGAGTGCCATATGGCAGAAAACACAGCATTGCCACTTTGTTCAGAAAGTTTCTGAACTTCTTGTTATCCAAATTTATTGTTTTCTGTGATTTTTTTTTTGTACTAGAGAGGAGGCTTCTGTAACTAAGACATACAGAAGAGTAGATAAAGATCACTACAGAATTCAGCATCTAAATTACTATTTGTTAATGTTTCCATTTTATTCAACAGAGTTTGTTTTTAGTCATAATTTTTTTACTAACAAGAGCTGTGCCCCTTGAGGTTTTAGCTGATGCTTCATGATAATTTACCAAACTGTGTTTAGTAGGAATTATGAGGCCTGGCTTTGAAGGCTCCTAGGTGGCAAGCCTGCAAGTTCAGGGCAGTTTTTCCTACACAGATATGATGCTCTTTGCACAGGTTAATGAAACACCCATTCAACTAAATCAAGTTTAGAGTTAGTAGTGTTTTTCTCACCTGCTTTGCCTTGATTTAGCAGAGGCAATGCAATGAATCTGCAGGTGGATTCCATTTTTAATTTAGCATGTTTCAGTTGCCCTTGGCAGGATTACTGTCGTACTTAAAGGTGCCTTCTTTTGCTCTGATGGATTTTTAACTCTAATCTGTCGTAGTGCAATGGAAAGCCATTCCCTCCTTAATCCAAACCTCCAGCAAGGTGAAGGAGTTCTTTCCAGTTTCCGCACAACGTGGCAGGAGTTTGTGGAAGACCTGGGCTTCTGGAGGGTGCTGCTCCTCATCATTGTCATCGCTCTCCTGTCGCTGGGAATAGCATACTATGTCAGTGGGGTGCTTCCCTTTGTGGAGAACCAGCCTGAACTGGTGCACTGAAGCAAATGCAGAAAAGTGCCCTGTGCTTTCTGCTGTTCTAATCTTATTTTGAGCTTCTTGGAATTACTGGTGCAGACAGTGGCAGCTGTATATACTTGCTGTTTGCCTTTTTGTACTTTACTATTAACCCCTTTGAAAGAGGGATGGGTTAATTAATTTCAAGTAAAACACTAAATTCTAAAGCATTCCTAAGCTACCTCTGACTTGCCTTGACTCACAAGCAAGATGTGAAAATAATCCTCTCTGGTAAAATACTATGATTAGAAAAGGCCTTTCACAAGGAATAGTAAACTCCTAGGTATGAAAAATATATCCTACTACAGAACAAAATTTGATCTGATTTCCCTATGATTTGTCTGTGCTTCAGTTGAAGCTCATAGAAGAAACTCAGAAGAATTTTGCATAGAAGAAAAATGTTCTTTGAAAAATTCTCCACAATAAATATCAATAATGTAATAACACATTCTGATATATAGACACTAATAAACTGTGTCTCTGTAGTTATTTTAATGCCTCTCCATAGTTTCATATCTGCTAGTTTATAAAAAGAATGAGAAATAGTTCAAGTTTTACTGTCTCTTTAATGTATAGATCACTCCTTTATTTATTAGATCAATGTAGTGCATCTTTCCCACATGAATTTAATGTTGTTAATACCTGCCTGAAGTAAATTTTGTAGAGCAAAGCTGTTTGTTGTACTTTGAAAGTAAAGTTGTTTCAGCCTTGGGCTGAAAATTTTGCATTTTCGTTGAAATGTCACTAAGAAAACCTTTCTTTGTAAGGGTGATTAAAAGGTGATTTAGGTGTTCTGCTGTGTATATAATAATTCTGTGAGGTCATTGTGAAGTATGTCATGAAGGATAACTTTTTCTTCCTCCCACAAGGACTAGGCTGAACTGTATCACTGTTGTTTCATGTTTGTGGAGAGAACTTGAATAGAATTCCTTTCAAGAATTGTTTTTCATTTCACTTGTTTTCAGACAGCACTTACAGGCTTATGAATTGTTTTCTGAGTATGAAGAATAAAAGTATTTAAAATACTACTACTTAGGAACATTGTATGAAATGAAATCTTGACCCATTCTGTACTTTGCTGTGAAATCCTTTGTTGTAAATAACCTAGGGATATGAATCAGTTAGATACTCTTCTATGAAAGCTAGAAAGGTATTGCACAGTAATTTGGAGGTTTTCAAAGAAAACAGATTCTCTTGTCCCGTGCTGATTAGACATCTAATTCTCTTTGTTGCCATTACCTTGAAAATCCCAAACAAAATTAATTCTGTGAACCTAAGGAATCAATTTTAAATTTTTTAAGTAGCCTCTCCTAAATTGTTGCTAAATAACAATAAACATTTATTGTACATTTAATATGTATTCATAGAAGTAACCTGTATCTTTCTGTTCTGGTACCATGTATATTTTTCATTCTTTTTTATTGGTTTGAGTGAAGAGGGTTGTTGTCTTTGTTTGATGTGTGACCTGGGTTTCACTGATCTGAGCCCCATTCTGATTTATATATGAATAAATTTTGATCTCAGTTCTTAAGTTAGAGCTTAATGAAACAATACTTTTTTAGCAGCACCAGCTGCAATAAAGAAAACATCTTAAAAAAAAACAAGAGCATGTTTCTGTTCTGAATATTTCAATTGTTGTACTGCTTTTCACCAACAGGTAAATATAAACTCACTGTATACCTAAATTACATGTACTTGTCTAAATAAGCACATTTCAGTTAATAATATGCTGTATCTTGAATAATCATGTTGTCTCTCAATATGTATTGTCTGCATAATTTGTAATTGTATTCTCAGTATGAGTGAATGCCACAAATAAATATATGTAGTAAATATATTTGGGTTTATTATTACATTAGTGCAGCAGTAATGATGCTACCCCATTTTACTGAGTTTATTTGTTGTGCATTGATAATGAGCATTTCATAAGTGTGGAGGTTTCCTCCATGAGAAATGGCAACCAGTCAGTTGTTATAAATGAGGGTTTAGAGCACAGTTTCTTCAGATTTGCCTGTTTTATTTTTCAGTATTGTTACTCAATTTAAGTTGCTGTCTCGATGTCTCTCTTACCTGAGATTTCAGTTAGTGAACAGGGGATTTAGAGACCTCTCCACATTTAGGATTACCTGTGAGGGGGTACAAAACATAACCAAGAAAACCAAGCTTGAGCCTTAAGTAGCCCTTCCTCCTTCCCTGTATGCATAACCATACATACAGGAACTGCACACTGAAAAGGTTTGAAAAACTGTGTGTTTCAAATTAAGATATGTCACTTTTTTAAACCAAAAAGAAATCCAAAGTGCTGTTTGAGCTTCACTGTGTATTTACTGCTGTTGTTTGAAATAAGGATGTGATAAACATCTGACTAGAAGGGGAATTTGTTCTGTAGCTACCTCTGTTACTGAAAAAGGAGAGCTGTGCCTTTCAGTGTATCTATAAACACTAACACCTTCCTATTCAAAGGTTGGTTCTAAAGAGTTAATTTACCTCCTGTACACTAGATCTCAATAAATGCAATCTGTCTTTCTTGCAGGAACAGAAGGATGACTTCAGCTTACTTTGTCTTGAGACTGTTGTCACAGGGAGTTTCACTGTTCCAGCATAATGACATAGATCACAGGTTGTCTTTGGGTAAATAAGGTTTCTTTTATTAATTATTGCAGTGGTGGCTCAATACGTTAATTCAGGGATTCATTTTTGTGCCAGGTAACACAAAATTCAGCTGAAGTACTTAAATATGATTGAGATAACAGGTGTATCGTACTACCTTGCAAGGGCAGGTACAGAATTATCTTTCTGTCACCAGAAATTAATTTCATAATGTTAATACAGATTCAAGATTAGGCATGATTCAAATTCAAGACAGATTGTTGTCTCAAGCTGTTCTTAGAGTAATGAGCTGAAAAGGAATAAGGAATTGAGAGAGAAAACAACCATGGAGGTATGAAGTTATGTTTTTTTCAGTGACATGAAAGAACATGTGGACAAGATTGTGCAAGGTAAACTGGAGTGTAAAAGGGATGCACATGGGCTGCTCTGCAGTGGGCTGTTCTCATGCTCACGTGTGTTCCATGGCAAGATCACACCTATCTTACAATCACTTGTTCATATACCATATCTCTATCTTCAAGGGCTGTTTTCACTGATATTGGTAGTTTGCTCTGTAGAAGGGGAGGATCTGTTGGAGGATTGCCATGGGTAAGTATTGTTTCTGTTTGCCGCAGTACAACAGGTATTTCATTACTGGGCATAGTCTGGCACTGTGAGGTGTGTCATGGAAAGCTTCTATGAGAGAAAAAACATAGTTTCACTTTGAAATATTGAAACAGAAGAATTAGGTAGTTTCTGGGTCTGCAGCTTATCAGAAGTCTGATAGTTAGTTGGCTATTTCTAGTCAAATATGTTTGGTCATAATTACTTAGAAAAATTAATATTAAGTAATTTATTGAGAAGTACAAATGGCAAGTGATAACTTCCCAAAAACTAAAAAAAAAAAAGGTAATACTGACTGTTGTCCTATTCAGAATTTTCAAAAGTCTAGCATATATTTCAATGTTACCCAAAGTTGACTTTTAAAAGAACTGATTGCTTTCTCAGCTGACACAAAAATTGTTTCTGAAGTTGTTCCTGCCCCTGAAGCCAGATCTTTGTTAAGTTCATATTTGAATTGATGGTTAAGTCTTAAATGTTGTGAGAATGATGTCAGAATGCTTTTCCTTCGTTCAGTGTTCTTTTTTTGCATTTCAGCATTAATCCTTGTAGGTTGGTTACTTGCAATACACTTTGAAAAATTTCCTCAGTGATCCAAAATGTAATAAAAAATGTTGTGGCCAGTTATTCTTACATTTCTCATCCGTGGTGTTGGGGCTTTCTAGAAGAATTCAAATGTCATTGCACTGTTTCATAGCCTGCAGTTATCTGTGAGCTCTGTCAGTGCTGAAATATTGTGGAATCATGAATCTCAGATGTGTATTAATATTATGAAATTAATTTTTGGTAGCAGCAGAGATAATTCTGGACCTGCACTTGCAGGATTGTATGATGCACCTGTTATCTTAATCATATTTAAGTACTTCAGCTGAATTTTGTGTTGCATCTTTTGTACTGCTCTTACAAATGCTTCAAAGGGAGAACGACTTTAAAACCTATTAGGAAACAAATGCAACCAATTGGTAGATCTTTGCTATTTATTGCTGGGAAGTAAAGTGTTCCCAGGGTCACACTGCCAGAGAAATCTGAGATGAAAACTAGAGGTTTCCTGCTGACAGTGCTGTGGTGTGTCTGTGCTCTTACGCAAAGCAGAACGAACGCTGTGATGTTGGGCTGAGCCGGTCTGCAGGACCCTGAACAATGTCTCTGCTGTAGGCATTTATGGTTTGTAAATCATTGTTGTAACTAAGCATTGAGCAACCAATATTTCCTAATGACTGTGATGAGACAAAACTGTTGTTCTTCATTAATGCCAAGGGAATGGGGAATTTGCTGGAAATTACCATAACTAAAAAGCAACACGGGAGTTTTCCTCTAAAGTCCAAGTGTGAACAAGTCACAACCATGGCTTCAAGTGACACATTCTTTCCATTTGGGGTTTTAAACTACCTTCTGGATAAGATAAAAAGGAGGAGACATTTGGAGCAGAATTTGTTGTGTGCTATGTATGGTTTGCAGAAAACAGGAGGGAAATGAATGCAGTGAGCCAAGGCAGCAGCACGGCAGGCAGAGCAGTGTGATACCTTCATGAATCACTGCTCAAAGGCCAATCCCAGCGCTTGTAAGAAGTGCGAGGAGTGACCAGTAATAGCTTCCTAGCAGGAGAAGGATTTCACTGGCTTCTGATTACACCAGCTCACAGGGGTGGCCATGCAGCCATGCAACCTGAGCTGGCCCTTCTTGACTTTCAGCGTCTAGAGCGCTGCTATTTCAGACAACTGCGTGTTTGAATGTGTGCCTACATTAACAGCTGCTCATGGGGAAGTCAGACTGGTTCCTCTTACACAAGAATCCTTCTGCACATAGGTTAGCAAGGGGGGTTTTACCAAATGTGAACAGAAGCTCTTTGTAAAACATTAAATATTTCTGGTCTGTTAAGTTATGTTTATCTAAGTATCAGAAGGCAGGAAGCCAGAGGAAGAATGGAATAATATCTCATTTTCCTTTACAAGATAAAAAGAACAGATAACATTCTATTAATGCAAAGCAAAAGAAAATATTAATAAATTATTTTTGCACTGCAGAATATTAATTCCTTAATGAGCCAAATTCCTTAGTATGAGCATTTTTCAAATAATACAATCTCTGCCAGGTAAGTTTTCTAAAAAAAAGGCTGACATAGCCTTGCAGTGGTGTGAAGGCTGTAATGTTTAAAGGTTGTGCTGGCTTAATGAAGTGTGCATACTGAAACAAAACTAGACAATGGAGTGGATTTTTGCTAGGAAATAGGAATTGAAATGCCATATGCTCATCCTCATATTGTTGTCTCATTGCAGGCTGAACATCTGGCTTGGTTTGTTTTGGTACAGATATTTCCAGACAAAAATGAAGCATGTAGATACTAGTACGTTTAAGCTGGCAAGCACAGTTTCTGTAGTGGATATAAAGAAAAATGGAGTATCCCAGGGAAAGTTATGGCAGCTTGTCTGTGGACTGTGCAATCCTGCCAGACATTTTCCTTACAGAACTGGTGGTTTTCCCATTTTTGGTACTGGTTTGTATCCTCATGTCACTCGATGAACACCAGTGGTGAACATGGGGCTTGAACTAAAGGCCATTTTCCAAGACTTTAATTATAATAGAAGTCAAAACTTTATTTTAAAGTTCAAGGAACTTTTTTTAAATCTAATGTTTACTAGAATTACAGTGTGCAAATGTGCACAGATAATGAGCATGTGTGTGTTCTTACTTTGTATACTCCTGTGCCAAAAGGAGGTTTAAGAATAGCAAGCAAGGCCTCCAATAAGATTGGTTTGAAGTAAGTCTGATTTAAGGAATTCTGCTGTTTGTCATTTGTCATCAGATTGGTATTTAATATACCACCAGCTCTGTTTTTATTTGTTGCACTGACTCACTGACTTATTTTCTTTGTCTCAGTGATACAGCTTGGGAAGGGTGGATCACATAACCAACCTCACAGAGGTGTGTTTCCCCCAGCAAGCATCATTACTTTGATAGTAAGTGAATTCTTCAGTTTCAAAATGTTGTAAATTTTCTTTGGTTTTTAGTGTTCTGATGTCTGTTTTGCAAAGTGAGAAATTCCTTTGCTAGTGTGGTACAGTTTGTTTAATTAAAGACGTGGTCATTTTGTCCCATTTTTCATGTTAAATGCAACAATGGTTAGAGGAACTGTTGGCCTTGGCTTAACCTGGTCCTCCAGAAAGCTTCTGGAGATGGAGCAAACACTTGGAGGTCTGGCAGTAAAGCTGTAAAGGTGTCTATTCCCTGCATTTTCGGGCTTTCCAGGACCCTGGGGGTTTTGTATTGGGCTTTCAGAGTCACTCTACCTAACGGATAATAGTTTTGTAGAAACTTCAGGCCATTATGTATATTCTGAAATTTAAATGTGTACAGTTTTGAAAGCTTGTGTTTTCCTCCTAGAAACAAGCTGTGCTATAATGAGCAATTGGGAATAAGCTAAGAAAGCAATCTAAACTGCAAGTAAGTTTTTAAATCTTAACTAACAGCAGGGTACAAGACCCCAGACTTCACCACCTGCTGCCTGAACTGGGAAGCTGTGTCAGGTAGCCCTACCAGAGATTTACTCTCACTGCATTCTTCCTAAATCTGCCCCTCCTTGCTGTTTCATATCCTGCCCTCCACTCCGTGCATTTATTATGCTTCACCTAAGCTTGAGATTTACCCCATTTCATATGCACTGAGGATTCTGTTCTTAAAACATATTTCTTCCCTGGAACTTTTTTCCATTTTTTCATCTTTATTGCTTACAGCACACAAACCTCCATCTTATTTAAGCCATTGTCCTTTCCCAGATATCTTTATTTTCCTAGCCTAGTCTAGGCTGAAAGCCCTTTATGGGATGGAAGACACCATGTTTTGAAGAGAGGGTGATGAGTTGGCTCTGGTCCACTAGTTCAATTCTGTCAGCAGTAGTCATCTTTTAAATTTAGACTTTTCTGTTACAAAAATACAAGAAGCTGACTTTGTTGTGTGAACCTTATTTTCAGTTTTACTTCCTTTCTCTAATGCTGTAGTTGATTCTTTTGGTACTTTCATTAAATCAAACTAAGTCATGTGTGGATTACTTCAGCTTTTAGTAGAAAAATGTCCAATGTCTAAAGTTGAACTTTGTTTAGGTCAGAGTGGGTATGAGAAGTCTGTGCAGTACTTAAGACTGGGTGGTGGGACTGGATGGAAACCACTCCATGGGACAGGGTGTTGTAACCTCTGGACATTTGTAGTGTACAGTGGCAGCACAGATCACAAGAACAGCATACAGGGAATGACCCAGGTTTACCACCCTTCTTTTTGCTATGGCTCCATACTAGACTTGCCCAGAGCATATGGAGGATGTTGAAATAGCCCCTAGAGAGAACATACACCACTGCAGATACTCCCCTTCTGCTGCAAGACTTTTGCTGTAGGGCACAGTCTGTTGAGGCCAGAACGATGTTGAGATGAGACCAGTGTAGTTCCCAGTTACCTCCCAGAGTCAGTGAGCTCACAGAACCAGCTGCACACCTACCATGGTTTATGGACATACCACAGCAATTTTGGCACAGATGAGATAAGGATGTGCAGCCTGTGCAACAGTGGGGAGAGAGGAAATGCAGTCAGTGCCATGTAGTCTGCACACTCTGCATGGCTAGTTAGCAAGCAGTTTGGAGCCCACAAACCGTGTGTGAGAGCCACTGGTGCACAGGACAGAGCATGTTTTCTTCATGAAAGGTATTTCATGCGACTAACTTCCCTTGGCTTGGGTTTTTGGGGGTATTTTTTTGTAGTACTAGGATCTGAGTTTCAGTGTGACCTTTTGGCACATGAAGGAAGAATGCTGGAAAGCAATGGATCAAAAAGAGTAAGGAGAAATATTTAGAGGGAGATTAGCAACTTCCTTAGAAACTGCAGATGTTTCTGAGGAAAGCTGGGCAGACACAGACATGCTCCTGGCAAAAAGAAGTTTTGGGAAATCTTTTGATTTTCATTCTTCCAGTTACAGATATCCAAGTGTAATTTTACCATAGCTCTCAAAGTGAGCAAAACATTTCTAGCTTTGTAACAAGAAACATAAGCAGAATTGGAATTTTTCCTCTTGACTAAACCTAATAAGATTCTTGTTATGAATTTTACTTGTAACACCATTTAAGATGTTTCTGTACACTTGGACTCAGAAGGCTGTGTTTCTGAAACAGTGATGCATAGTAGGAGTAGTGTCTGACTTAACTACCCGCAGAGTAAGTTTAGAATGTCAGGTTCTAAATTAAGTATCAGAATATGTAATTTCCCCATCTATTTTTTACATATGAGTATAGGATCAGGAGCTCTTTCAGCTGCTTGACTTTAACCAAAGCCAAGTTCAAACAGGGCCATTGAATTCTTTAATCTCTAATTTCTGAGAGTTTTTTGGTGATACTTTGTCACTTGACCCTCAGTCTGTACCTCTCTTTCAGTACATGAGAAAGATTGTTGCAGGAACTTAAATTTTCATCTGCCAGCAACTGGCTGGCATCTGTCCCATGTTGCAAAGTGCATAAGCATAAATGAGATGCAGTTGGAAAAGGGTACACAGAGCAGGCAGTTTGCAACTTGAACCACTCTGTGCATTAAGGCCTTTACAGGTCCTGTCTGATTACTCAGGGAGCTATGCCAGGTTTGGCACCTCCCTATAGTTTACCTGTAAAAGGAAATAAACCTTTTATGGGTGGAGACTCTTAATGGAATGGAAATGAATTCTTTATTACTGCTCCAGAGTCAGCTTCCAGATGGTCTGGATATAGTATTGTCACGTAATCAGCACTTCCTTTCACACTTATCTTGGTTAATGTCTGACAAAAGGTCTTTGAAATTGCAGGGTCAGTTCCATTTGATTTTCTTAGTTTTCTGAAAATATGTAATCTTTAAGAGGAGTAAATTAATATTTAAATTCTTAATTTGCTGAAAACAGGTTTGTTTTTTATAAATGTTCCAGTACATACAGATAGTTCTAACTCTGAGGAGAAGACATATAATTTAGAGCAGTAGCACAGAAATAGTCTTCAAGAAGCTGAAATAACAGTATCTCTGCTCGTTTCTTACAGTCTTGTGGCTGCCAAGATCTGTGTAAGGGAACAGTTCTGACTTCTGTGAACTTTAAAGCTACCTTGGGATAAATCTCCATTAACTTCATTTGAAATCTCAGACACATAATTAAATTTTCTTTGTGTTGGATATCTCATGACATAAAGCTGTTGTGTCTATTTTCAGTTTTGTTAAAAATGCCATCAGAACAATTTCCCTTGTGTTATTCTAGTGCTGCTGTTCCTGGCTAACGCACTGGTGAAGTATGACAACTTAAACAGAAGTCAACTCGTGTTTTTTGAATGGCAGAAAACATTTAATTTTAGAATTAATGCTTACTTTATCTGTATCTTTTATTCCTTTTAATTCCTCTTACCCCTTAAGAGTTTGTTGGAGATATGCATTCCACAGTTAGTCAGCATGACCTGCTGGACTGAACAGAAGGCAGATTTGGGAGTTATAAATCCAAGGACTTACTTGCTGTGTGGCCTTAAAAACTTCTTTAACCTCTGCTTCCCTGCCAGTAAAATCAGTATGACTTCCCAGACTTTGAGCGATGTTGTCATTAATATGCATAAAAAGACTTTAAAATTAACTACTGGTACTGATAGCCTGTAGGGGTTTTTACTTAAAGTAATAGTATTCACTTTGCCCAAATTATTCACAAAAAAAGGAATATAAATTACTTGATATGTCAACTAATAATCACATTGTTAACTATTATTTCTTTAGCACTTTTAGGCATACATGAATTGCAGACAAAAGCTCTGATCTTATGTAATCACTCTCCAGCTGACACTGCACCAGTGTGTGACGTCTCATTGATTTCAGCAGCTGTGGGCAAAAGCACTTGGTGTCCAGGGATGATTTAGATCCAGAATCAAGGCCAAGTATGGAAGACCTGCCTGTTTTCAGCTAATCATAATGGAAATGGAAGAAGACTAAACCATAGAAGCTGAGTCAGATGTTTGCCATTTCCTAAAGTTTTTAAGAAACCCATTCCCTGTGTCACTGCCTCTGGCAGAGGTTCAGCGTAGGCAGAGTAGGCAGGACTGTGAACAAGGCACTTCCCTTTCTTCTTTCTGGTGGATGTAGGGGCTCTCATATTTCCTTCTTGAGCAGGGGATCAGTTTTCATTCTGGAAACAAGTTTGGCAGTAAGAGGATGTATGAGCTATGGAATCAGAGCTTTGGAAGGTCTTCAGTGACATTTCTCCATTCTTAGCACATCATTTAATGACAGGACTTGATGGCTGGGTCCTAAATCTCCCACCCAGTCTCAGAAGTCAGGCCAGACATCTCATGTTTGTGTGCAGGAAGCTGGGGAAGTGCTCTCCAGCCGTGTCTTGGAATGCCTGTGGAGCTACTTTGCTCAGATTACTCCAGTCTCACAGTTGCACTAACTTTCACGAGGTGAAGATGAGTTTTTAAAAAGGACCTTCTTTCTTTTCCATAGCATTTTCAAGTCTCATCTGTTCTGCTCAATGCGTTCCTGGTCCAGGCACTCACACAAGATCATATCTTGAGGGTCTTATTCAGCTTTTGTACAGTCCTTGCCAGCACCTGGTCCTGTGCAGCAGAGGTCAGGGCCAAAGCTCCTCACAGCATTAGAGGAGGCATGTAGTCTGTTCTCAGAACAGACAGGGGCTCAGCTTGTCTTCTGATATCTAGAAGGAAGAAGTTTGGGGAATTTGAAAGGGAAAGAAAAAGTAAAAGCAATCAAGAACCACTGAGAGACAGGAGTGAGGAACAGTAAAGGAAACTCAGGGTACTGATGGCAGGTAGTACTTTATGAGGCTTTATTTTTACAGCAGAACTCATTACTTTCACCACCACTGTGCCCAGTGTTGGCTGGTGGGAACAGAATGCCAGTGTTCAGGCTGCTGCATTGTGAAAAGCTGCCTAGAAACGTCACCCTAATTTTTATGGGGGTCTTGGTGCAACAGAGCTAACTTGTGTCAGAGACACCTGTCTGGTGTGGAAACAGCCCACCTAAAAAACATTCTTAGGGCTACAAGCAGTATAGTTACGCGGTCTTAGACCTCCTATGCAAGCCATGTTGTTTCTATTTTCTGTTGTGTTGTGATTTATGAAATGTCTTTTACTACATATTTTATTGCATTGGGCTGAGGCAAGACCAAGTGTGACCCTCTCTCATTATATGTTCATGCCTAGGCCTGCACTGGCCACATTGACCACTAAGAGATCTGTCACTAACCGTGATTTTTATATTTAAAAATAATAGTAATTCTGATTCTCCCTCTGCAATCAAAGTCCATCTTCCTTTAGAGCAGTTGAATCCTTTGCGTTCCCCTACTTGGCTGCTTGCTCATCTCTCATGAGGATAAACACAGTTTAAGGGAATTTCCCAGGTGGAAACTCCCTGTTCTTTATGAGAGCAACTGGGTGCAGCATTAACTGTGTGCAACAGCCACTTCACTTTACTTTTGGTCCAGTTTCATTTTCATTAGCTTCATTGTCTTTCTTGGGGGAGGGGGTGGGAGGGGAAGGTTAGAAAAGGATTTACTGACCCCTTATTAGTTGTCCAGATTACAATCTCACTTTCCCCACTGTACATGCAGAGTAGCTCCACTGAAGAAATGCTCTTACTCCAGCTTTCAACTGTAGAATTGCCCATCCTATTGTCTTGAGGTTCTTTTTACATAGACATATCCAGCAGAGATTGACAAAATGTTCCAATAAACCATAATGTCTCTTTCCAGCTGTGTAAATTGCAGGCAAGTCTCCAAGCATTCAAAGCTCAGGAAAGTTTTTTTTGGATATGGGCAGTTCCTCCATTCATCAGAGACAGTGCCATGCCTCAGCAGGGCAGCTAACTTAGTGCAAGTAGCTTATGCAGTGAAGTTTGTCTTAGCAGTCCAGTGAATGTAAATATCTGGTTATAATTTATGATAGAAACACAAAAGGATGGGGATACTGATTGACAGTTACTCTGAGAACATGGAAAGAGATGGGTAATCCAAGTTATATTGCCTAAATGCTGTGACTGACAGACTCCAAGCATTATTAAAACCCTGTGCAAAGTGTAGATTCCTCTTATAAAGAAAACATTAACTGTTTTCTATTGCCAAATACTCTTCAAGGAGTTGCTACAACTTGTAAACAAATTTCTTTGCTATTACAAATCACCAGCTCAGACAGATTTTAGTCTCTGTGTCTCGTTGTCACCCTGCTGCATTGTGCAGGTTGAAGACACACTGCTTTTATTCTGCCAAAGCTGGGTTGTTGTTTTGTTGGGGTTTTTAGTGAGCCAGCTCTGAGATGAGATGCTTGCCTGCTTTTGTGAGTCTAGATGACAGAGTCAATCCTTTGTTGAACTGCTCTGAGTTGCAGGATGAGGCTTTCTGAAAGCTCTTTCACTTTAGGACCATCCAGATCTCTGCAACACCAAAATAAGCTTAAGGTTTAGAAGAGGTGTTTTTATAATATCCAAGTTATCTTAGTCATTTCCTGAGCAGTATTAGTAGCTATGATAAGTGCAAAGTGTGAGCCTCTATCCTGTTCTCTCAGACCTTGCAGATACAACAATGCTTGTATTGGTAAAAGCTGCTTGTAAAACCAAGAGGTGCAATTCTTAATGCATGGAACTTGGCTACTCGGTATTAAGTAGTGAATCTAGCTAAATTAATTATTGATTAAAATGCTTAGGCTCTGCTTGCATCATCTTTAAACTCTGAATGCATTTTCTGTGTCTTGAGAAAAATAAAAAATAAAAAAAAGATAACTTGGGTTTTAATAATGAGATGCTTTGAAGACCAAGTCCTGAGGAAAATTATTCTGTATAGCATATTGGAAAGCAAATGAAGGTAAAAGGAGAGTTGGTTAGACACCTCAGCCAAATAGAAAATAGACAGTCTAAATGAACTAGACTAGTTTTGTCTTCCTCTGTAGAGAATGACTTAGACCAAATAAAAAGCTATGCAATTCAGGCAAAGAAAACTACTCTCACTGGGAATAATGAGGTATGATTCTTTTTAAAATAAAATTAGAATTCAGTTCTGTAGTTCACTGATTGCATTTTAATGGCACTTTGCCTCATGAGTTCTCAGTGGCTTTGTCTTTAACTTCCATGTTTATTCATTATTTATATTACTCTGAAGACCTTTTTGTGAGAATGTAGTATTATCTACCCATGATTACTTCCTGAGTATTAAAAATAGAAATCATGAATTCTATGCTGTTTTTTAAATTTATGTACCCTGTATCTTTTTCCACTGTGCTAACAATGAAGGACAGAGTCCAGCACAGCACAGACTTTATAAGTCATAGGCAGTATAGTTCCAAAAAGGCTGATGTGCATGCGATTATTATCATGGAAGACTTCCAGAGACCTTGCAGGAACTGGGTTATTGAGAGGTTCAGGCACCTGTTCCACTAAGGCAACACAGTCTTTATGGATGTACCCCAAATTACTCTGTCAGCTGATGCATGCAATGGGCTTCTAGAGCTGTGCAGCATAAATGCTCTGGGTCACAGAAATTCTCTTTGAGCTTTGTATTGTAAAATAAAGAATGGTACGAATTCCTGTAGTCCCACTGAAATCCAGCTCCTGAAATCAGGAGCAGCAGAGCTCAGTTCTGCTGATGGCAGGAAGGACCCTGTCAGCCCCAATGAAATTTACCACTTGGTTCCTGAGTTGCTTGGATTGCTGGACTTACCTGAAAACTCTCTGTTTCTCTGAGATCTGAGTGCAAGGGTCCCCATTGGTGATTATCACCATATAACTAACCTGATATTCTTCATTTCATTTTCATCCCTCATATTCTCCAGCCATCAGGTAAATGGCCTTGCTGTGAGGATAGTCCTCACAGAGTAAGAACATGGTAGACCATGGCTCTTTTGGGGTCTCTGCATCCCAGCGGATGCTGAAAACTCAATACAAAAGGAAGAAACTATTTTCCACCCTAAAATACATCCATTTGAACTTACAGCAAAGCCAGATTTTACAAAGCTTTCATTCTGCACAGGCTCTTATGACTAACCACATCCCCATCATCTTCCAGGGCATTCCCAGTAATGCCTTAAGCACTGTGCCCAACATGTGTCTATGGGGTTTGTTCTCTCACTATTGCTTTGTGTCTGTGTTTTCCAATTGAACTTTTCAACAAAAAAGTGTCACTCTCTGTTCTGCTTCCTACTATTTTTGGTCAAACTTCCCTTCCTCAGACAATGCCCATCTTCATCCAGATATCCAAAGCAACTTAGCAGGCTACTGAGTAGCTTCAGCACTTGCAGTTGCTGTATGGGAAGATAGAGACTTTTTTCCTCAAAATAGCTCTTCTGTGAACTTGTGTTATTTCCTTTTCCTGCCTTTCAAGACCTCGAATAGTTCCCTGGTTTTGGTTGTTGGAAAGCTGTCATTAAGGTTGTTGCCTAAGCAGAAGCAAACCAGAAATTTCAGTATGCATGACCACCTCACAGCCAGTGCCTGCTGGAAGCACCCAGTTCTGGGATAGCTCTTCTGACAGTGAAACTCCATCCTGACAGGCAGGGATAATGGTCCAGCTGCATCCACTCCACTGGTTGACCCATTCAGCAAATGAGCCTTTTTATCTATGTCTGTTGTGACATGCAGGGCTTTGCACCATCCAAAACTGCCTCAAATGCTCACAGCTAGTCCTCTAACACAAAACCCTCTCCTTCTGAAGTGGATCTTTTATCTGTGGAAGACAACTATGTCACCAAAAGGCCTGTTTGCCTTTTTGGCTCAGAAGAGTCCTGAGATTTCTCAGTAAGTTTTCTTCAGTTCCTTTGCAAAAAACCTTCCCTTTCCCCACTACTGTCGCATTCAGTGTTAGGAATGAATCATGGTTGTGAAGTAAATTCAAATGCAGTTCAAAGTTTCTCAGCACTGTAAGTAAAACTAATTTTTGGAAGGATGGCCTGGCCTAATATGAGAAGGGAAGGGACAGAGGGAAAGATTGGGGTGGTCCTGAAGTCAGATGCAGTTCTGTGATTTCCGCTGCCATGGGAGGAGGGGAAGGGAGTGACTGCTGCAGCTGGGTGGGCTGCCTTCATGAACCACAGGTGTCACAGAGAGAAACTCCCTGCAAATGGAGAGAAACCTGAATAACCACACACTCCTCTACAGGAGGCAGACACTTTGTGGAAAACTAGTGCACTAAGAGTATTGGTCACCATAGCTGCAATTAGTGAGATTTGTTAGGAACAATCACTCACAGGTATTCCTGCAGCATCTTTTAACCATGGGATATCAAAGCATCTATTAGGGAAAAAAATCCAACAAAAAACCCCAAACACACATATCTCCCCCCACCAAAAAAAACCCCTCAAACAAAAAAAACCCCGAATACTAACACCACCCCCCCCCAATATTTAAAAGGTTTTAAGCCCCAAATCAATATTTCCTGCTTATAAATAAAATTGTATAAACAAAAGCTCAGTTAGTTTGAAAAGTCAAGCACTCAGACAATGTAACAAATATATTTCTGTCAAAATTTATTGTAGTTTTTTTCACACAGAGGCTGCAGTCCTCAAACATTTTACAAACACCCAGAAATATTCACTATATCTCTGTAAGAAGGTCAGATACGGACTGGAGAAGTGGCAGTAAAGTGGATGGAAAATTATCTGGACTGCTTGAATCAAAAGGTTGGGATCAGCGGTACAAAATCCATCTGGTAGAAGGTTAGTTCTGGTGGTGTTCCCCTGGAATCAGTACTGGGGCCAACACTGTTTAATGTGTATGTTAACAACTTGAATTTGTGGATAATAGCAAATTGCAGGAATGTGGTTGATATGCTGGAGGGCAGGGCTGCTATTTACAAGGGCCCTGACAGTGGGAGGAATGGACTGACAGGAGCCTCATGACAATCAGCAAAGGCAAATGCCAAGTCCTGCACATGGCATGGAGCAGCCTTATGCAACATCTCAGTATGGCCAATTGTCTAAGAAACAACTTTATAGAAAAGGACCTGGGTGTCCTGGTGTGCCTCAAGCTGAATGTGTGGCAGCAATATGTGGGAAAGATCAACCATGCACTGGACTGTGTTAGCAAGAGCGTAGCCAGAAGGTCAGGAGCAGTGATTCCTCTCAGGTGTTCCATACTTGTGAAACCCCAGCTGGAGTACTGTGTCCTTTCTGGGGTTTGCCAGTTGGAGAAGCTCACTGACAAACTGGAGCAAGACCATCAGAGCATCACCCAGATGGTGGTGTTTGAAAAGAGGCAGTCAGAGCCGGGTTGGTCCAGTCCCATGATGAGAAGGCGAAGGGAGATGGTTTTGCTCTCCACAACTCAGTAATGGGAGTCAGACTTTTCTATGTGATGGACTCTGATAGGATAAAAGGCAACAGGCACAAACTGCAGCATGGGAGATACATTTAGATTTTGGGAAGATAATTTTCACCATGAAGGTAGATCAGTGTTGGAACAGACTGCCCAGAGAAGCTGTGTCGTTTCCATCCCAACAGACATTCGAAACTTGACTTACAAAGTACTGAGCTATCTGATCTTGCTGGATTAACCTTCAGTGGAAGGAAGGACAACATGATTTCCCAAAGTATCTTCCAATCTAAATGACCCCAATTCTAAGAGGAAGAGCTGCTGAGGAAAAATTCAGTCCCACTAAAAGCTATTGCTTCTGGTATGAAACATACTGGGTGAGAGGGATGTGAAATGAAAAGCTCATGCCATCCCACAGAAACAGTTTCAGTTTTAGAATTTTCAAATTCTTTTAGTAGGTCAACACTAAGTCTTCTCTAAGCTTTGGGCTTTATTTTTCTAAAAGGACATGAGAAATGATTAGCTGTTTGTCTTGTAATCAAATAGTAACCTGGAGCTCTTTCATCCAGAAAGAGTGTCCTGATCTTCAGTCCAGAGAGTGACAGCCTCCCTCACTTTCCCTGGCAGAGCATAAACTCTACCTGGAATAGTAGCTCTGAAAAGAGTAAATGAGGCATTTTTACAGGGAAAATAATTTAACTGGAAATTTCTGACCAGGTCTGCATGGGCCCTGTAGTGCAGGACCACACAGCAACTTTAGAACAAAAAGCAAAGAAAAAAACTCACAGTGTAACAGCTGTAATTTCTGAAATAGAAATTGTGGATACAAAGAATTTTGCCAGAATTTTGAGATTAACACCTCTGAAAGGTAAAGTATGTCCCAAAATTGATTATAATCATAAATGATAAAGCTCTTCTTTTATGTCTCATGCAGTAATGATGAATTTGATCTACGCAGGAACTTCCCATAATTATAAAAAAAAGCAAGAATGGGACTTTAGACTTTGAGCTCACATGGTTGGCAGTGTCTTGTGACTATGGTGCTTTCCTGTGTGGCAAGAGGGGCATTGGTAACAAGTTTGGGAGCAGACTTTATGACCAACTCCAAGATTAAAAGAGTTTCAGTGGCCTTTATCTTCCTTACATAATTCAGACAGTGCAAACAGATGTAAATCTGTCCTAAATATCACATCAAATCTTTGTTGCCTGTTTCCTCACCAGTCTTTTGCCAGAGATGGTTAATTACAGCTTGAAAATGCTCCCATCTGCATGACAGTGTCCTAGACATCATCCTGTCAGCCATGTCTGAAGAGGTGAACTTGGTCATTCTTATTGTGTCTCCTTCAGCTAAATCTAGACTGCATTCAGGTGAACATTTGATATTTCATTCCATTCTCATCTTCCGTTGCAGTTTTGATCTCTTCTGGGTGGGCATTGCCTTTGCCTGGGTGACCAGTGCCTACCACAGCAAGTTCCTGTCCCCTGGCCACTGCTGCAATAGGGTTATAATTATCCCCAGCCATCCAGATGTGGGCACAGTCACACTGTGGATAATGGTGATAGCCAAATGAGAACCAGGAGGAAGTTATTTTTATGCTGCTGGTAATTACACGTCATTTGGGGAGAGCATTTGAAGCAGCAAAAGTCATAGTGCCATGCTGTGTGTTAGCTACCAGTGTTATACTTTGTTGTCTTGAATGTTATGAAGACTGCATATCCAGTTCCCAAATTTCTTGGTTAATACAGGGAAGGTTATGTTTCATTGATTTGATGATCAGACTTGTAGCTGGCTTGCACTTGGGTGAAGCCCAAGGATACTTAAAGCTGCCCTTGACCATCACAGGCACATTTGGGAGTTCCCAAGGAACCTATGAGAACTTGGCTTCTCACAGACACCCTGGGAATCCTAAGGAGACATTTCTTACAACCTATTTGTTGACTTGATTCTGATTCTCTTCCAACAAGGACCCTGGATCCTTGTTTTGCTTCCTGGATCCCATTTCCCTTCCTGGTTCTTCACTTCCTGCCAGAGCCATTCGCACTGGCCCAATGCCACCCCCACCTTGGGGATGTGAAGAGGGAGGATGTCCCTGCTAGACTCCTGAAAAAATTTTCTCAATAAATACTTCACCACATCCAAGTCAGGATGTATCTCCAGAGAAAAACATCACTTCCCTGAACAAGGCCACTGTGTTCAAATCAGGCAAGGAAAGTTTTAAACAACTTTAATAAAGCCTGTTTACCAAGCCTGTGAACTCTCAGACCATGAGAGGGAGCTTTTAAAATGCTCTTCATGCACAGGAAAGCCTTTTGTCTTCCAGATTTCAACACAGGTCCCTGCCCCAGCCGCAGTCCTGTGTACCAGTGGGCTGCCATCCTTTGCCCTGCTGCTCTGCCCTGCCTGCTGGCAGTGCAGGATGCCAACAGCCAGCAGTGATGCAGCTGCCTGGGTTTGGAGCCACTGTTATCTCGTGTTTGTACTCTCAATGTGCGGTGCATGGCTGCAAGAGAGGCCTGCCCAGCTAAGCCTGCCGTGGCTGGAGACAGAAATTGTGCTGCCTGATGCATTCAGAGGGGTGAATGAGTGAAAGGGGGGCCAGTTTCTTTCCATCACCCTAATACTTTCTTTTCTTCTTCTCCTTTAATAAATCTTCATCTTGAGAAAGACATTGTGTGTGTGATTGTGCACAATTTTTCAGGACAGTGCTGATTGTTAAACTGTTAGCCTGAATAAATAGTTTTATCTTGTGGTAATAAGACCAGTATTTATGACAAGCTTGTGGCAACAGACCTAAAAAGCCTGATCCCCACAGTTAGCTTGGAGATGGGACAGGGTCAGCACTCAACTGCCATGGCACCTTTCATTTCCAGTCAGCCCTGCCTGTGGTAATCATCATCAGGAGCTCATGTTCCCCACAGTTGTTCTCTCCTGTGGCCTCTTTTCACGTCTCTATTTTCCTGGGGTCTTCACCAGAGGAAAAAAATCGATGTGATGCAGGGAGGAGCAAGGCAGAATTCAAGATATTTGAATTTCTTAATTGTATTTCCAGATTATCCAGTGTGCAGCATTAGAGAAGATTGTCTTACTAAAGGTGTTTAACTTTTGGAGTGTCAGAATTTCTCATTTGAAAAACAACCCTATCATATTCTTATATGTTTTGTACCTGTAAGTGGATATGTGAGGCCCAGATGGATGGTTTATTTTTCTCATGCTTTTAGATGGAAATTATCTTCAGCTTTTTATATGCATGAGTGGATTATAATGTTTTGATATGTGGCCTTGTATTTGAATGATGAGTTGGGAAGTTTTTGTCTTTAAGTTTGTAATTTTCCTTAATGTGCAAATCTTCCTAGAGGAGATCACAGAATCACAGAATATTCTGAGTCAGAAGGAACCCACAAGGATCATCAAGTCCAACTCTTAAGCAAATAGCCCATTCTGGGATTGAGTCTGCAACCTTGGCATTATTAGTACCATGCTCTAACCAACTTTAGGAGGAACTCTGAGGCTTGTCTCCCCCTCAGGCTGTATCCTCTCTTTACTAGTGTCTTGGAACATTTATCTACTAAGTTATGAAAGCTCAAATAACTGATCAGTTTCAATATAGGCAGTCTGTGCTCAGAAACTCCAGCATCCACCCAATGCAACTTGCTTGTCCTTCCTTTGGATCAATAATGACTAATGAGGATGAAGGTAACCTGTCAAACTCCTTCAGCATTACTACTGATGCTTTCTGACAAGCTGTTGACAGAAAGGAAGGACCCTGCAGGCACTTTCTGTTAAGAAGAAAAAAATAACAATAAACATTTTTTAATGCAATCCCTTTCATTTGCAAAGCATGTGTAGTAGTCTCTTTCTTTTAGAGCAGAGAAAATCTAATAGCAGTGACAGCATCTTGGAGCTGGGAACAAAGAAATTATTTTGCAGCCAAAAGTCTGTATGAGGGTGGGGGATTTTTCCTGCTATGAAGACTTCTATGTTTGTCTGCATTTATTAGCTAACTTTTTTCCTCTGCTATGTTTGCATATCTTTAACATTTACACAAACCACTAGAGATAACAAAGGAACCACTCGGCCATTGTTGTGAGGCAAAATCTTTGTTGTTTGAGTGATTTGGTTCCAGAAGGGAGCCTAAGCCTTGCTGTGATAATGGGAAGTGGCTGTGTCCAGCCCCTACCATTACATATCATCATAATTGCTCTGAAGGTCTAAGGACACAGACAAGGAAAGGACTGTAAGTTTAGTTTTTCAGGTGACAAAGCTGCACTTAAAAACTATACGTAAGTCTTCGGGCAACTGAGTTTATATTATATATCTGACAAAGAAGCTGCAATTTTCACAGTACTGGTTGGGAACAGTCATTTTGAGATCAGTTTATTTTAATGAAATAATTGTAATAAGCTAAGGCAATGACACCTACAGACCACAGAGGGTGTTAGTAAGGGAGAGGTGATGCAGAACAGGTAGGAAGCACCTGAGGACTGAGAGGGATTAGCAGGTGCAGGATGTGTGAAACATTGCAGTATGACATGAAGAAAATGTCTCTGCTGATCTGTTGATTTTTAGAAGCTAGTAGAGGTGAATATTATTTCCTCGGCTTCTTTTTCGTAGATCTTTCTTGAGAACTGGTGAGTAGAGAATGGGCTAGTTGTTTTATGCAAAAAGATTGTCTTGGAGAGGTCATCCTGCTGGGCATTGGTCCTGGGCTTGCTCCTCAGAGACCACTGCACATCACAGCTAGAGTCTTCCTCCCTAGATTCTACACTGGGGAAAGTAGTAGTAATAAGAAATGCAAAATACAGCTGTGAATTTTCTTGTGATTTTAATACTTTTCTCATGTCATCTTGTCTTGCCTGATAAACTTGTCCAGCCATGCCCATGTCGTTTTGAGTATCTTTTCTGACACAGGAGAAAACAGGCGACCAATTCCCTTCAGATTAGTTCAGCTGTGAGAGGGCAATGTGGCTGTGGAGGGTGTGGTGCCTGCGCATGCTTATCAAAATCAGATAACTCAGGAAACTAATTACAACTTTTAACTGTTGCTGCAATCTCTTCCGTGGAAAAGAAGCTCTCACGTGAATATTTCTTGCATTAGAGGTGAAAGCAGATCACCATCCCGAACTTGCTGGTTTTTGGAATGTTGCCAAAAAGCTCTTTAAAAAAGGCATTCCTACTGGAATATGTCATGGACTATTCTTGCTCCCAGCTCAGATGGGGAACTGGAATGCAGACCTCCCTGTCACACACAAGAATGATGGCATTCGGCAGGCTCACGTTGCAATCTAGAGAAAATAAGCATCAAGGCAGAGGCAATACCCCATGAAAATGACAGGGAGAATAAGAAAAAGCCATGTGCTGTGTGTAGGGAGCTCGGCAAATCCACAGCTCTACAAACCTGCATTTAACACTGGCCAGAGCTTAAGCCAATGTAACAATTAGCTGGGATTTACACATGTGTACTTACACTAAAAAATTATTTTGTTACTTTTAGAGGCAGTATATCCACAATAGAAGGAACTGCCTAAAGAGTGGAGTGAAAAGCAAGGGGAGAAGGAAGCATCTGAGCTGAAAAGATGAGAATTACGGAAAGCTCTTTAAGGCAGAACACTAGATGCAGTCTTCTTCATTAATCTTCTGGTTAGCCTTTCTTAGAAGGGACTAACATTCTGTAAGAAGAAGGAAATGTAAATATATATATTCTGAGCTAGAAATAGTTTCATTTTAGGTTCTTTGTTTCCCAGGTTTATTTTAAACAAGCAAACTCACCCCCTCCCAGTAAACTTTTTCTGCTTCCTTTGGTGTCATGTCAGATTGAACCTGGAATATCTTCTAGAGATCATGTGAAAATGGTTCTATTTTTGCTGGGTAACTGTCAAGTAGAACAGACTGTGACAATAAAAATGTTGATCTCTGTGGCTGCTGAAAAAGAGTGAAGTTAAGTGAATCTCACTGATATTTAATTTGCAAACTGAATTGCATCTACTGAGGGAGGGGAAAAGCAGCAACACTTGTGTTGATGCGAAATTCTGCATTTGAAAACACTCCTTATTAATGATTCAAAACATACAGTTCCTAGGAGCTGTAAACAAGTTCAGTATTCTGCACACTAATCCATAACCATTATCATATGTAAAGAACAAGAAGTTACTCATAAACAGATGTTCCTTCTGCCAAATCCATTCATTTAATGCACATTTTACTTTCCAAGTGCTAATTAGCAACTTTCTGTGGTGGGTGGATTACATGAAAGGATGGAAAAGCAGGGATTAGTTTGCCTGCAAAGGAGCAATGTCTCCATGACTGTTCCAAAATCTTTTCCATCTTGCCTTGTAGTGGAAGAGTTGTTCATCTTGGACTTGCTCTCACTGCCCTGGAGAGCAATCACCATTGTGTTTCCAGGCACTGTGAGGCACCAGGAGATGCCAAACTTGTTCTGTTACCAGAGAGCTGTGTCATTAAAAGTGCTCTCTGCCCTGACTGGGAATGAAGCCTGGCATTCGCAATTGCTTATGCCCAGAGAAGGCAATTATCTTGCCATAAGTTATAGGTGAGCTTTCAGGAAAAGATTTGCCAAAAGCAAAGGGTGGAGGAACAACTAGTGCTCAAATCATAAATAATTTCTAAGTTGCTTCATATTTCTCAAGGTCTGGTTCAGCCAGATGTTGAGAAATTCTAAGTACGGAGATCCCACCATCTTTCAGGGCAACCTCTTCCCCTGGCTAAGTATTCCAGTGAGTTTTTTTCCTTATGTCCAGCTGGAATTTCTCTCTTTTTAATATGAACATCCAAGAAGCATGTAAGTCAGTCTTTGCTGTAACTCCCTGAAAGGAAGATGTATGCAGCGTAAAGACCTTCCCTCAGCCTTCTCCAGGTTAAACAAAGCCAATTTTGTCCGTCCCTCCTGCCACAATGAATGCTGCAGCACTGCAACCATCTTGGTGACTCTCTATTGGACTCTCTCCAATTTGTCAGTGTTTTACCAGGAGCCCCAAACTGGACACAGTAGTCCAAATGCAGCCTTGTGAGTACCAGACAGGGGGGATCCTTACATGGATCCACACAAGGAAAAGGACTGTCATTAATTAAAAACTTGGCCAGGCTGTGCTGAGCTCTCCCAAAACTCCATCACTGGAATTACCAAAGCGGGGCTTCTCACGGATATTTAAAGAAAGGACAAGAGACAATGGGCACAAACTGAAATGCAGGAAATTCCATTAAAATGTAAGAAAAAAATGTCTCACTGTGCAGGTGGTGGCCTAACACTGGAACAGTTTGCTAGAGAGGATGTGAAGCTTCCATCCTTGTAGATAGTCAAAAGACAACTGAACATGGCCCCAAGCAACTTGATGTGCCTAACCCCCCTTTGAGACGGGGTGGGTTGATGAGGTGTCTTCCAAACTCAACTACTCTGTGATTCTGTGAACTGCTAAGTGAGATTAAAGGAGCTACATGCCCAGGGCAGGTTATAGGATGACCCACATTTGGATCAATGCTTTATCAACATGAGAGGCAGAGACACAAATAAAAGATTGTTAAAAATAGACGTAGAACCCACAAAGAGATGCTAGTGTGAAGTTGGTGTCAGGTGGCACACAGAATCTACTTCAGATGTTAATGGGAGAGCAGTTCTGTGATAGTAATCACAGTGCAATTAGGTTAGTGTTGCAATGGGAGAGAACACCCCAAGCATATTCAGCAAATGGATGTTCATTTTCAAGAGTTTTATCAAAATGAGATTTTAAAAAAGAAAAAAGAAAACAGAAAGAAAGAAAGACTTTTAAAAAGCAATCCAAAAGCAAGAAGGGAACAGGCTGCCTGGACACTAATAAAAAGTACTATATTAAAATCCCAGGTAAAAGCCACAATTTGAAAAGAAAGCAATGTGGTCCAAAAAGGCCATTTCACAGCTCAATAGGTACATTAAGGATACTATCACAAGCAATAATTTAATGTTTAAAAAATGGAAGGCTTACCAGAATTAGGAGACTAAGAAAGCCCATAAAATATGGCAAGGCAGTGAAGTCCATGGAGATGGTAACAAGTACATAGAGAAACCAGACATATTTAGATTTTCAGGTAGCTTTTGACAATTTGTCAACAAAGGCTACAAAAATGCTAAGTCATCAGGGACCAAATAAAAGGTCCTTTTGTGCTTTGAAAATGGAAAGGAAAGGTTAAGGCCCAACTATGACTTCTTCACGAAGGAGAAGCAGCAGCAACAGAACCCCTGGGAGTCACTCTGGTATTAGTCAAAATCTTCACCAGCAGCCTGGAGTAAGGATGTGTGTCTGGGATGCCCAGATTTGCAGTCAATAGCAAGCTCATTTGTCTGGTGAAAGGCTGAGCTGTAGGTAAAGAATTCCAGGAGAACTTAACAAAGCCAAGGATGCCCATGAGCTCCAGGGTTCACAAAGTAGGATGATGTCATGGGTTGAATAATCTATAGAATAATCAAAACCGTGTTCACATGGTTCTGAACTCATTATTGGTACCCATTGCTCAAGAAAATGGTCTTGGATTCACCACGGACTATTCCCTTAAAAAGTCATCTCGGTGTGCCGTGGTAGCCAGAAAGCCAGGAAAAAGGTGAGCATCCTCAGGGAGTCTAGTCCAGCTTGGTGCACCCACCGCTGCAGCAGTGTGTGTGGTTCTGGTTTCTGCACCAGAAGAAGGATACACAGTGTGATAGAGAAAGGAAACCAAAAGGGACAGAGGGAACAGCTTCCGGTAGGACTGGAAATCCAGGATTGTTCACATTAGAGAAGAGATGGTTGGGGCATGATCAAGACTTTTTAATGCACTTACCTTTCATAGAGGTGGGTGCAAAATCTGGTCACCTGGCAGTGAAGGAGTAACTTGCTGAAGAGAAAAACATTTGTTTCCAGGAAATCAAAGGCTTTGTCAATGCTGTTGGTAGCCCCCAAAAGGAACTTGTCACAGGCACCAGGATTGTTCCTCTCATCTTCTCACACCCTGTGCCCAGGAGGCTCTGCAGATGGCTGTGTAATGTCCTGTGTTCTGCAGGAAGTCAAAGTTTTGCTCTGTCACACTTGAGGCTAGGACTTATCCAACCCGTGGGTGTGCAGTGCTGCTGGAGCTTTTACTGGAGAAGAGGCAGAGGTTCTGGTATCAGCAGGGCTGAGACATTTCATTAGAACCACGCATTTGCTCCATTCCTCCAGCCAACTTGTTTTGAGTGTCATTTTTCATTATGGGGTTTGCAGTTGTGTCCCAAAACAAAAAGAAATTATATGTGTGCCCTTTATGTTTTTATAGTATATTTAAAAAGGGGGAACCCCCTTTGTTTTGATTTTGCTTCCAAACAGGATTTTTTTGGTTGTCTTTGGATTTTTTTTGCCTGGTTTTGTTTCACTAGTTAATGTCATCACTCCTCTTTCCTGTTTTTGCTGTAGGCCTTCTTAGATGGTTCACAGATGTCCACTGAAAATGAAAAGATAGCATGCTGAATCCTGAACACAAATAATCTTCATTTGTAACTTGAGCTGTTTATGCCCACAAAAGAAGAAAGAAAAGATATTCTACTTCATCTTGCTGCTTTGCTTTCTCTTTTCCCTGGAATTTTCAAAAACTGCCTCCCAAGACTTGTGCAAGCCCCAAAATAGCTTTTCCACAATAACATCACAGCTCAGTTGGCAACCTTCCCCAAAACAAATCTTTCCTCACATCATAGTTCCTTCAGGCCTTTGCTAAATGCAGTGGAACTTTCTAATCACTAAAGCTGTCTTTTTTCTTTTCTTTCATCTCTTCCCACTTAAAGCAGCTTGTTGTCCTGTTCAAGTATCTCTTTTTGCTATTTACTGCAAGAAGCTGGGCTGATCTATAGACGTATTTCTCTGGTTCTCACTATCAGCTGTTTTTCTCAGGATCCCCTTTGTATCTGTTTTCCCACTCAAAATTGTACTTGAGCTCCTAGATGTGACCTTCTCTCAATTTTTCAGGTCTAAGCAGAGGAGTTTCTGACTTATCTGCTTCACTTACTGAACATCTTTGGAGATGGACCTTTCCTAAATTTGCATTTTTCTGTTTCAGACAGGACATCCTCTTCTTTGAGGAAAGCCACGATTCTTGAGGCCAACAGTGACAGCCCTATGCCATCTGGTCCTGTTAAACACTATTCCCACTGTGTGTGTTATGTCATATTTTCTTCGTTACATGCGGTAAAAAATACTTGGTTGGAATGTGAACTATTCACTGGAGATGGTGGCAAACATCCCCATGCCTGCTGTCCCAACAAGTGTTAGAGTTGATTGTGTCCCTGCAGAGGAGGTGCATGACAATTCAGCAGAGAAAGGTGGCTGAGCATCAAGCATACCAAGCACCTCTGGAAATCCTATCCTGTTGTTTTCCTTAGTTTCCGATCTTGGTAAGCAGGGATTGACTGAATGCTCAGAGGGAGTTCAAGATGAGAACAGCTGAATCACAGCAGACTCATTGGAGTGATGGAAGGCAACTGCAAGCAGAAATCTGCATGAGTCATCCTAAAGAAAGAGGCCAGAGAAAAGGGTGGGTGTGCTTTGTATTAAAGTACATAGTTCTTCTGGGAACACGAACGTCTCAGGAGCTTCTGCTTTCCTAGTCTGGTGTAAATCCAAAGGAGATCTACTATTTTTTATTAATTGCTCTAGATATGGATGGGTTCTGCTGCGAACAAGAGGTACAGCCCAAGCTCTCACCCCATTCTGTCCTTAGATCTGCCTGGTTTTCACCTGCTGCAGATCCATGGAAGTGAGATGGCATCCCTCCAGAACAAAGGCCCAGGGCTGAGCAGGGACAAAACTGTGCCCAAGGACATTACAGGACCATTGCCTCAGCTTCTTCCACTGTGGTATCCTGAAAGTGTAAAGAAAAGGAGCTGCTCATGTTGGGCAGAGGCGGAGGGCACAGTTCCTCCCATAGTAGGGCCATGCTTTGCCCTCACGTTGCCCCCATGCACAGCCTTCATTCCACACCCTGTCTGACCAGTCGGGGTTCCCCCTCCTACACCTCCCACACTTGCCAGCGCTTGCTGGAAATGGACTAACAGGAGCTATTTGACTTAATAGGTGGATGCATGCATTTTTTGGTGGGTTGGGTTTTTTTTTGTGGATTGAGGGATTGGCAATGCCACAAATGGTGTTGGTCTGAACCCCACACAGCAGTGTCTCAGCACCCTCACATTATGACAGTAGCCCCATAGTCTTTGTAAAACTGTATTGTCTAGTTCACAGTAAACATCTGCCTGGTAAATGCAGCCACCACCAAGCCTTTGCTTGAAATCCCTGAAGGAAAATAGCTGGCCATCATCTACATATCCCATGTTTGTTTCTAGAAGGGTGTGTGGTACCCTGATATCCTGAAACCAAATATTAGCTCCCGCTGCTCATGTCTGGTAAAGATGGCTGTGCTGATGAGACTGCCCCAAAATGTCCTTCTGTTAAAATCAGCTGAGTGAGACCACACAGTTTAAATCACCTGTCAGCTTGATAACTGGGGTCCTTTTGGCTCCTAAAGATACAGGTTAGCCCAAGTGAATACCTGCCCCAGCAGTCTGCCAGTGTGCTGAGCAGCTGAGTGCTTGCTCACACGCTCCCCGCTGCTGAGCACCAGACAGCGTGTTGGAGGGATTCCTTACAGTGACTCCAAAGGCTTCCTCTGGCCAGGCCCCTGCGGTATTTTTCACTCAGGGCACTGTTACTTACAAGGTGTCATGCATCCACAGCATGGTCCAAGCAAGGATCTCAAAGCTCTGTATAGATGAAAATTAGCACCGTTTCAACAGCGACCTTCCCAGCCTCCACTTGGAGCCACAGCTACTCCCATAGCTCACCTCCTCTCTGCCCAGCTTTGCCTTCCTGGGTTTGTTGCTTTTGCTGCTTGCTCTTTCTCTTTGTCAGAGGAATAACATCAGCATGACCATAAACTCTGTGTTCCCCTGTGGTGGCACCTCCACATTCAAGGGAACTAAGTTAGGCCAATGTTTACAAGAAATATTCTAATTCCAGTGTGTGAAACCATCCTTTTGGCAATATCTTTCTGTGGCTAAGCATTAAAATGTTTATTTAGTCTGGACCAAGGTCTATTTCAAGTCAAAATGCCATAGTCAGACATTCCTGCATTCTACAACAGTGTTCCCTCAAGCTGACTGTGACAGGGCTGTTGCTGTCCAGGACATGGAAAGATTCTCTCCTGCTTGTGCACTGTCCCCTCGTTTCTGAGAAGCGCTGAACAGTCACAGCCAGTGGTGGCTCAATGCTAAGAAGTATTGCTGCTCTGCATGGGAGTGAGTGCTCAGCACTTTCAGGAACCTATGAGATGGGCAGTTCCTCTTTTAATGATCTGATGTCCAATAAAAATATATCTGGCAAAATATATGCACCAACTACCTTCATCTAAGCATTAGATTTACCTGCATGTTCCCACCAGTCTTCAACAGAAGAAAATTATATCTTGAAAGTTTTCTTATTTTCTAGTTTCTCTGTATCTTAATGTGAAAATCTAGTGTCTGATGACATAGGAGCTTTTTTTTCAGATTTTGGTGGGGTTTTTTGTTTCTTTTTTAACAATATTATTAGATGTCTCCCAGAAAGTGTCTTCTCATGATCTTACAGTATGAATAATCTTTGGGGTATTATGGCATGTATCTTCCCAGATGAGTCCAGGGAATGTAATCAGATGAACAAACAGAATTACATATGTCTGCACTATGCAAGTAGTTTAATAAGTACGTAAAATACAAGGCTTGCATTGGTGAATGTTATTGTCTGCAGAGAGACAGTGCAGCAACAAATGAAGTGACATGCATGTATATATGCCTACCTGCATATATTGTGCCCTCCTGATCCAGGTGTGGTATTACTAACTTGGAAAACTGAAAACCTCCATTCTCTGTTGCACTTGGAGGGAAATATAGTTAAGGAAGATAAGGAGAAGGCTGAGGTACTTAACACCTACTTTGCCTCAGTTTTCACCAGTAAGACAGGTGGCCCTCAAGACAACTGGCCTCTGGAGCTGGTAGACAGGGAGCTGAATAGCCCTCTTGTTTTCCAGGAGGAAATAGTTACTGACTTACTGAGCCAGCTGGATCCTAACAAGTCTATGGGACCAGACAGGATCCATCCCAGGGTGATGAAGGAGCTGGCAGAAGAGCTTGCCAAACCACTCTCCATCATCTTCCAACAGTCCTGGCTCTCTGGGGAGGTCCCAGATGATTGGAGGTTGGCCAGTGTCACCCCAATCCACAAAAAGGGCTGCAAGCAGGACCCTGGCAACTACAGGCCTGTCAGCCTGACCTCCGTGCCTGGGCAGGGTTATGGAGCAGTTCATCCTGAGTGCAATCACACAGCACCTTCAGGGTGGACAAGGGATTAGACCCAGCCAGCATGGGTTTAGGAGGGGCAGGTCCTGTCTGACCAACCTGATCTCTTTTTACGATCAGGTGACCCACCTGGTGGATGAGGGGAAGGCTGTGGATGTGGTCTATCTGGACTTCAGCAAGGCCTTTGACACTGTCTCCCATAATATACTCCTGGAAAAGCTGGTAGCCCATGGCCTGGACAAGTGTACCCTCTCCTGGATTAGGAGCTGGCTGGAGGGTCGAGCCCAGAGAGTGCTGGTGAATGGAGCTGCATCCAGCTGGTGGCCAGTCACCAGTGGTGTTCCCCAGGGGTCTGTGTTGGGTCCAGTCCTGTTTAACATCTTTATTGATGATTTAGATGAGGGGATTGAGTCCATCATCAGCAAATTTGCTGATGACACCAAGCTGGGAGGGAGTGTCGACCTGCTGGAAGGCAGGAGGGCTCTGCAGAGGGATCTGGATAGACTTGAGAGATGGGCTGATTCCAGTGGGATGAAGTTCAATAAGGCCAAGTGCCTGGTCCTGCACTTTGGCCACAACAACCCCCTGCAGCGCTACAGGCTGGGCACAGAGTGGCTGGAGAGCAGCCAGGCAGAAAGGGACCTTGCAGTACAATTGACAGGAAGCTCAACATGAGTCAACAGTGTGCCCAGGTGGCCAAGAAGGCCAATGGGATCCTGTCCTGTATCAAAAATAGCGTGGCCAGCAGGACCAGGGAAGTGATCCTTCCCCTGTACCCTGCACTGGTGAGGCCACATCTTGAGTACTGTGTTCAGTTCTGGGCCCCTCAGTTCAGAAAGGATATTGAGGTGCTGGAGCGAGTCCAGAGAAGAGCAACAAGGCTGGTGAAGGGACTGGAGCACAAGCCCTATGGGGAGAGGCTGAGGGAGCTGGGGTTGTTTAGCCTGGAGAAGAGGAGGCTCAGAGGTGACCTCATCACTGTCTAGAACTACCTGAAGGGAAGTTCTAGCCAGGTGGGGGTTGGTCTCTTCTCCCAGGCACTCAGCAATAGGACAAGGGGGCACGGGCTTAAGCTCTGCCAGGGGAAATTTAAGTTGGATATCAGAAAAAAATTCTTTCCAGAGAGAGTAATCAGGCATTGGAATGGGCTGCCCAGAGAGGTGGTGGATTCACCATCCCTAGAGATTTTTAAATGCAGATTGGACGTGGCACTGAGTGCCATGATCTAGTAAATGGACTAGAGTTGGACCAAGGGTTGGACTCGATGATCTTGGAGGTCTTTTCCAACCCAATCCATTCTATGATTCTATGATTCTATGATCACACTTCCTCAAAAATGATGAGATTTTGAAAAGTCAATATATAGTGAATTCTCTGTCTTCCAATTCTCAATCTTCAGCCTTCAGATTCTGCTCTGGGAGATACTTTCAAGGTTCAAAAAAACCCCAAAACCATTGATGAGATGCCTATGTGATCAGAAAAGGGCTTGAAAAGACACCATTTGACATGAGCCACACACTGAAGCTGTGAGAACTGGCAGCAGTGACAGTATTATAATTAAGGATAACATTTTTTCCAGATAGGATAAACACCATTTGTCATTTCACAAGCTTTGGAATGTGAAAGTGGAACTACAACTATTTCCTTTTGTCCTCCAGATGTAGATGATGTTGCTTCACCATCTGACATTGCAAGTATTAGTAGACATCATTAACGACATTTAAAAACTCTTCTCTTTCAGCTCCTCTTCTCATTCTCCAATTTTGACGGTTTTCTTGAGCACTGACCCCAAGTGCTTTATTACTGATTACTGATTTCATACTCAAAATGTGCTATACCAGAAAAGGAAGGTCCAAAAAGGATGACAAAAAAGTGTGGGAATATGTGAAGTTAACATCCATTCTGGAAAAATCTGGTATTACTTATGGCAGCACATTTCAGAATTGCAGGTCTGGGGTCTGTATGACAGAAGTAAATCTGCAGCTAAATTGGATGCCTGGGTATCTTTTTGTTATGACAGTTGTACCCTGTACAGAAATGTCAAGAAAACTGTTAGCCATTCATTCCATATGTCAGCAAACAGGGGAGGAATGTGTGTGACCACATCTATGGGTGCAGCTGGGAATGCCCAGTGCAGCTCTGCAGAGCAGAGGAAACCTAGAGAGGATCCCAGGTGGGATTTTCAGATATTCAGAATGCATAATTCCAGTGTACATCATCCAGGAAACCTGTATGAGTGCTGGATGTGTAACAATGTTGAACACCTCTGAAAATCCTTCAGCCAAAAGAAGCATGCCACTAAGTGAGCCACAGCTGCAGCGTGCTGGATGCACCATTATTTTTCTCAGCAAAGTTAAAAAGAGATTTTTAATGACCACAGATAAATAGCACCCAGGTAATGCCTCTTGCTGGTGAGATGGCAAAACAAGGCATCCCCTAAGGGACACAAAGGAAAATCATCCACAAAATTGCCAGCAGCACTCTGAAATCTCTCTCTTGGTCTCCTGTGCCTGGCTCTGAGCCACAAAGGGATCTCCCTGGGGAATTTTACCTCCCTGAGTGACTGTCAGAACTCTGCTTCCTGGTGTGCGCTGCTCCTGACTGAACTTTAGGCACTGACAAGTGATAATCTTTCCAATTGTTTTACTTCTATTGTTCCAGAATTTGAATTATTTTTCCTCAGACTGTGCCCTTTAAAGTGATGGGAGGCAGCCTGGATTTGTTTGGCCAGGCTAGAAGTTTCTCCCCCTCTCAGAGCTAAAGAAAATGCACATTTCTTTGCAGTCTCATCACAAGAGACACACAGGTCCCCTCTGCTCACCCCTGTCCTCACTCTGGAAAATGGTTGTGCCCATGTTTGTGGAGAGAAGCTCTGCTGGGCTGCCTTCCCTCTGTCCTCCATCATGGAGACTCCTTCCTGGGTCCCGAGTGGATGCCTGTGTCAGCCTGCCCTCGATACTCCAGCAAAGAACAGCACAACATGAGTACCAACTACTCAGTCCACCCACAGGAAGGTTAACTTAAAGGAGGACGATGTATTTGTTCTTAAAGAGAACATCACCTCACAGCTACCACTAGGAACAAAGCAATGACTTAATGGGAAACAAAACCCATATGCCACATACAAGAAGATGAGAGGAAAACTTGTTAGAAACTGCAAAGTGACTTAACCTGAAAAACTGAAGTGCTGAACTGCCTTAGCTTAATTCTGTGCATTGCAATACTCTTTCCCCACATCATTGAGACATTCACCAAGATCCCAGCACACTGTGATGGGACACAAATGAGAGAAATGCTGTGTCCAAACTTCACCCCATGGTTCAAGGTCTGGGTCCCTGCCACACAGGCAACCCCAGAGCCACCCTCTTCTCCCACATAAGAAGCAGTGACCAGAGTAAGGATCCCTGCTTTGTCCCCCATATGGCATCCCAATTCTGGGGAGAATGAGGACCAGCCAGAAGGATGGGTCTTCCATCCTCCTCTGCTCCTAAAATACCTTATTTATAAAGTTAAACAGCCTGGGAACTTGGCATCTCTACTGTCTTTGTTCCTCTGACATCTGCTCTGGCTGCCTGCAGTTTCCAACCTGGGAAGGATGGAAATTTCATTACAGTCCCCCTCCATTTAAGCACATGCCTGCCTTGGGGTTGAGTCATCCCTAGTCAGATGATTTGCAAAGCAAAGCCTTCCTGACCTGATCTCACTGTGCTTTGGCTGTGCTGCCTTGCCACACTGCCTGTCCTCCCTGGGCTGTGAAAAAAACCACTCACAGGCATAAGTTGGTCCATGATGCACAGGCTCAGAATCATGAGAAAAACTGTTTGACCTTCCTGTGTCAAATGTGCTAGAAATGGATGAGCATGTGGCAGAGAGAGGCACCTGTGCCTTTTGCACAGGAGAAAAAAGGAACATTGCAAGCCTTTTGATGTGTCTCAGTGAGCAAGCAGCAACATCAACAAAGACAGCAAAAGATTTAGAAAAGCATACTTGTAAGAGGTGAACACAAAACTGTCCAAAAGTGATGGATTTGATAGCTTCAGAGACAATTTGCTTTGTGTTGTGCCTGATTTGCTGTCATTTCACATAACATAAACACTTGAAAATAAGATACAGTCAAAATGTTCTGGAGAGGGAATGGCTGCTGCATTTCCCCAGAGCTAACATCCTACCTCAAGTGAACTTTCTCCATTCTACCATCAAAGAAGGGAGGTATCCATAGGCCTCAGGGTAGGGGTGGTTTAGACTGCATTATTGAAGGGCTCCTCTCACAAGGACATCTCCTCTGTAGACAAGAAGATGGCAACAATCCTCACCTTTCACCTGAAACCTTTCTGCTTACCCTCCTACAGTGAAAAATTTTCACCTTCCACTGGCTTTGCTATGACCCTGGTCCAGGGAGACCTCAGCTGTTTAACCAACAAAATCAAGCAAAGCAGAAACTGAAATGGAGGACTGTGACTAATTAAGATGTTATCTTGTGAACACATTCAGATGAAAGATCCTGAGAAGAGAATACAAAAATTCTAAGTAGCTGTAAAGTGGTTCTTTTCACCAACCTTAAAGCAGAGTACCATGTAATAACTCTCAGCTGTGCATATTTGATCCCCATCTATCATCAGCTCATGCATTATTTAGATCCTTATTACTGGCAGTGGAGTTGGGCAGAAATTATGGGAATATCTGTTGCATCTGATGAGAGACAAGCATTTTGCAGAGCTCACACTTGTTGCTGAGCTCGGCCCAGAAAGGCAGGGGTGGAGGAGGTGGGAAAGCAGCTGAGCTTGGAGAAACTGGAACTCTTTAGAAATCAGATAAAAGAGAAAAGGAAGCATGTTTTGGAGTGTGAGCGAGCACTCCATGGATTGAAGAAAGAAAGAAAACTTGCTTACTTTGTCTCTATCCAGAGCTGCATCAAAGAGCAGTTCAAGACACACAGAGGCACCAGTGGCAAGAATTAGCAATGCATGAAGCAACAGCATGTTCTTAGAGAGTAAGCTGAAATCTTTGTTAGTACTGTTCTTTGACTGACACTCGAAGGCCTATGAAAAAGGTAAGAGGTCAGGTGTGTTTCTCATCCACTAACCCATCTGGGATGCTGCTCCTTGCCTTGGAGATGTCTGATAGACACAAAGGGCCTTGACATGCCCCTAAAAGAGGTGGTGAGGCACACCACACCCTGTGGTGATCAGGCAGCCTCCTGCCATCAGGAGTTCTGGGACTGCTGTCACGTAGCCTGGTTGTGGAGGAGAGTGGTGACAGCTTTTGTATGGATGACTGGCGATGAGGAAATGGATGGACAGATTTCTGCTGGGAGCTTCATACTGCAGAGAAGAGGCAGTCAAGGAGGTTCCTGGAGTGTATAGAGGACAATTTCCTTCATCAACTGGTAAATGAGCCTACCAGGGGTAAGGCCCCGCTAGACCTACTGTTTACAAACAGAGAGGGGCTGGTAGATGATGTAGTGGTTGGAGGCCGCCTGGGGCATAGTGACCATGAAATAATAGTATTTTCAGTCCTCAGGGATGTAAGGAGAGCCACCATTAAAACCTCTACCTTGGACTTCCGGAGAGCAGATTTTGGCCTATTCAAAAAACTGATTCAGAGCATACCCTGGGAAACAACCCTTAAAGGCAAGGGGGTCCAGGAGGAATGGACATGTTTTAAGAAGGAAATTTTGAGTGCACAGCAACAGGCTATACCAGTGTGCTGAAAGGCCAGCCGGAGGGGAAGACGGCCAGCTTGGTTAAATAGGAAGATTCTGAAAGAAATCAGGGATAAAAAGAAAGTTTACAGACTATGGAAAAAAGGGCTAGCTACTTACAAAGAATTTACAGATAGAGCAAGGTCATGCAGGAAACAAATTAGGGAAAGAAAAATGGAATTTGAAGTAAATTTGGCTATTTCAGTTAGGGATAACAAGAAGTCATTTTATAAATACATTAATAACAAAAGGAGGGGCAAGGAAAACCTCCATTCTCTGTTGGACTTGGAGGGAAATATAGTTAAGGAAGATAAGGAGAAAGCTGAGGTACTTAACACCTACTTTGCCTCAGTTTTCACCAGTAAGACAGGTGGCCCTCAAGACAACTGGCCTCTGGAGCTGGTGGACAGGGAGAGGGAGCTGAATAGCCCTCCTGTTTTCCATGAGGAAATAGTTACTGACTTACTGAGCCAGCTGGATTCTAACAAGTCTATGGGACCAGATGGGATCCATCCCAGGGTGATGAGGGAGCTGGCAGAAGAGCTTGCCAAACCACTCTCCATCATCTTCCAACAGTCCTGGCTCTCTGGGGAGGTCCCAGATGATTGGAGGTTGGCCAGTGTCACCCCAATCCACAAAAAGGGCTGCAAGCAGGACCCTGGCAACTACAGGCCTGTCAGCCTGACCTCCGTGCCTGGCAGGGTTATGGAGCAGTTCATCCTGAGTGCAATCACACAGCACCTTCAGGGTGGACAAGGGATTAGACCCAGCCAGCATGGGTTTAGGAGGGGCAGGTCCTGTCTGACCAACCTGATCTCTTTTTACGATCAGGTGACCCACCTGGTGGATGAGGGGAAGGCTGTGGATGTGGTCTATCTGGACTTCAGCAAGGCCTTTGACACTGTCTCCCATAATATACTCCTGGAAAAGCTGGTAGCCCATGGCCTGGACAAGTGTACCCTCTCCTGGATTAGGAGCTGGCTGTAGGGTCGGGCCCAGAGAGTGCTGGTGAACGGAGCTGCATCCAGCTGGCGGCCGGTCACTAGTGGTGTTCCCCAGGGGTCTGTATTGGGTCCAGTCCTGTTTAACATCTTTATTGATGATTTAGATGAGGGGATTGAGTCCATCATCAGCAAATTTGCTGATGACACCAAGCTGGGAGGGAGTGTCGATCTGCTGGAAGGCAGGAGGGCTCTGCAGAGGGATCTGGATAGACTTGAGAGATGGGCTGATTCCAGTGGGATGAAGTTCAACAAGGCCAAGTGCCTGGTCCTGCACTTTGGCCACAACAACCCCCTGCAGCGCTACAGGCTGGGCACAGAGTGGCTGGAGAGCAGACAGGCAGAAAGGGACCTTGCAGTACAATTGACAGGAAGCTCAACATGAGTCAACAGTGTGCCCAGGTGGCCAAGAAGGCCAATGGGATCCTGTCCTGTATCAAAAATAGCGTGGCCAGCAGGACCAGGGAAGTGATCCTTCCCCTGTACCCTGCACTGGTGAGGCCACATCTTGAGTACTGTGTTCAGTTCTGGGCCCCTCAGTTCAGAAAGGATATTGAGGTGCTGGAGCGAGTCCAGAGAAGAGCAACAAGGCTGGTGAAGGGACTGGAGCACAAGCCCTATGGGGAGAGGCTGAGGGAGCTGGGGGTGTTTAGCCTGGAGAAGAGGAGGCTCAGAGGTGACCTCAGCACTGTCTAGAACTATCTGAAGGGAAGTTCTAGCCAGGTGGGGGTTGGTCTCTTCTCCCAGGCACTCAGCAATAGGACAAGGGGGCACGGGCTCAAGCTCTGCCAGGGGAAATTTAAGTTGGAGATCAGAAAAAAATTCTTTCCAGAGAGAGTAATCAGGCATTGAAATGGGCTGCCCAGAGAGGTGGTGGATTCACCATCCCTAGAGATTTTTAAATGCAGATTGGATGTGGCGCTGAGTGCCATGATCTAGTAAATGGACTAGAGTTGGACCAAGGGTTGGACTCAATGATTTTGGAGGTCTTTTCCAACCCAATCGATTCTATGATTCTATGACACCACCAATTACACTCTGCAGAGCACTCAACACCTGATGGCAGCTGAAATCTTTGCCTCCTTTCCAGTGAGGTCAAGAACAGGTCCATGAAAAGCTGTGTTTCCTGTATCTGAAAACCATTTTGCCTCTTTTAGTGCTGTCCCACAGGCACCCTAGAACAGATTACTTCTGCTGTCTTTAAACAACCACTCCAAAGTCATTGCTGGACGGCAGGGACAACTTTCCCAGACAGGCTGCTGGGCAGAATGGCTTGGCTCTACAAATGCCTCATGATCATCAACAGAAGTATATTCTAGGACCACATCCAGCTGCAGGCAGAAAGAGACAGGAAGCTAGAACACAACATCCCAGAGACCATCTGCTCCAAAAACTGGAATCCAATCCCAAAGCAGCAGCCCTTCAGCCAGTAATATGACTAAATCCAGGTCAGCTGAAGCCAAACTCTCCATTTGAATGAGCAGATCTCCAACTCCAACTTCTCTGATGCACGCAGTAGCACCAGGCTGGATCATCATACACTAGAAGAAATTAGCCTTTTTCCTGCCCTGAACCCCAAGTCAGAGCCAACTTTTCAATTGTCTGATCCATCTGGGTCATAAAACAGAAGAACCACATTGCAAAATCTCTCTGTGCTGGGCTGGCTGCAGAGGAGGAACGTGAAGAAGGAGTCAGCAGCACAGGGCTCACATTAGGTCAAGTTCCTGTATACATGGAAGGTTCAAACTCAAGCATGCTACCAGCTGTAGCTAACCAAGGCAACCAAGGCTCAAGGACAACCAAAACCTCTGTGGATGAAGGTCACAGGAGAAAAAAATAAGTCTAGAGCTGTATGAAAGGACACAGCCTATCTGGAGGATCTCTGAGCAGTGGCTCCCAGGGGAGACATAGATGCCAGTGTGCATAATTGCCAAGAGGTTTAAAGGGAAACCCCACAGCACAGCATGACTCTTGATGTTGTCCAGATCAAAGCAGCTTTGTGGTTTAGCAAATCTTTCATCAGAGGGAGGGAAAAAATTAATGGGAGCCTCTTCCAGGACAGCCTAGCAGTAGATAAGGGATAACCTGCTTGGTACAGACACCTTGTGTGAGATTTGTATAACTCTCACAGACATTCTGGAAAGTTGCCTTTGGACTTGCGAAAAAAGGGTACAGCATGCCTCAGACCAAAGGCAAGCTCATGTGCATGGGCTAGGTCTATAGGCTGCACCACACTGCAGCCAGTTCAGCCTGCTCCCCCCTTCCAGGAAACCTGTACAATTTTGCCTGGTCTTGTTTCTTCTCTAGTGTCTTGTGGTGATTTAGGAAAATGTAAGGAGACATAGCCTCAGCTTCACAGAAGCTTCTCTTGCACAGGAGAGGTACAGAGAAACTTCTTGTATTCCAGGCCGCCCTCCCTCCCTCCCCAGGTTCTTCTGTGCAGGGGTAAAGTACAGATGCTCCTCAGTATTTGCTGCTTGGAGACAATCCTGCACTTGAGACCTTTATCTAACTCACCTGATTTGCCCTGATTGGCATGTTACTGATGTAAGAGGTAGGACAAGCCTGGTGTGAGGGAATATGTTTGTTGGCACATTCCATCCATGCAGTTGTCCACAGATGCCTAACATGACCCAGGAAGGCAGCCATGAGGCTGGGCAGCTCAGGCCTCCTCTGTAATTGCCTGCCCAACAAGTTGCAGTCCTATGAGAGCTACAGACATTAAGAGTACTGCCCCAGTAGGAAGTCAAGCAGCAGGAGAGACCTCCGTGACATGATTTTAATTCAAATCATCCCAAGAACCACATGTGTTATGAGAATCACAGTTCATGGGCTGAATTCCAAAGGCCTTGCTCAGCATTTTTTGTGGAACTGAGAAGTGTTTGAGGAAGCTATGCAGAAGCCTTACCTAACTAAACACTTTGAGACCAGAAGTCCCGCTTTCCCTCAGCGGGTATCTAGCACCACAAAAGCCTGTCTTACTTTTCAAAGCACAGAAAAGGGACTCTCTGTCCTGAGAAACTGACAGTATAGGAGATGTGCAGTCATTTAGTCTTGTAGTGGATTAGTCTCCATTAAACTTTAGGTGTCTCAGTTTTTGCAATATTTGAAACAAACAAAATTAATTTCGGTGCATTGTGGATTCCTTTAGAAACCCAAGGTAAGAGACCACTCTTGCATGTTCACTGGTAAGACTTGACAGAAGCAATGGCTGGGCAGCTTTGGAGGAGTTTCATACTCTGCAGTTCATAATTGTGACGGCATAATGTTCATAATGTGACAGCAGGCGCTGACCGGGAGTGCATTTGACTCCTTGCATTAAGCACTACACAGTGTAGTACTGTGGATGTTCTGGTAATGTCTGCTGAACCCAGTGAAGGCAAGGGGTCCTGTGGCACTTGGTGCAGACACTCAGCCTATAATAGGCTCCCCCATTGTTTCTTACAGAACTTGTCAAAAGGTCACAAAGAAAGATGTCTCTCCTCTTTGGTATTTATCATTAGGGCTGAGGCTCCTTCAAGGACTTCCTGTTCTCCCATCCCTGACAGACTGAGGTCAAATGAGAACACAGATCTCACTGATAAGGTTGTCAAAATATGCCAAGTGAATGTTGCATATGATTAATAAGGAAGATAATAGTGATGTGAAAGCTCACAGGGAGGAGACTGCTGAATTGAGACTGTTAAAGGAGGCAGGAGAGGGAGATTAAAATGAAGAGGTTTACACTGCACAGCAAAAGTAAAATCTGGGTGCTAGGGTGGGAAACTTTACTATGAGCACACTATATGATGCTAGTCACTACAGGAGAGTTTGGAACATCTGCACTCTCTTTTGACATCCAAATGGTTTTGGAATAACTTCCAGAGACACTGTGATTTCACTGCATTAACGTGTTGCATTGCCTTCCCTGGTATGCCGATTTTCAGCCTGGACATCTATCTAGCTGAACTGTCTCTGGGTGGCAGTGCGATGTGTCCTTAAAGAAACTAGTTCTTTAACACTGTGCAGCAGACCAAGAATACAGCAAGGAGAGGAAATGCCCATGCATGCACCATTATTGGCAGGATCACAAGGACAACTACAAGGGCCACAACTTCCCTTTATTAGCATCAGCTGCTGTGACAAACATGCTCCCGGTGACCCAGGAATGGCCATACAGCTCCAGCCACTCAGATTACAGTTGTTTCCAGCCCTACACATTTGCACAAAAAAAGGCTGGAGGCTAAGGTGAAGGAGAAGGGGAAAGGCTGGGCAGAGTACTGCACTGCTCTAGCAATGAGAGTCAGTGAAAGCCAGGAAAGATTTTACAATGATCTCTCAGCCACCCCAAAGCACCCCTCAGCAGAACCAAGAGGTGATGAACTAGGATGTACCTCCTGTACTTCAGAAGAAAGCAAAGCACAGGGAAGACCTCTTCCTTTCCTGGCTCATGGGGCTTTGCTTACACTGTATCCAAGGCAGTGACCCCACATGAAGCTTCAGGCACAGGCCCCTTCACCCCAGCCTCTGCCTCATTTACTGCGTGGTGTTCCTGTTTGTTAGTGGGCGAAAGCTGGAGTGGGCAGACCCTGGCAGCTCAGACCGGCGCACCCTTAGCCCTTTGGATACTGTGGCCATCCACAGGTATGCCCCGCCCCAGGGCACTCACTGGGCATGCTCTGCCTTTCGCTTCCCAGCTACACCAGTGCCCTCCTCATCCCCAGCACAACTGTGGGGCTCACTGAGCCAGAGCTCCCACCTTGGCTGAGCTGGAGGAAAAGCAGCAGAGAAAGCAAATGCTCTGCACCCGTGGGAGGGTTGCTGGATCAGCGGGGGGGGAGCAATTGCATTGTGCATCTCTTGTTTTCCCTTTTAATTATCATTATTATAATTTACCATTATTACTGTATTTTACTTTATTTTTAATTGTTAAACTGTTCTCATCTCAACCTAAAAGTTTTACTTTCATTCTCCTCCCCATTCCACTGGGTTTGGGGAGGGGGATGTTGAGTTAGCAGCTGCATAGTACTTAATTTCCAGCTAGGCTTAAACCACTAAAGTCCTTTTAGGTTATTCACACGCTATTTCAATGTAAACTGTCAGTGTACCAACTAGTACTGACACACAACCCTGGAACAAACACATGCAGCTGTAACCTACACACAATAAAAACTCCAGACAAGCCTAAGGTGATGGTGGGAGCTGGGATCATGGCAAGGGAGCAAGTTTCTGGCCACCAACAGCAGAAATTTGGGTTAATCTTTTATATCAATAAAACTTCCATTTAAAACTCCTCTTTCAGCTTTCTGCCTTCATACTTTACACCAGACATGCTTTACTTCCTGGTAACTTATTGCCAGTGAATCAGATGAAATAACCATTTTTCTTGCACTGTCACACAAAACCCTGTTCTGGAATGACCACGTGTGGAATTTTCCAGGTGGTTGTGATAAGTAGCCCATGTGAACAGAAAAATAAACAGAATGGCTTTCAGATCCTACTCAAATTGTCCCAGATTGTTTCCGCAACACCTGTACAGGTGCTGCACCAAACCCTCTGGCTGCCTCCAAGTGAAACAGGGCCTTCGATGCTGTCAAGACAACCAGATGCTGAGCAGAGAATTTAGAATGTGTCAGCAAACAATACTGGAGTTGTTGGGCTATTTAGAGGTGTCTCAAGCAGCTCCAGCCAGCTAAAGTACATAAGAGAGAATAGCAATTAATTCATGGCAGTCCACACCATTGATCTAACACACACAAACTGGAAAAGCAGATGACTAAATGTCATGCTCCTGGCTTGTTCCTGAAACCCAGGTAACAGACTTCCAGTTGCCTACCAGACATGTCAGAAAAAAATGTGTAGTGAAGTACTGCAGTGGCTGTGGAGTCAGATAGCTCCAATAGGAGGGGTTGTTTTCTCTTATCCATAGACAAGTGAAATGAAATACTTCACATCCATGAAAGTGTAGAAAAAAGTCCAGTTTCAAGTCAGTTGCTTCCCTCCTATTGTTTTCTTGAATATATTTTTATCTTCTCAATTAGCCAAATTAATTATAATTGGTGGTACATTATGTAAGCCCTTCTTACCTAAAATTAGATTTTCAGAGATTTCTGGGTCCACTCCCATTCTTCTTACAGCCAACAGGAGTTCTGTTGCTGGTCAGAACTAGCTCCAATGTTGTACACGGCAACCAACGTACAGGCAGCAGAAAGGTGAAGGCATGTACATGGGAAAACTGTGTACCTCCCTCCCCATGTCTGCTTTAGCAAAAGACATGAAAGGGTGTGTATAAGGATCAGTCCCATGTCTGGGCTCAGCAGGGATGCTGTGCTTGCTGTATGAACCTAATCCCATCAGATGATGATGTGTTGGACAGATATATATGCCCCAGCTACAGAAAAAGGGCTGGGAGGGGCTCCTGGGATCATCACGCTGAACCCCTGCCCACCACAAACGCTGAATCTTAATTCCTGGTATGACTTTTCAGACAGGACAAGAGAGGATATGTTCACCTTCCTGTGGCATCCCAGCCACATGACACGGCACATCACTGTGGCCAGGCTGTTCAGCCCTGATGTGTGTGTATGTGAGCTTATTTCTCACTGTGCATCCACTTGTCGGAGTCCCTGAGGTTATCATGTGTCCCTGAAAAGCCTTTCAATGTCCTGGCAGTGTTGTTCCTCAGCATTAAGCTACGTAAGGGAAGAAGGCCACATACCTCATTGCTCCTGTAACCAGACCTGTTATTCTGGGTCTGCCCCTGACTCCTTCCAAAATCCTCAGTTTCCTATAGTGGACCCTCAGCTTCAAATCCTTCACAGCCTGCCCTTAAGATGACAAGGACTCATCTCCCTCATTTCCTCTTGCCATACATCTCAGCCTCTCAGTCCTTGTATCCCTGGCTGCTCACACAGTCACCCTGCAAGCTCCTTCCCCAGCAATCTTCCACACTTTCAGACTTCTGCCTTCCCTGTCACCCGGTGAACATTTGGCTGCAGCACCAGCTCTACAGCCCACAGGTGACCCAAAAGAGGCGAGAAGAGAGCAAGCACTATGACACTGATACCTATGCCTCCCCCTCTTTTCTTGTGCTGTCATATGGGACTGAAAGGTACCAGAAAAGTGCAGGCATGGGGCATCATCCAAATACAGCTCACATCTCTTTTATGAATTACAAGTAGGAAAACTTATGGGATGGTTATGCATAGTTTCCATAAACAGCCTGGGTGACTTTCTTCAGCTGGTACCTCAGGTAGTCCTTCAAGGCTGGAGCTGAGGCAGCTCGCAGCAGTTTGGGGACTGCTGTGTGCGTGGGCATGAATTTAAAGGTCACAAGAAACACAGAAGCTCTTGCAGTCACGCACTACGGCTGGCTGTGCCACCTGAGCTGGGAACACCTCGCACAGAGCACACAGCAGAGCCAAATAGCCTGTGGAAAAAACCCCAGCCCTAAGGCTTGAAAGGAGACAAATTTCCTACAAACTATACTTTTCTTGCAATACTAATTGTGCTCAAGAAATCCACCTCTTCTAGAAAAATTCACCTGACTTGATCCTTCTCTTGAAAAATGTTTCTGAGCCCAAAGTGAGTGCAAACAGATGCATGTGTCAGAGCCTGTGAAAAGCTGGAGAATCTTTACAGGAAATGGCAACACTAAAGAAATACAGCCAAGACTGACTCTGAAACTTAAGTCCAAACTGAACACCAGGAATGGTGTCAAGGGGAAGGACTTTCATGAAATATCCAGATAGCTCCCATGTTGCACAGCTCACAGTGTCTCTGTTGCCTTCCCAAGGGCTGGCGCCTCCAATTCTCCCTGTCTGACTGTCAAAACCTCCGCTGCTGCTCCCAGGATGGAGCCGGCATTTTTGCTTTAGCATTCTATAGTGCAATGACAATGTAATATTTAAGAGAAGTATGAAATTAAATGTGGTCTCAAACTAGGTCTCCTCATGAGTGGTGCACGAGGTGCATTATTCATTTTCATATTTAATTCATTCCAAAACTCCATTTGTGGATTTGGTGACGTGTGCTGACCTGAAGCAGCATAGAGTCAATGTTTCTCACCACAGAATGTGTGGGGACCCACAACACAGGATGGAGAGAGCTGGGAGAGCTCTCTTCTTCTTGGGTGTCTTGAACATAACTGCAGAGGCTCATGCCTGGACTCACATGGTTCACTGTCTTGGGACTGTGATCTGCAGTTAAAGGTGGCTTGGTGCTTTCTGGACTCCTTTTTCAGGACCTGTGAGTGTCAAACTCAGCTTCGGGAGCTGAGCTTTGAAATTATAAGTATTATTTGGTGATAGATATGCTGGAAAATTAAGTATATCTCAAATCATGTCCCCAAAGTTTTTTAATTTTTCACCTTAATCTACCTCAATTTTATCAAATCAAACTTAACCTTACTTTAGTCTAGCTCAGTGTACTGGTTTAAAGGCAAACCAGCAGGGGAAATGAACTCACCACAAGAGAGATTATAAGTCAGAACTAAAATTTAATAATAATATTACAATAACAACACTGACACAAAAGGGGAATTGCTTTCAACTCACAAAAACCCAGCAGTATAACCCAGTGTCCTGGGGCACAAACCCAAGGGGGTTTGTTTGCCCTTGTGCTGAGCCCCCTGTGGTTCCCCCAGTCCAGAGCAAAAGGAAATGAAAAACCTGTTGGTGCAGGCGAGGGCTGTGGTCTGGGTGAGAGCAGTGATCTCCTCCTGTCGAGGTCCTGCTGCTCCTCTGGATCCAACAAGAAGTTCCCGAGGTCTTCTTACCCACCACTTATGTACCCTCAGGGAGCACCCAGTCCTTCCCCCTGGGCGGGGACTCACACAATGGGTGATTAACTCTGGGAGCCAGGGGGTATTGAACTGTTGATGGCCCATTAGCAGCTCCGCCCCCCTCAGGCTGGGTGTGAAGGTGATAATGACTCCCTGGGCAGCTGCTGCTAATGGTCCATTGTCCTTGGGGAATGAATAGAGGGGGTAGAATACACAGCTTTGATCACCCCCACACAGGGTTAGCTGGTCCCTCCTGGTCAACTAGGACACTCAGAAATGGACATCACTCCCACTGAAGGGTGGAAACAACCATTACTTTTCAGTAGCAGTGTTTGAACAGCATACAGCAAATAGGAATTCACATGTGGAACAGTCAGGGGAAAACCAATTTTGCCCATTGTTCAATAAGTTAGAACTGCACTTTTCAAACACTGAATGAGACAATGAAAAAAGAAAAAGGAAAATATATGATCAGGTAATTACTATTATGCAAAGGGGACTGAATCAAAATGGCAAAGGCCTCCCTGGTCCTAGTCTTTCCTATCTCTGACTGGTTGACTTTGCAGCTTTAGTGTTCTTTGAACACAGACTCTGGATTATAAATTAATATTTGTGTAAGAGTCATTTATATTACAGGAATATCCTCATTTCCCCCTTAAGACAAGATGGAACAGTACAGGCATACTATCTGATCCACCAAGCTTACAGTCTAAGGAAACTAGTACAGGACGAGGGGAATAAAGGAGAGAATAAAAGGACCTTAAATGCATATGGTTGTGTGTATATATATATATACACACACACACCCATACACAAGACTGCATGTCTATATTTGTGTTACATATGTACTGATCTAAATACTCATAATTTTTAATATATGTACATGTATAGAGTATCTGCAGAACTATATATATATCGTTTTATATGTATATGTATGTCTGGAGTATTTAAGGAAGCACTGCCTTGTCCAGCTGCCTCATAACCTGCCTAACATGCAGTGGCCAGTTTTCCTGCTGGCGCCAGAGCATCAGCAAACTGTGAGAGGCATATCAATGACAAGGCCTTCCAGGTTTCTTCAGGGAGATGCTCTATGCATTAGTGAAGTGCAGTGACACTGCAAAAATATATGTGAAAGGAATGAGAACATTTTTGAAAGCTCCTAAGAAATTACCTTTCTAATTAGGTTTGGCTGAAAGAATCATTTTAATCAAAAATTATTTTTCAATTTCTTCTATTTACTTGTCTTTTTGTAGATATTGTCCATTTTGCTTACTCCATTTGAAGGAAGAAGAGCAAAACCTGATTTTTTCAGTTTCCAAAATTATTTGTATGTGCATTGCATGAAAATTGAGACTTAATGTATGAGTTTCAACATAGGAAAATACTTTTTCACTGTGAGGGTGACCGAGCACTGGCTCAGGCTGACCAGGGAGGTTGCAGAGTTCCCATCCCTGGAGGCACTCAAAGGCCATCTGGACACAGACCTGGGCAACCAGCACTAAGTGAGGCTGAGCAGGGGGCTTGGACCAGATGACCTCCAGACATCACTGCGAACCTCAGCCGCTGTATGATTCTATCCATTTGGGCTAAATATCTGACTCTGATGATTTACATTTCTTAATTATATAATGTCATTTACTGTCATCTGCAATTGGCAAAAGCAGTACTCAGTAGTTTTCAGTTATTTTTGAATCATTAGACCCTAAATATTTTCCAGTAGAAATACAAATTTATCTACAGTGAAATGAAACCTTATCACTGGAAGTTTAATTTTCTTACTCATAGTTTACTGAGTCTCCTGGTCCTGGGTCAGAGAACCCCAGCAGGCCTCCAAAGGCCTCAGTAATGCAATTGTTATCATTAATAACTATTTATTTTCTTAGAAGGACTTTGAGCTCTATAAGGCACATTCAAATGGCTACCAGTGAGCAATACTTATCATACATGCATATTGAGGCACAGGGCACTGTTCCCATCCTTCAGGTCCTAACGGAGTGCCCTGTAAACCTCTGTGGGCTGTTCTTGGGACACAGGTATTTCCTTGTGAGTCTCACACACAGCAGTCCTTGCTTCTAACCCCCAGTGGAGTATGTTTCTGGAGTCCCATTAATTCGTTTTTGACACAGACAATTACCTATTTTAACAAAGCTTACCAAAACCAACAAAAGGGTTTACAAGAGTGCTGAACATCACAGGAAATACACACAAATACTCTTTTGCTTTCTTGACAGCCTGCTTGTGCTGTGCACAGACTAACAAATCAAAGTGCCTCCAGTGGTGACTAATGCCTCCCTTGAAGAAAAAGACTGGTTTCTATGATTTGCTGCACTTAGCAAACCTGCCTTTCCTCATACTCACCACTGTAAATAAAGACTAATTTAACTGAAATCAGTGGTTATACCAATGACAAACCAGGGTGTAGTAGGATTTGATTCAAGCCCCCAGGGGTGAATATATAGCTGTTAACAAGTGTGCATGTCATAGGCCAATGCCTTAGCTTTCAAAAGGATTGAGAAGCCTTGAAACTGTGAATTGCACCTGTACCAGCTAAAGTCAGCTATTTGAAATACCCCTTCTCAACCTGGCCCAAAAGGGAAAGGAAGAGAAAAAATCCCCTCTTCTCCTTATTCTGTTATTATTTAGCATTTCTCTACAAATTAATAGCACTACAGGTGCCCACCCTTCCTTCAGGGCCAGCTATGAAGGGATGAATGAAAGACGAATGACTTTTCAGTGTAAGAAATGAAAGGACCAATGAATTAAGGAGACAGCACCTTCCAAAGCATAGGAGAAGACAAGAAGGGGATGGCTGAGAGAAGGCAATTGCTCACATGACATGTGCCTCTGAGAGTCTTTGTGATTGTATTTTTTCATTCAAGCTTATTTCACAGTTACATTCAGTCACTCCAGCCTTCACACAGACTGACATGAGTACAATCCTCCATCAGTGTTACAAATGGCCTAGTTCTCAGTCTACAGTTTTCTGCTGTCACCCAGATTTTGTATTAATCCTGACTGCCTGGAATACATGGCTTAGGGTCTCATCTTAAGCACCCTGCCTTAAGTCTGAAGTTAAATGCAGAGGGTTTTTCCTATTTCTGGTATAACATAGTTGAAACACAGGTGCTGAACTCGGGAAATTTCTATTACTTTATATTCCTTGATAAAGGTTCTTCCAAAAAAAGCACCTGTATGTGTTGCAGTGTTTGCTAGAGGCACACTGGTAAATGGGTACTCTGTGTCCTTTTGGTTGGCATTGACTGTAATGAATCACTGATAAAGCTAATAACATGCTCAGTTTAATCTAATATTGCAGCACAGTAGCTGCACCTAGCACTTACAGCACAGGAATATACAAAAGTAATTAATTTTACACTACTGCAGCTAACTGCAGTTGAACCTCTCCAGGTTATGAAAGTTTGCCAAAGCAAGTGACGAAAATGATCACTGTAGACTAGGCAGGGACTGAGTTTTAAACTGGGCCCAGACTCAGTGTCACTTTAACAAAAGAGGATAATTTTATCTGATACACATCTGATGTATCCCAAGCAGCCCATAAAAGAGTTATCAACACCTACATATGAAACTGAGCTACAGCAGGGCTCATTTCAGACAAGGCATCGTTGTTTCCCAAGTCTTTCATGGAACCTGATGGATATTCACTTTACAAGCAGACTCATTTCATTTGCAAAATAAGAACAGATAATTAGAGGCCCAAAGTAATCTTAGCCCTGAAGCCAACCCCTTTGCTGGTATGTACCATAATAGCACTTTGATGGAGTCATGCAGTCACGGGCTGGATGCACCTCTGATCCACTCGTTTCCTGCAATGATATACTAAGCATTGCCTGTTAAATTAACATTTTTTTTACTTACATCAGAATATTATATCTCAGCTTACTATACATTTAAGTAGTATCCATAGACAAACAACTCTCATCTAGTATCATGTCCTGCAGAGGTGGAAAAATTTAGCTGAACTCATTCTTCTGACAGAAGCCAGAACCAAATTAAGCCCAAATTTATGTTGTTCTGTGGATCATCACAGCCTAAGACATTCACAAGGGAATTTATAACTTCCTCACTAGCAACAATGCTGTATTTTCTGCCTCTTCAAAAAGTGTGCTCTTAGCTACAACGTAAGGAGTAGAGTAGAACAGAGAAGAAGAGGACAGGACAGGACAAGGATATGTTACTGGCTTGAGCTTGTGAGGCCATCAAACTCAGTCTCACACTACATGCAACTCTTTTGGAAATGTTTCCATCTCAGAGACCAGCATCATGTTACCCATCTGCCAGGCTTACTCTCTGGGCTGATCAAAGAAACATCAGCTCAAGCCTCCAGCCAGCCTCTGGGGGAAGCCATCCTCTTCCCAGCCAAATGCCCAGCATGTCACATCTTCAAAGGAAAATCAAACAGATGGACTTGACCAAACAGGAATTTACTGGGCAGGAGAGCCGAAGAGCAGGAAAAGCTCCCCAAAGACAAGCAGTCATCCCACTGCCCCAGCTGAACAAGGACTTGTCTCTCGGTGGAGGCCTGTTTGGTCAGATGGCCACTACCCTCCACTGCTTGGGGCAGGCTAATCAGAGATGTCCTCCTCAGCCCCCTGCAAAATGCTCTGCTTCCACCAATGCCATTCTGCAACCATTCAACCATGAGCAGGAAGGGCAGCAATTCCCCTGCCTGGCCCCTTCCCTTGTCCATAACTTCTTTACCCCAAGATGACAAAAGCAGGTAGTGTTACTAGTCATCCTGTTCAGATGGAGTTGGTTTGCCCTCTGGTATAATAACAAAAAGATGTATTTCACATCAGGTTATGTCATGGTTATTCTTCCTCAGGCTACCAGGACTAGGACAGATCAGACATGATGGCACAGAACAGGGCATCAGGTCCTGGCAAAGTCAACAGTCCCCAAAAACAGTCACTAGGCTCCTGCACCACATTAGCAGCAGTGCTAAGGAAGCAGGAGAGCTCAGTGGAAAAAACAGTCCAAAGACAGATATAAAACATTAACAGAGATGGAACAACACCAGGAAACAAGAGTACTATAGCCAACTGAAATAACACTGAACACTGGAAAACTTCTCTCAGTCTAAGAGATAGCCTGTCAAAGCTGAAAAACAGGGCACAAGCACAGACCGCCATGGCTTTGCCACCTCTTGGTTTGAGCTTTAAAGCTAATCTATTTAGTTGTAATTGTTTTACAAACCTTGTCCAGCTGGACGCTGGATGTTTTACAGAGAAAGTTCACTGTGTTAATCAACAGTGAGGCGAGTTCTATCAAAAACACGACTCTTTTGGCAATATGGTGAGTTTTATGGTAACTTTAGACTGTTATTTTGAGCATTCTGCTTGAAAGTCCTTTTCACCAGGGCAATTGGTTTAAACAGAAAAGATTCTTACAACCATTCAACATGGCTTTTTAACAGCAAAAGTTTCTACAGAATTTCACCATTTGATCTCTAAAGTTGCCATAAATTTCCATCAGCTACTTTCCTCTTTCTCTAGAGATCTATAATGATAACAACAATAATAGGTCATACACAATTATGAAAGGTCCTGGCAAACTCATTTCTATTCAGAAGGATAAGACCTGCTTTGACTATTGTCCCTGCTGTTCACAAATCCCTTCATCAGCTAAGGTCTCTGCTGTTCATGTGCTCATTTTTTTGCCATTTGGCCTGACTTTCTTCAGCTTCTCTTTAGCTTCACATAGTGGAGGTTTAAAGGGAATAATAAAAAAAAAAGAATAATGAAGGAAAAAGGCCCTATTGCTTCAGTTGATTTTTCTCGTTGGTGAGAACATCTGTCTCCTCAGGGAGACCAATTAACACTCTCATCATCTCTCTGGACCTAATCTAAATATGAATAAAATATCAAATCCTTCCTAAAATTATTCTTTGTTCTTCTGACCATACTGAAATTAACTCTCTGACACGATGCCAGGCAGAACTTCTATACAAAATGCACGATTCCTCCCCCTCCACATTTGCATATCAATATGCAGCTCCCTGTGTCATTGGGCACTGCTACTGTAATAACAGAAACTCATCTTTCCCAGAAAGTCTCAAAGGTCACATGTAACAATTCAGAACTGCCCCCAAAGTTTTTGGGTATCCAGATTATGACACATTATTTATGATGTGTCATTTATGGCACCACATCTTTTTATTGGCTGAAAGAATGAAGTTTGTACTGAGCACAGAAAGATGAAGAAAATCTTGTATATGGGAACATTTGCAAGGTTCCTGTTCATTTTTGGCTAATTATGGTCATTTCCACATGTAATTGCCCAAATTGCTCTTGCAATCAATGTAATTGTGCTAAGTTGTTTAAAAATCAGCTTCATTAGACTTTGCCTGGTAAAATGTACTGTTTTTCAAAACTTAAATTTTGATCTTGTATTAGTTGCCAATAGGCCTTTAAAAGTAAATAAGTTTTCTTTTCTCTTCCTCCTCCCTTTTTTGAATGCCAGCGTGAGTTTTTGTACATTCATTACAGCTTAACTGTAATCAGAACATTGTCTATAACCTCCTGTAATAAGGCATTACATGTGTCTGCAAGTTATTGTATGGTTCTCTTTCATTTTCAAAACTGTAAAATCTCCAGTCACCATGTTCTGGAATTACAAGAGTATTACAAAATGGGAATATTGAGTGTTTAGGTGAGTCTACCCTGAGCCTGTGGTGGGCTGAAATAACAGCCACGCTTTGGGCAGAGCTGTTCACTGACTCCTGATGCACCCACACAATCACATTTCAGAGGAAAAGAGCAGTATGCCAGAAGCATGCTGCCCCACAGCAGTTTCAGTTGCATTCTTCCTAGCATATAATATAATATGCCACCTCTCCTATCTGACCCCAGCAGCTCTCTCTGGCAATCCACCTTGCTATTCCATCTGCTTTCCAGAAGGATCCCCTCTGTGCAGTCAGTTACAAGGAGAAGCTGTGGCTGCGGTGAGGTGTCCCACATGTTCTTCACTGGAGCTAGGGCTGTTTCCCCAGACCCACTCACACTGCTAGCAGGATTTGGGCTGGCATCATAAGCATCTGCCGCTCAGAACTAGCAAGAAGTTGGGCTTGTGCTCTGGAGAGAGAATGGTACTGGGCTGAGAGGGAAGAGCAGTGCTGAGACGAGGCTGAGGCCGGCCATGGCTCTGCTCCGGCAGCACATCAAAATCATGGTGCCTCTTCAGTGGTACACTGAATCTCACTGGATTCCTCCATGGTGGGAAAGCCACTGAATCAGCTCAGCAGCCCTGGATTACACTGGGAGATGGTAATTATCAACAGGGTACAGTAAATTCCATGCTGAGTGTGAACATCCACTGATATGTCTCTGCAATCCTCTGTCCAAAGGATACTTTTTCACATCATGTTTTCTTTTGGAATAAAAGCTATTTGCTCATCACTAGTAGGTACTTGAGCCTATTTTCTCTGGTTTATTATAGCTAAAATACATCTCTTGTAGCATTAAGAACATAGCAGGGTCAGTATTTGTTCCAGAAAGGAAGACAAATACAGAGAATTTCATTAAATAGGACCTTGAATTTTGTGTGGGACACTGAGTGGCATGAAAGGGGCTGTAGAATGAAACGGGATCTCCCTGCTTTCAGTGCTCAGAGGTGATTGGGGTGTGAGGAAGAGGAGCCCCAGGCAGCCCCTCAGAGGGCTGTGTGTGGGGACAGCCTCTCTAGCCTGCAGTGTGGTCGCAGGGGTGCAAGGGCAGGATTTGACCCAAGTCTTCTAAGAACAAACCCAACCAAACAGAAGCCTAAGCACAATTTCAACTGATTTTTCTCTTATCTGATCTCTTACTTTCCATGCCCCTCTTTCATTGCAAAGGAAATTATGTCAGTCATCTCTAACAGCTGTACTGTAAAATATCTCACTCATGTGGCTTTAAGCAATGCAGAGGGAAAAAAACCCCAGTTCTTTAAATAAAGATACATGTATCCTTGTGACATTTCCATACAATTGCAATTTTAAAGGGAACCAAATACTCATTACTACACAGTTCTTCAGAGGCCAAATCTGACCTTTAGTCAGAGCAAATTCCTACTTGGTTAGGCTTATTCATTCAGTCTGCAGTTCTGTTTAAATTCTGCATTGACTGAGAAAATTTTAAACTGGACTGGAGGAGTAATTAGATTAAGAGTAGGACTATTAAGAAACCCTGCATTGTCAGAGTAATGGGATAAGATCCTTAGCCTTAGGAGCTAAGGATCTTATCTTACATTTACATTCCAGGGATCTACATTTGGAAGAAAAGTACTTTATAACAGTGTATTGTAACTGTAGGGAGGAAGGTGAGGGCAGAGAATGACTATGGACACAGAATGGCTATGAGGCCATAGAATGAAGAGGTTAATCAAACTAGGATTTAAAAGACCACTCAGATGTCCAGCTTTTCCATGTGGTAGATCACATGTCAACAGAGAGACTGTCTTGCACATTCTGTCTCCCCTGCTTCCAGGGTTGTGGAGATCATCTTTTCTTCAGTACACATTCACATAATACCCCTGGGGCAGCTGTATCATTACTTCTGTGGAATACCATTTTCCCTCTGCTTTTACTAGAAACTTGCAGCTGCTAAAGATGAGGACCCAGCAACATGTGATCAGATATATCTGTGGTGACCACCAGGCAGCTCTCCATAGGTCATAGCTGGAAATTTCTAGACAGATTGAAAAGAACTGGTCTCACTCTTGCTCTGTGCACTGACACTGGGACATCATCTTTAGTTGTGCCAGGAAAAATATTTAGCAGAGTATTATATGCATTATGTTAGGGTTTTTCTGAATTTTTCTATTAATAGTCTAAAGGCAGGTGCAAACAAGAGGCAAATGAAAGGCCACAGCATGCAATGTTTCCAAAGCTGTACTGGACTCCTGGCTTTTTGGATAAGGTATTAGTAAGCATGATTACTCTACTGAAAAACAAGACGGGATAGGAAAAACCTGTGAAACACTAAAGGAAAATAATCTCATGAAATTGGAAGGGACCTAAGAGTTGAGGAAGTGAGCAAGCTGCAGAGAATTGGGGGTGCAACTCTGGCCAGCTGAAAAAGTTCCACATATTTCCCAAAGGAAAGCAAATGTCATCAACACTCTCCTCCAAGCCTATCTGTCTGTATGAAAGAAAGGAAGGAAAGAGTTTTATTCCATAACGCTATTTTGAAACTTTCAGCTCTAGAGAATGACACTAGGATTATATATATACCGAATAATCAGTTTTATTTATTGATCAAAAAGGTTGCCCATTGAAACATTGAAATATGTCAGTAGGGATGAAGGGACTTCTAAATGGAAAATGCCCAGAAGTTACATCTAGGTTTTTCTTTTAGCAACAGAAGCACTAGTCAGTTTGGATGCCCCAAGATTTGCCAAACTCCTTTAAAAACATTATGTATGGTTTTCTTGTTGCCCTGCTATTTAATTCTATACATTAATTATTTTGACTATTTTTTTGACATTGGTATGTAAGTACCTTATATTCTGCTGGTATCCATTAGTTTCAAAAAACTTAATATTTAGATATAATGGATTATTCTAAACAAGTTTAATTGCTCAGCTTGATTAAGCTCAACTCCATTTGTGGCTTAGAACTTCTCTCTTTTCTCCAACACAGGGCATATTGTAGTGAAGTTCCACTTGCCCTTAACTTCCCTTTTTCTGTAGATAACAATCTATTTTCTGTAAGCATTCTGCTTAAATTGATTTCTCAACTGAATGCAGTGTTTTGTCACCTTCTTCAGAATTCTGCAATACTGCTGAGATGGCCACAACTGACAGCCTCACTGCCCTTGTTACATGTGTGTGTCTCTGTGTAACACAGAACACTAGATCTTGCAACAAAAATATATATTCAAATTACAGGTTTACTGGCATCATGTCTTCATACTGGGCTAAAATAATCTCTTGAAGTCTATGTTCAGTGTTTTTATTTATGCATCCTGTATTTTGCTTAGCAGTAAGACAAAAAGAAAGCAGGCCACCATGGGCACAGCATGGAGGGGGTGTTAACATTCAGCTTTCTGAGCTCTTCCTAACCTATCAGTATTGAGGGTGATTCTATGAAAAGGGAAAAAATGACAGTTCAGGATGGTGCAAAGATCTGTGATTTTGCACTTTCTCATTCTCCTTATTCTAACCCTGACAACTTCAAGCCCACATGGGGCATTCTCAGTCACTGAGTGACCTGGCTGTACAAGTCCCTTGGCTTGACTCTTACATTCCCCTGGTACTGCAGAGGCACTAAGTCAAGGTTTCATGTGGAATAAAGAGGAATAAAAGCTTCCAGCTGGCTAGTTCACATATTTGCACAGCCAAAAAAAACCCAAACAAATCCTTGCAAAGAACCCTCACTGCTTCCCTCCAGTTCCCTGGCTGACAGAATCCTCCAGCTGTGGAAAAACTTGTTTAAGGGTCTGAGAAATGGAATAAGAGTTTATTTTCAAATTAAGCTATGTAAGATATCACTGACTAAATTTAGCACTTTGCTTTCAAGTATGAGTATTTATTATACCAAATGCAAGAGTCACTACCTAGATTTTTAGTAATGCTGTGGAGGAAGAAAGGAGCATTTGACATATTTTCTGACATTTGGCTGACTTGGGGGAAGAATTTATCTTACCTAACTTAAACTGTTCAGATGGTACCAATTAATCTAAGATCATAATCTGTGCTTTCTCTACACTGAAAGGAAGACATATGCACCCAGAAGGCGATCCTTATGTCTTCTTCTTAGACTAGTTTACATGAGGCTACAGTACGTCATGGGAAGTGGCCTGCCTTGGATATATGATAAAACATTTATGCTTACCTACATCTTCAGAGTCACAATATAAATTGTTTAAGTATCTCCAGTCTTCAGAACAGTAGGGTACATCCTTCATGTCTCAATTGCAGGTGCTCAGGCTCCAAGTGTTTTCGCTTACCATGGTAAATAAAAAAATTAAAAACTGGTTTTCACACATTCCTATATCAGATGATACAAACCCAATTTGTGAGCTGGAGACCTTTTCCTTTTTTCTCAACAAAACTAAAATGAGCAAGCATCCCTCCAAAATGTTGATAACTACATTAAACTCTCTTTTGGAGTGGGGAGGTGTTTCACTGGTTTCAGATGCAACCTAGTTTCTAATTTCTAGTAGCACATAGAAAGAAATTGTAAATGGGAAAGCAATCCCACCAGAGCAATGGAGAGTTGCAAGCAATGAAAGATTGTCCCAATAAATGTAGAATCCTTTAAAAAGGAACAAACAGACAAACAAAACCACAGAAAGCAATAGGAGATGGCAAACAATCCAAAGATTTCATAAAAAATAATTTTAGTGTCATTTTGTCTGCCTCTTAGGCAGTGATATTGTTTTCATGTAACTAAGCAATACAGTTATCACAAGACAGGTGGGGAATCAGAAGGAGTGTGTCATGAGATCGCTGCTGTCAAGCTGTAATTCAGCACTATGAAAAGGATTTCCACTGATGGCATTGGAATAGCTGTCGTCATGACTAAGGTAATTACTCCACTGAGCCCTGTCTCTAGTAACAGGCAATATCAGAGGCTTCAGAGGAACTGCTGTACTCTGAAGACTGAATACACATGTGGAGGTGCAAATTCTTCCCTGTTCAGGGATTGGGACATTGCATCATTTGCTTACTTTATTCTACAGCTCTGTTGTTACGTGAATTTCTTACTGATAATAAACTCATCCAGCCTTTTCTATATAGCAGCCAAGAATCTGCATGTAACAATGAATTCCAGTCACCAATAACATCAGAGTCTATATTGCATGGCTCAGACCTGACAGGTAGCTGGTGAGCTGGGATGACCTAAAACTTGAAACACATCCTTTCTGGCATTGCAGAAAGACCTCCACAAAAGCAGAGATATGTGTTGCCAGTTATTGTTGTGGGGAATAATTTTGTACCAAATCTCAGAATCTCAGCATTCCCTAGGGAAGCGAAGGACCAAAAAATCAAGGAGCAGTGGTAAGAGTATGGTCTCCATATCTCAACCAACTCAGTGTCAGCACTAATGCTGCAACAGCACAGAGCACTTCACAGCCTCGAAGGCTGGTGAGCTGGTCATCTCACTGGGTTCTGTGCCTTCACAGCCAGCTGAACCCATGTGTGTGGCTCATCTTCGCGAACGAAGATTTGGGAAGGGCTGTCCCCACGTGGGTGTGCCCTTCCAGCCTGCGCAGTGGCTGCGCAGTGGAGTTTTAGGTGAGGCTCAGTGTGCGCAGAACTGGCCCCACCGTTTAAGTCCTGAGGTCCATCTGCCACGGCTGAGTGAGCTTGGACAGTGCCAGTGAAGTCCTCAGGACTAGAACCTACAGCACCCGGCATTTCCCAGGAGGTCTCCCATCCAAGTACTAATCCGGGGTTGACCCTGCTTAGCTTCCGAGATCTGGCGGGATCGGATGTCAGGGAGGCATTTAACTGCCTTGAACCCATGTAGAGCGAGCCCAAATGTATAGCCTGCATTACAGATAAACCCCACAGCAACATCCAAGAGTCTGCTCACTGAGCAGTGTGGCCTCCCTTTGGTTGCTTCAAACAGAAACGTGGACTATCTCAGCAGTTAAACTTTATCAAAACTTGAAACAAAAAAAAAATTAAACAAGTTTCGGTGTCAAGTGTCAGTTCCAACCCTTCAGGGATAAATGCGCAGAAAAACTCTCCAGAAAGCAATGAATAACTCTGCGGTCTCCAGAGAGAACTCACTTCTGCTGTCTTGTGGTAGAATGCATTTGCAGTGGGTGTGGGATTAGGAATGGTATCTGAAGGAGAACATGATCTCCCAAAAGGCAGGTGAAACCTTAACCCTTCCTTCTAATCATCCAGACTTTGTGACTCATTACCGTTGAGTGAGAGGAAATCTCTGTCCATATATCTTGGACAGAACTGAGTGCAGGGGGTGGAGCAGGGGGCACAGTGAGTGAAGTCTTAGGTGTCATGTGTTTGGCTGATCTAATGCAAAAATAGAAAGGAATCAATGGAAAGAAACCCTCTGAAGACAAGCCAAGGGGAAAAATAAAAGGAAGCAACACCAACACACACAGTATCTTCTGCAGAATTTGAGGCACACGCAGTCCTCAGAGAAGCCAAACCCTCTGATTCCTGACTGGATTACTTTGGTACAGTAGGCAAATTCTAGCATGAAAAAAGAGTAAAAGGCTAACTCGAAACAGCTGGTCCTAAAAATGCACTGTGGCCTCAAACATATATCAAATATATTTTTAACCAATTCTGTTTTCTTTTGAAAAGGACAGGCACAGTCAGCACACCACCTGAGAGCTGCAGCACTCCACTTGTAGCATGGCAGAGTTGAAGCCAGATAGAAGACCAGCTCCTGGACACCTTGTTGGTCAGTAGGGAGAAGAAAACATTACAGCATTTTCCTCATTTTGCCATCAATGCAAATGCATGGAAAGTCCCCTAGGTACAAACTGCTTAATATGTTTTCTAGTCCTATGTTTTTAAGCATGACAAAAAGACTGAACCGGACAAGACACTGTAAGATGTGGCTCAGAGGATTATCCCATAGATAATCCAGAAGGTTGTTGGCAACCCAGAAGGTTGGAAGCTGTTATGGATAAAGACCCACTGTCCATTATCAATAATCAGCAGAGAGCTGATTCTCTCCCATGTCCCATGGTGTGTAGCCAATCTGAGGTATGCCCAGGAATGTTGTACCAATTATGTAGTTAAATGCCTAATGGATATCAAAAACCTAGACCTTTCCAATGAGCCCAGTGGGATTCAATTCTTGTCCTTCATAGGTCCAGAACACATGAGTTCCTTTCCTGAGTAAAGGTGGCTGGTTCATCCCTATGCAGACAAGAAATTGAGCTGTCAAAGTCTTCAAGAATACAGAGGGGAGCTAGAAAGTAGAGACGAGTACTTCAGATTCCAAAACAAATATTAATAGGTTGAAAAAAGCCACTCAAAATGCCCCTTCACACATGAAGCATGCCAATTTTCAAGCAAACTAAAAGAAAGCACTCCCACAAAGCTCCTATGGCCTTCTCACTCTTCACAACCCACTAAGTGTGCAGGCTGACTGCTATGGACCTACAAGGAAGAAGCTCATGGGAAGTGCTCCCTTTTTCTTTCTCCAGGCCTGGAGCTTGCAGGGGCTGCCCTTGAAGTCTCATGCCAAACACTTTATAGATCATAGAATTCCAGAATCATAGAATCATTTATGTTGGGAAGGACCTCTAAGATCACTGAGTCCAACTCTTAACCTACAATTGTCAAGTCCACCACTAAAACAATGTTCCACATTGGTGACTCCACCACTTTCCTGGGAGTCTTGTTTTAGTACTTCATCTGCCAGTTCAGCTTCCTTTCTCACACAAATAGGAGAAAAGATTCCCATCAGGGCTGCATTTGCACCTGATGACAGTACTGCTGGAGACAGCCCTCTGCTGTTGAGATGACCTTGAGGTCCTCACTGGAGCATGGCTCCTGAAGATACCTGTATCCTCAGGGCCAGCACTTCAATCTCGTGCATGGATTCAGGGGCTTGGCTCAACCCCTGGTAGATTGTATTCTGGGAGCCTTACTGGGAGCAGTTCTTCAAAGCTAACTGCCTAAAGTAGCTGCAAGAGGTGTCATGAACTAGGAGTCAGACTTACATAAAGTGCATTTCTGTGAGCACCAGCTCATACTGCAGGATGAAGGAGCTTGGTAGACAGAATCTAAACTCTAGCAAAGGTTTGCGGCATTACCTCAGTGGTCTTTATCGACAGGTCTTTTCTCTAGCCTATGATGGCTAGACTCAAAACCTTTGGCTGCCTCAGATACTTCTCTTGCACATGGAAGGGACATTTGAGACCAGCAGTTATCTTCCAGTCATGTTGTATCATGGCCCACCTAGGCATACTCTCGTATGCTGCCTACATGAATCAAAACTATTTAGAGCTCTCTGACAAAGACTTAACTATGTACCATTCCTGGGTAAACTCATGGCACTCCAGTCACTGCCCTTTCTGTGCCCTGGAAAGGGCTTGAAGTGTTAGGAACTCTTCAAGAGATTACTGGAGTTGGATGCTCCTGACCATGAGAAATTGCTATTACTAGCTTGAGTCTGGAGTCAGTTTCATGCGAGGAAGCAAGAGTTTCCCATCTCTTGGCGGCCAGCTTCTGGCTAGCCTGAGGAAGGAGAAACAACAGAGAGGATTTCTGGGCAAGAAGCAAAGACCAGAATTTCTAGTTCATGAGGGCCATGCCAAGAGTAATCACAGTAAATAGCAAAATTGCCAGAGACATTGGCAGGAAGGCAGGCACAGTCACAATGCTGGTGGTGAAACCACCACCCTGGCACTGGCCTCAGCTTGTGGAGGAGAGAGGCTGCACTTGCAGAACTCACCTGCTGATGCTGGGGAGGGCCAGGGTGCCTCAGAATGCCCTGCTCATGTCCTCTCCCCTCGGCAGCAGCTGGGGCTGCAGGATATTTATTGCAAGCAGGAATTGCCAGACAACCTGGCAAATCTGTGTTTGCAGCTCCCCATGCAGAGTGCAAGTGACTCTCCCCTACAAATCTGCCCATCTGCCCATCTGCCCCAGAGAGGCCATGAGGGTTGATGCACTTCTGGAAAGCTCTCTGTGCACAGAGCTTCTGTCTTATTGCTGCTTGTTGTTGGTTCTCACAGCCTTAGCCATTGCATCAGAAACCACGTGCCATCTAAGCAGGGGCTAAAGGCAACCACTCCTTTCCATCTCTGTCCTTTTCCACAACCACTGTGACTGCACACAGCAACGTTCCTTCCAGAGCTCTGCTTCAGTGAGCTCCTGTTGAAGACAGCCATGGCAAAGCCACACAGAGTCTCTCCATAAGGCTGTGCTGGGACTCAGAGGTTCCTGCCCATAGCCCAGGACGCCATTTCAGCCCCCTGGAGCCATCAGCCCCTGCTCCAGTGATGGGTCCCACAGCCAGGCACAGCTGTGGCCTCAGCCTGTCCCTAGGGAGGTGCCTGATACCAACAGCTGCGGCTGTCCAGGGTTGGGCTGTCCTGGTGTCCTTCAGCTGCCTGGCTTAGGGCTGGGTGATGGGACAGGCCCTGGCAGCCGGGACCTGTGCTTCAGAGGCAGAGAGCAGGGAAGGGCAAGCCTAAATGCTCTGCTGAAGATGGACTGTGTATGTGGTATGAAAGACCCTCTGACTGATTTGAGACCAGCTTTAGAAAAAGTATAGGTCTTTCCAAAGCATGGTTAATTCTACCATGACTTTAATCTCTCCACATCTCTTCATCATGATAAAAAAGTTATTTAGAAAACCCTTAAGCACCTTTACCTTTATGCAATGTTTGCCCCTACCCCACTGTTCTCATACTTAAAACTAGCAAAAACATTCTTACTCAAGCTCTCCAGAAACAATTTCACCTTTGGGCAGAGAATAAGCCCGTAACTGCTCAACCCAGGAAAACAGAAGTTTCAGGCTGTTCTGACTAACAGAAGAAAGCTCAGGAGACTAAAATGGAAACAGTGTTGTGCAACAGAAATGATAGTTTGCTGCTTTTCACAGTATAACTCTTAGTCAATTTTCATTTATTTTTCTAACAAATTGAAGTTCCCTAAGGATACTGACAGTGATAGCCATCTTTAAAAAGGGCTAACTCCAAGAAAATACACAGGTATCACTTCTGCAGCCTGCAAGTCCTCATCTTCAGAATTTAAATGTTACATTTAGGAGTAGAGTTTTAGGCATTCAAGTAAAGTTCATATAGCAGTGCTTTGTGGACTTCTGGAGCCTTATAAGTCAAGTGACATCTGATATGTGTTCAGGAGCAACTTTTTGGATCCAGGCACTCAGATTTCTCAAACTATTTCTATTCTCTGACATTGGGGCTGGAAATAAACTCATTTCATCAAGCAGATTTTCTTTCCTGCAGTAGACATGTTCTGAGGCCTATGGTTATATATGTTGTAAATTTTCTGCTTTTTCTTTATTGGCTGCTACAGAAACTGATTAGATCAGATGATGTAACTCTAAGATATCTGAGATGTTTGAAATGGCTATGGAAGCTTTCATCTTTAATGTTTTATGACATGCCAAAAAATTTGGAAAGTTCTTAGATTGCACATTGTTTATGGTACATTGCCACTTTGTAACTTGGATCAGTGAGATTGCATCTACATTAGATAGCTCTATTTGACACTAATCCATTATCCTAGCCCTGTCATCATGGTCCATCTGTACTAATTTTTTTTTAATCTACTGCACTCAATACAATTGATGGCAATCAGCACATGGCAAATGATCTTTCACAGTGGGTAAACAGAAACCTGATGGTATTCAACACTTATTCCTGTCCTGTGAAATTTGTCTCAGCTATATTAATATATAATATTTATCAGTTACATAGTGATATTTATTACTGTTGCCTGTTTTTGGATGCCTGATCTAAAGACATTTTGCTATCAATGGGTATTGGCGATATTTTAATTCATTAAAGGCTTTTATCCTTTCTTCTTTAGTTGCAAGTCAGAATGAATTTCCATACTACATTTTTTCTAGCAGCAAAATTGATCTAGACAGTTCTCTTCCTTCCCTATGCCACTTCTTCCTGCTGCCACATCAATCTTCTGCTTGCTTTTTGTGCAAATGCAGCCATCTGTGGGGCAACACTGTAAGACAGATCAGTAAAATCAGGAGTGCTATAAATAAACTCTCCAGGAAAAAAAATAAATCAGTGAGACAGTTGAGCTGGAAAACGTAGGAGAGTGGTGAATCCTCCAACAAAGGGTTTTCTTCAGAACAAGATGAAAGAAAGAACAAGAACACAACTGTATATGTCAAAAGGGGAAAGGATGAGGATAGATTTTTTCCCCAAAAAATGATGGCCTGGAGATCAGATGATGACAGAGGCTGCAGGAAATATAAAATAACCTATACAAATACAGAGTTTGGCTTTGCCAATTTAATGTTGCAGGTGAAGGTTGAATATTCAGATAAAGATTTCTAAGGGAGACTCAGATGTGGGATCAGAGACATGGAATCATTTACCCATCTTATTTGATACTCCTCCAACACAAGTTTAAAAAAAAGACCATCAACACATTAAATTCTGGCCCAAGGCACTGGATTTTATAGTACTGTATGAGATAGCAGGGTTTCATATGTAATGTCAGGGTTTCATATGTAAATATTGAAATTTCACTGAGGCCACCAGTCCATACAAACACAGATTATGAGAAGGATATACAAAATTAAGATGAGTTTGTCCATGTCACACCCTTTCTCCATTCCTTACCACTGAAAGAAAAAGCACTCTCCTTTCTCAGGCCTGTCTGCTCACCTTTCTTCATGCTGATATGATTTTGCTCTTTCCCATGTGATAGCATGTTGTGTGTGCTTATGCCTCCTGAGAACATATCAGATACTTTGCTTGGAGCACAGTATTGTTTTATTCTGATATAATACTTCGTACTTTTCTGCCAGCAGCTGAATTAAATACTCAGAAAGTTTAAATCCTATATGTTCTCCAGAAAGTATTTTGGAAAGACAGGCTTGTGTGCTTTCCTAATCTTGTATGCCTCACCAAAAGTAGTGTGCAGGAGGTGTTTCCTCTGTTACAGAGTTTGAGCAGCCTCTACTTTTCCTTAATACTGCTTTGTCATTAAGTTCTAGAACAATAACCAAGCAAGCAAGCTAACAAATGTGTTTTCCCTACATACCAAAACAAACCCGTGTCAGTTTTGGTGTACAGCTTGTGCTGAAAAGATTCTCTTTCCTCCCTGTGCTTTCTGTATTTTGTTAATTGACTATTTTGAATACTTCTGATGAAGTATACCTACTTGGCTGCAGGCTCTCTTCTGCCAAGCTCTCAGGAGAGTGGCTGGCTGGAGGTTTGCTTTGTCCCTCATCAGCCTCAAGGAAAAACCATCCCACCATCTCAGTGGCTGCTCAGTCTCCCAGTGCAGAATTTTAAAACACCTGGACTCCCTTCCCCTCCTGTTCTCCAGCATTAGCCAAGAAATTTCAGAACATTTGTACCGATTTGCTAAATCCCTCTGGACATTTGGAAAGTAATACATTATTGCACTGCTTTGCATTTCATGTTGCTGGTTTTTGCTTTATTGGTAGCTGCGTGTCTGAGTTGGGAAAATCATTTGCTGTTCCTACTCCAGCAAAAATTTGCTCATTACCCTACTATGCTATTCTTTATGCTAATCTTTTTGTTCCTCTGTTTATTTTCTTTCCTTCATGTACCTCCACTCTTGGCTTTCCTTTTTCTCCCTTAATCTCATGAACTAATTCCCTTTCTGTATTAGATCCTATACATCACAAAATGGACAAGACTTCACCCTGCAAGTGGTTGTATGTATGTAATACATTTCTGCATATCTTATTCAGCTGAATACAATGGCACCACTTACACACCTTAAATGTTTGCAGTATCTGAGCCCAAACAACTCACCTAGCTACTGGCTTTTACAAGCAAAGAAGGAACTAGCATGGTTTGTATACAACATGCCAAAATTCCAGTATAATCTCATTGTTGTTACCCTTATTTTCCACTTCCCCTCCCTGTTTGTTGTAATTGCCTATTCTGTCATTTCAGATTAAGTATCTCACCATGGAATGACTTTTATTTACTTTTAATTTGATGTACTGGAAGTAGTCCTATTGACTTAAATGGAAGTATGCACATAAATAAAGGCAAGTATAGGTGTGAGCCTTTAACAGATGGTACATTGCAAATCCCGCAGGGAAAGCATGGTACATTTTTTTCACTTTACTATCTTTCCACATGTTAAATGCAGGTTGGGTGATTAATAACTTTTTTCCAGATTAAGTTTTGAGGTTTCATACCAGTTTAATAGAAGAACCACTAGTCATAAACACAGGATTAACTCCAGTTCCAGAGAATTCCGAGATACATGAGATAGTATGAATGATTAACTAGAAAAAAAAAAGGAAGACGAAGAAGAAAAAAAGACAGCACCCGATTTAAACCCAATGTAATATTAATATATGCAGATAATTCTTAAAACATGCCGGAGGACATTCGGAGTGTGGCCAGAAGCGGAGGTCAGGAGCAGCGAGCAGGCTGTGGGAGAGGGCAGCAGCTACGCTGAGATTGCAGACAGAGGGAATCCCGTGGAGACGGCGTGAAGGTCGGTAGTGAACGGAGACGCAGCCCAAACCCGGGCGGGCGAGCGGAGGCAGCCGCGGGGAGGGCACGGGGCTGGGCGGCTCGGCGGGGCAGCACCAGCCATGAAGCGACAGCTGGGGCTTGCTGGGCAAATTCTGGGGCGAGTTCTGTTTCAAACGGCAAGGAGAGCGAAAAGAAGAAAGGTCTGACTCTTACAGCACGGAAACAGGGCTTAGCCTTTTTGGCGAGTGAGTCAGCGCTCAGCGGCACGACCCTATCGGAACGCCCCAATAATTCACTCTTCGCCTCGAGTTCTTCCCTTTCCACGGGCGCGAAGCCCACGGAACTGTCCGTGCACACACCACTCACTACCTGTGCTGGTGCTGCTGGGGCGGCAGCGCCGCAGCGCTCCCCGCTCCCGAGGCAGGGACAGCGCACCCACCCTCGGCCCCAGCACGGGGTCCGCAGCGCCCCCGCCCCCGGGGCAGAGACAGCGTTCCCGCCACCACCGGGGCAGGAACACCGGGGCAAGGACAGCGCACCCACCCCTGGCCTCAGCGCGGGGTCTGCACCGCCCTCCGCCCCCGGGTCAGGGTCAGCGCTCCCGCCCCGCAGCGCGGGCAGCAGGGCCGGTCCCAGCATGGGGACCGCAGCGCTCCCGCCCCGCGCTCACCTCAGGCAGCGCGGACAGCAGAACCGTCCCCGCCCCAGCGCTGGGTCCGCAGCGCTCCCGCCCGCCGAGGCCGCCCCGCCGGGGGCGGGCGAGGGGCGGCACCGCCCTGCGCGTTGAGCTCAGCGCGTCGCGGAAAGAGCGGGCCCGGGCACCGCCTCCCGCCGCGGGCAGCCCCAGCCCCAGCCCCGGCCCCGGCCCCCGCCCCCGCCCCGGCGGCGCCGCCCCCTCCGCTCCCCGCTCACACACTCACAGCCACAGCTACAGACACACACGCTCGGAGGCGCTTCCTGCGCGGCGCGGGGCGCGGGCGGAGCGGCGGCGCTTCCTCCCGCCGACTCGCAGGTACTGGGGGTGGGTCTGTGGCGGGGGAGGGCTCCGAGGGGCCCGGTGCTGGCCGCGTCCCCGTCCCCCCGCTCGGGCCTCCTCCGCCGGCGGCCGCCGCCCTGAGCTTGGCGGAGGGCGAGGGGTGGAGCGGAGTCTCCGAGCCGGAGCCGCCTCTGGGCGGGGGCCGCAGCCTGGGTGGGAGAGGGCCCGGGAGCCGCGGTCCGGGGGAGTCCCGGGCGCCGGGGCGAAGTCGCGGCTTCCCCCGCTGCTCGCACATTGCTGGAGGGTGAAGTCATCGTGCCCATTGTCTCCCCCCGGGCGGAACGAGCGGAGGAGGGGGCACGGCCGGCCCCGGGGCTGGGGAAGCCGCGGTGGGTCCCGCTCGGGCCCGGCGGGGTGTGCGGGGAAGGAGCTGCCGCTCCGCCCGCCCGGGTGGGCCGCGGGCCCCTCGGCCGCGCCGCGCTCCCCCCGCCCGGCAGCGGCATCGGGCCTGGGGGCTCCGGTAGCTGAACTCGGGGGCACGGGCAGTGCGGGAGCTGCCGGGCCCGCAGCGCACCCCGCGGGTTCGCGCCTTCCCCCAGGGAGTTCCTGGGTGACCTCTCCGGCCTCTGTGCCCAGCCCGGACCCGCGGGTCGGGGAGTGAAGGAGTTCGGAGTGGCCGGGGACACCGTATCTCGGCTGTGAAGGGGCGGAGGACAAGCAGGGGTGATAGCCAGCACCTTGCCGAGTGTTTTCCTTGCACAGATCATTTTGCAAAGCTGGGAGGTTTCCGCCTGGCAGTGTGCTATTCACAGCAGCTACTGCAGGCGCTCCTTGGGAAAACAGGGAAGAATTGGTAGGAAACTGTGTGAAAGCCAGAGTGAATGTGAGCGAGCTGAAGAGGTGATGGCTGGCAAAGGGAAGGTGTCCTTCTGCCTTTCTCCTGCCCCAATACTCTGTTTCGACAGAAAGAAATGGAGCTTTGCCAGAGGGGTAGTAGTGGAGTGTAGTTACAGGGTTATGCCAAAGGGACAGTAATAGAATGCTGTTATTGCTGAGCAGAGAAATCAAAATTTGAAGCCCTCACGCCCTTGTGGTCGCTTATTGGATACGTGCCTGTGTTTCCTGGTGAGGAGCACAAGAAATCTTGTTTCTGTTAAAATACTGTAGTTAGCCTTGGTACTGATTAATGCTTTATCTCAGTTGTCATCAAGGACAGCATTATTTTTAAAAAGCAGGGTGCAGTTTGGGAAATGGGTCTTCCAGAGTTTTAATTCTGTAGACAAAATGAATCAAGAATTAATTTTTTAAATTAATTTTTTCCCCTTCAGGTTTTTTTTTTTATAACTCGGCTTCTTTTGCCAGCCAGAGAACCATATTTCAGTATCTGATGAATTTTTTTCAATAAATTAATTGGAAAAGAAAGTTTTCAGTTTAATATCCAGGTCAAACTGAAGTACAAGTTCTGAATTGCCCAGCTAACAGAATTCACTTGCACACTCAGACATGATGGCTGTGTAACATTACTTAACAATTTCCAAAATCTGACCATTACTTGACTGTAAACATTTAAATGCTTGTACTTAAAACTTTCAGAAAGCTGAGAAAGCACCTTTTTATTTTTAATTGCATGTGAAGTAGGCCTATTTGGTCCAGAAAATGAAAGTTTCACTTTTGCATAATGACAATAGTGCTAGTCTTAAAAACTTGTTCAGTAAAAGGCTTACCTTTGTGCATATTTATTGAAGTATGCCAGAGTTCAACTGTATTTTGTACAATGCAGCATTTGTAAAATGCTGAATTCTAGCTATTACGTTTATTGTCAGCTCTTTTAAAGTTTGTGGAACTCAGGTCATCATTTCTAAAAGAAGGAGTTGAAATGTGTAAGTGTGGATTTCTTCTCTCTGCTTCCCCTTAAATCTGTCAGACAAATGACACATTCCTTATGCAGAGCAATCATCAGATTCTGATTAATTACGCTAGCTGAGGCTCAGGAGGAATGAAGATGCTTGACAGATGTGTTTGTTTACCTTCGCAGTATGTGCAAATCCTGGTCTCTCCATTAGTAAATGAATCATTAAAACTCCCTTAGCTATGGGATTCCCAGTTAGCATTAATATATGCATTAGGAAAACTTGTTTTATGGGAGTGTTATAAACTTATGAAAGAACACAACCCACCCATTCTTAATGAACACCATTTATCTACTGTTCTCCATGAGAAAAACTCCTGACTGAATTAGTTCACTGGGTAGGTGATTGTTCCTAACTACTCCAGTATGTGGGGGTTTTTCCTGTTTGCTTGGGCCTCTCTGATCCTTTGTCTTATTAAAGTATTCCTTACAAAGACCCAACACACACACACCACCCTCCTTCCTTCCAGGGTGACAAAGTGGGATGCCTGAGCCTTTTCACAGGACTACTGAATGCTGGTTTGGAAGTGCTAAAAAGATCTTTGAACTCTGAAGTGCAACTGAACTGTCCTTTGATGGCCTTTAGCCAAGCTTGTGGTCTCGATTATGGTGTCAGTTTACTCTGGCCCATGGTCACACATCTACCTTAGCTTTGTGATTTGTTTTCTGAATTGTGAGTAAAGGCCACATACTGGCCTGATAGAATAAATTTTAATACCTGACTAGAACGAGTTGTTGGATACGTGTTTTAGGCTGTGCTCTTAGTGTGAATTCTGGTTTGCAGCTGAGTTGCGAGTCAGTCTGATTCTTTCTTAGAGTCAGCAAGAGCTCTTTGGAGGATTAATAAAAGTATTAATTCTAACACTGGCTTGTCCATAAAGAAATTGATTTCAGGGTTTTCTCTTGTGTTTATCTTAGCTCTGTTTCCATTGTGCCTTCTGTGTGGAAGATGCGTTGCTGAATGAATCCGTGTAACTAACACGGCTTGAAGATATGGGGAATGATGTTGGATCTTACTGCTAAAAGCATGTGAAATGGACCTGGAAGGAGACTTCTTCCGAGAAGGTAAAAAGTTATATCGAGTCTTAGACAACTGAATTTGTGTTAGCGTTGCAGTGTACAATTTTTTTTCCCCTGTGGGAAGAATGTGGAAGAGGCATTATCAGTATGTCTTAGAAGAATTTGGGTTTTTTTTAATGTTCCTATTTTTCACAAGAGGAGACTTGCTTTTATTCCTAAGTCTCTGAAGTAAAAGTTTTATCCCTGGCTTAGTATAATTTTAGTTCATTTCAAGAAGTTTGTCTTTTAAATCCTCAATGAAATAATCTTTAAGGAGAAAGGTTCACCTTTTTGTGTTGTACAGAGATTACATTTCAGATATTGTGTGTTCTGCTTTAACTCAGAAAGAAAAGTCCAAATAAACTGTGAGTTTAAACTTAAGAGTAGAATTCAAAGTAGAATTACAGTCTTCCCTCTTAAATATTCTCTTGAAGGATTACTTCAGAAGATTTCTTCAGGCACTCTTTTAATTCATTTTATTTCTTAGTGCTTTGTGATAATGAACAGGTATTTGGTTTATTGCTGATACTTTCAGATTGACAGATTTCTTCCAAATTTCTGTAAGGTTCACCTCATTATCCCAGATTTTGTTAGGAGTTTATTTTTTAGTTGATGAAGAAAGACTTTGTGGAAGAGACTTCACTCATTTTGAGTCATGAGGTGGCTTAGTCTCTTCTTCAGTGATCTTAGTTGTTTCACATACACTTCTGGCAATTCTCAGGCACTGCATAATTGTGGTTTACCTTGGTTTTGATTGCTGGCCCTTTTCTGGCATGAGTTGCTTGGTTTTCCTATTTTTTTTTCTCTTAGTGCAAGACTCAAGTATCCAAAACAAAGCAATTGGTATCTAAAAAGAGCTGTATGTGTTAGTGTTGTGTGATCATAGAATATTAGAGGGCTCAACTAGAAATTACCTTCCTGTTGTAAGCATGTCTTATGCCAGCTTTAGAGCAGTCTTTGAGTTCTTCAAAGTAGAATTCTTAGAAGGAAGAAAAGCCGCATAGCTGAGTTGTGAGATGTCATTTTTGGTACCACCCTTAGGTCTTTCATCATCAGGGCAAGTGAGGAGGCTTTGACTGTTTCACTTTACCTTCACTGGAGTTGTGGCATACTCCTTAGAATTAACCCTATCTTGGGATTTATTCATGGAATCCAAAAAGTAGGAGTACTTTTATTTTAGGTTACTTTTTTTTTTGTAATGGAAGGGTTACTGTAGGCTTTTCCACTCTTAAATTGTGGATTGAAGTCAGTCACCTGCTGGGCAGCTGTCAGCATCCTGTTGGACAGGCAGCCAAACACTGTAATTCCATTTACAAGATGAGAAGAGCTGTAGATGTTTTTTCCAAAGGTTCACTTTGCATCTGGACATGCTGCACCAGACTGGAAAGCTGATATAAGAGTTTCTTTAACCTAAAGCAGCTTGGCAAAATGACCTAATGAAATGAGCCTGAAGTTTCCTGTGTACCAGTGTTTCCTTGGGCATTAAAACTTCCTGTCTTTAGAGGCCAGAATATCCTCTAATAATGTCTTCAGCAAGACATTTGAGGGGCATCTTGCAGAAATAAATGTTTGTACCCATTCAGTTTGGTATGGTCACTTGTTTTTGCTTCCTAAGTAGAGCACGTAATGCAAGTATCCTGTTATTGTTCAGCACAAACTGTCATTGTGGGACTATGTCAGTTCTATTCTGCTTCCATTTATAGTTGAGACAAATTACTGTTAAACAAACAGTTTTCCATAGGTCCTTTAGCTGATCCCCTAAGGCAGATTAGAGCTCTTACTCTAAATTGGAGCCCCTGGCTGTCCCCTTCAGTTGCTCCACTTAGTGAATGAAGAACTGCTTCAGCAAGAGGACTAACTGGGGAAATTGTGTGCAGTAAGAATCATATTGCTTTGTTCTCATTGTGTGATGCTGCATATCCTTAATAAATAAAAATACCACTCTTACGTTTCTTGGCTAGTGATCAAATTCTTTGCATAAAACCATATTATAAGCCATGTCAAGTAATCAAGTTCTATTTTTATCTTGAAATGCTTAATCTGTCATACAGTTCCAGCTGTACTGTTTAGTGCACTGTGTATGACTTCTGGTGAAACAAATTTACCTCAGGCAGGTGTTCAAGAAATGGTTTTTAGGCGGTGCAGAAGGATCTTACAATTTGGGGGATCTGCTGAGCAGTGGAGGTTCTGGTGGGACTGAAGGTTTTAGTTGAGGCATGGAGCTCTCAGAGGGCTGCCTGGCTAGTGTTGGATATGGTGGCATCACAGCACTACTGTTGCTGTGCCTTATTTTTATTTTTAAGTATTTTTTATATGTTAACTGCTCTTAGACAAATAAGTGTCTTTCTTAACACCGTAACGGTCGCATTCCAGAGGAAGAGACTCTTGGTGTTGCTGTGCCCAAATGCGTCATTCATCCATTTCCTTTGCTGAAACTACTTGATGCTCAGAACTTAATGAGTTTCTGTGAGACTGGACAAGGGGAGGGATGTTTTGGTAGATCTTCTGCTGTATCATAATTCAGAACTCAGTCTCAGGAAGAAACATCTATACATTTTTTTTAGGAAATAAAAGGCTTTTATTCTGTTTATATTAGATAGTTGATAAGTAGTTTGGCTTTTTATGATCTGAAAACTGAGGCCATATGCCAAGCCCAAGTTCATTGTTGCAGCTCTTTCTTGTATCAAGATCTAATTGCACCTTGACAATAAATGTTTTAGTAAGTGTTAACTGAACATCTGTACAGGGACTGTATATACTAAGTGGAGATGCTGACAGGTGCAACATACTGTTTGGCTTTTCTTCTTCATATCAGAATCCTTTATGTCGGGAGCTTCCAGGTGTCCCTCCGACATCTGCCAGTGGAAAAACATTTGGGTGGGAATAAATAGTGACTGTAGTAAGAGCATCCTACTGGCAAAGATGAATCCTGTTAAGAAATAATTTCTTCTGGTCAGCCATTGTGAAGTATCTTCCTCTGGGTGTACCTTTCATGTTTCTATAATAAGCAGTCTAATAGGTTGATCAATGCAAAGAACTGTGGCTGTAAGGAGATGTGTGTTCAAGGTTGCTTTATTTTTAGAATGTGTACTGGAAAAATAACTTCAGTTAAAGACTTCTTCACTGTGTGTCCTGGTGGAGGTGCTCTGATTTTGTGTTCTACTCTTAGTCAAATCTAAACATAATAAAGCCTTTAAAATTACTTCTTTTTCCCTGAGTTGAAGACATTTTCTCAGTTTATTGAGAAGAGCAATTACCTTTTCATTTCCATTTTTACCTGTGAAGCTGTATCTGGTACTTACTTTTTGGTTTCCTTTGCTTTCTCAGAAAAAGAAGCAAAGCTTTCCTTTATATGATACTGCTAAAAATACTTGTTGGGAGACCAGCAGCCCTTTTACTCGGGGTCAGAGATGGAGGTATCAAACTTCTGGCTCCTTTTCAAGCAAAGGGATCTTTGGTGCTTACAGCTTGTGAAGCCAGGCTGTTGGTTTACTGAAGTTTAAGACTTCATGAGTTTTATCTGTGGGACAGCATAGAGGAGAAACCTGCAAAGCTGCTGTGCTCAGTACCTGTCTCAGTTTCACACCACCATGGCTTTAAGCCATCTGCATTTGGATTGAGGGGTTTTGTATCTAATGACCAAAAGTATTTTCCTCCTTAAGTTCCCACATTTGTAGTTACTTTTTTCCCCCCCACTTTCTTTTCTTCCCCTTCCTGTTTGCCAATGCCTTTTTTTTCCCAGTTTGTGTGCAGGGTGCGTTGTTTGGACTTTGCCTGGTGGTTTCGTGTAGCTGCAGAAAAGTAGACTTGGCCTTCTGTGACCTGACACTAGGCAGAAATTCAGCCAGGGTAAGAATAGAAGAGAGCTTGTAAAAGCAGCACAGGAGTGCTGGGTCTTTCCATTATTAACAATTAAAGATGATTCCAAGATGAATTAGGTAATGGATTAACTAACTCATGAAAAGAGAACAAGGATATACAAAGAGAAAGATCCTGCTTTGCAAGAATTTAGATTATTAGGATTACATGCTGCCTGCATGTCTGAGAAAGGAGAAACAAGCTTCCCTGCTTTCAGTGTTTAATTTAGTTAGTAGATAAGGTATATGATGTGCCAGATAAATTCAATAAGATAAGTTTAGGCTTTGCAAGGAGGTGTTTTCTACTAGGGAATGGGTTAAGAAATAGAAGCATCCTGTTTAGTCCTGCCCAGCAGTGCTACAGCTTTTTCTCTAAAACTGTGAGCAGTGAAAATGATTTCTCCCTACCTCCTACACCCTGTCCTAATCAACATAATATCGTGGCTGGATCTAGACCAAGAACTGTAGTTTGAGTAAAATATGAAGACAGTGACATCGTTTTGTTTTCATTGTTCCTTTTTTCTGTTTTGTTTCTGAGGTGTGAGGTATTGCTGCATTTTTTTTTTAGGGCTGCACAGTCATATCATTTTTCTTATCTCAAAGGTCATAAAATATTACCCTTCTGTTTTAAGGGTAACAAATAATTTCTAAGTCACAGTTTCAACCTAAATTGTCTCCCACAAGTTGGGGGGGATCTTTGCACCATGAGCTTTTTAAAGTCATTGTATGGAAAATTGCATGTGCACAATTAACATAAAGCCACAGTGTGCTTCATTTGTGGGATGGATTCCCTTAGTCCATCTGTAAGTTTGCTTTTCTTTATCTTTGGTGGTTAAAAGTAAGAATAATGAAGAATATTGATAATAAAGAATATTTTGTATGGTTGGTATTCCTCCTGAAATGGTGAAAATGCATCTCTAAGTATGCAGAAGAATAGTTTCACTGTGCTAAAAATCATTGTGAAAGAATAAATTAGAGCTCTGAAAGGAAGGAGCTTCCAGCTGGCAGTGCAGTGAACAAAAATGCAATACTTTATGGGAGGCCTTGGTAGATGAACACTTTTATCTCTAAAAAAGCAGTGTGGGTACTGAAGCTCTCTGTAAAACGCAGACCTTCTGAAGTTAGAACCATTCACCATTAAAGTTCATCTCTCTGAAATACCTGCTTTGTACAGTGCTACTATAGGTTACTACCTGAATGTAGGTGAGTTTGGAGTATTCACGTGATGAAGCTAAAATCGGTTTTTGGTGATCTGATTTCCTTCAAAAAAGGGAGTTTATTAGATATACTACCTTCATTAGCACATGATTGTCAGGTCATCAAAATAATTGACTGGCTTTGAGTAAGTATTATCTAAGCCAACACCTTACCAGTACCTTTAACTTACCTGATGTGCACTCTGCAAAGTAGTGCGTTGTAGGTGAAGAATGGCGCAGGTTTTTGTAGTGTATGGAATGCAAGAGCTCTGTCAGTGGCAAAGGCAAGGAAGATGGCTTTAGGGTGCTGGTAGTTTAACTGTGTTCCTCAAAAACCATGATACTGAGTGCACTAGAAATACTAGAAACAGCAAGGTATGACTTCTGCAGCAATTAGGTGACTTATTTGTCCTGGTTTTGTAATGTGAAGGATTGCACATGTAAATAAAGTGAAACTGATTCTGCCACTGCATGCCAAACATTGTCATTTTAAGGCTTCAGGTCAAATTCTCAAATGTTAAGAAATGCCAGAAAGACACAGCTGTAGTTTGATTACCTTTTGTGCCTGCCTTCATTAAGTTACAGTTCTTCATTCTACAGCTGTAGTTCTTCGGTTTTTTCTTTCTCTGCAGGAGGTTTCCTTAGAATACATCCCTGTGCGCTGGGCAGCAATAAACACAGTCACTCTGTCAGTTGTTTCCACTGAGTAAGTTAGAGATATAATGGAAGTAGAGCAAAAGGCTGGAAAGATTCTTGTCTGATGAAGGCATCTGAATCCTGGCTGTGTTTGATGAGGGTGGGGATGTGCATACACAATAGATACTGCAGGTATCTTTGAACGTATAATTTGCTGTGTAAGATACTTAGGAACTTAATTTCTTTGAGGCTATCTTGTATCAGGCACCTGAGGTTGGTAAATAAAGTAATCCTTAGTCACATGTTCTAATATTTTTTCTGTTAACAGGGATAATAACTATGCTACTTAGTGGAATGAGGGTGGTATTTGACTATTTCAGCAATATTGATCTAACATTGGTGCTCTGCAATGGCCTATCAGGAAATCAATTTCTACTATTAATGAACCATTATATGCATTTTTTTTTATTTTACAGGGGGCACAATGAGTAAGAACAAACAAGATAGTGAGTAGTGACCTGATAAGCACGAACCAGGAGGAGAGTCTATGAGGGGGAGAGTGATAAAAGCCATGCAGTTAAACTGTCATAATGTATTTCAGCAACCATTTCCAAACTTCATCAAGTGAACAGGGTTATTTCTAATGTACTTTGTGTGCTGTTTCCTAGCTGTTAAAAATAATTACAATCCTATCAGAAGGTTTGGAAGCAACTCACTGGGCAGACCACTGCTATGTGAGCCAGTAGTATCTAATAATACTCCATCATGGTTTATAGGGATCAGCCCTGGACAGTGTGATCCATGTGCTTATGGAGAGGGTTTTATGGATGTCTTTGAACTACAGAGGATGAGCACTAGAGGAAGGTGTGCTTGGACAGTACAAGCTGCTTTTGTGGTTTTTTTATTTCTCACTAGCAATGTAACTTTTACTTTCTGCATAATTAACAGTGTTTAATCCAAATCCTATTTATTTTTAGTCCTTAATATTTTTGTTGGGATGATAAGTTAGCTGATCTAAAGTTACATCCTTTTCAATACTAAATCTGGTGTCTTTGTCTTTCTTTCCTATCATTTGGAGTTGCTTCCTCTCTGTTCTCAGTTCAACTGCTCTTTGTAGGGTTTCTTTCTTTCCTTTTACTCGGTACTTCAAGAGATAAATTGTCTCTATTGCTTGTGCTAGAGTTCACAGATTACTTCCCTGAACAACTGTTGGTTTCCTCACTCTGCAATCCCCTTTTATTCCTCCTATTTTTCTCTTTAGCGTGCTCCAGTTCACTGTTCACCCATCCTATTCCTGCTCAGGTGCAGATTTCAGTCTCTCCTGTGGCAGCCACCACTTTGTTGACAGAAGTGCAGTGTGGTTTAGGTTGAAATCCTACCCCCTCCACATTTCATTACAGTATCTTTTATATTGTTGCCACTTAATTAGTGGGATGTTAAAAAGGATAAATCAGCTTCCTACCTTTATTTTCTTTTGGTCCAGCAAATTGTTCACCTGGAAGTGAAAGGAAGATTCTGTTCAGTTCCAGGCTGGATCAAGTTTAGTAGAGATATTAGCAGATAAAATACATGCTTTTTGCTGAAGATCATGTATCTTTTTCTCACATTCCCTAAACTTGCAAGCATGGATGTATTCATATTGCTGGAAGGCTGATAGAATGTACATCTGAGAGACACAGGCCAGACAGAATTCAAATTCCAAGTTCTAAGTGTGCTAATGCTAAACCTTTTCAGAGAAAATACTGCAAGTTTTGGATTTATTTTCTTTCCTAAGATAATTTTCTTCATTAGAGTGTTGTTTTTTTGAGCAGTGGGGTTTTGTGGTTTTTTTGTTGTTACTGTCTTAAGGAGTTTGGTAGAAACAAGAGTTCTGAAGAAGTTCTTAATAGGTAACTTTCAGCCCAATTTGCTTGAGAAGATTCTAAGCAGCTTGGAAAATAGGATGTTCTAGTGGGAAGTGTCAGGCAGTCATAATAGTAAAGTTTTTAGCCTTTCTTTTAACAAGAAATTATTGTCTTTTGAAGTAAATGACTTGCTAAACAGTAAAAATTAGGTGAGGCATAGTGCTTTTAACTTCTTGTTAACTTCTTGTCTGTTTTCAATGGCATGGTTATGTTTTTCCAATTGGAGTTAATCTCTGTGCTTACATTCTCCTCCCCCATAACATCTGCTGTTTAACCATGATGTATCTACCCATGCTGTAGGCCTGGTACTGCCATTTGTAGGCCTGCTGTACTCTCTGTGTTCTACTGATATCTGGCTTTTAGAGTGAGTCCTGGTAAGTGATTGCCTTTTGGGAGTGAGTCCCATAGAACTTGAGTGTTGTGTTCAGTTCTGGGACCCTCAGTTCAGAAAGGATATTGAAGTGCTGGAGCGGGTCCAGAGAAGAGCAACAAGGCTGGGGAAGGGACTGGAGCACAAGCCCTATGGGGAGAGGCTGAGGGAGCTGGGGGTGTTTAGCCTGGAGAAGAGGAGGCTCAGAGGTGACCTCAGCACTGTCTAGAACTACCTGAAGGGAAGTTCTAGCCAGGTGGGGGTTGGTCTCTTCTCCCAGGCACTCAGCAATAGGACAAGGGGGCACGGGCTCAAGCTCTGCCAGGGGAAATTTAAGTTGGAGATCAGAAAAAAATTCTTTCCAGAGAGAGTAATCAGGCATTGGAATGGGCTGCCCAGAGAGGTGGTGGATTCACCATACCTGGAGGATTACAAACTGAGATTGGACGTGGCACTGAGTGCCATGATCTGGTAAAGGGACTGGAGTTGGACCAAGGGTTGGACTTGATGATCTCAGAGGTCTTTTCTAACCCAATCGATTCTATGAACGATGTTGCAGCTACTTTGGAAGCTTGTCTGCTATCAGAAGGGCATTGTTAATTTAGGAACAGCCACAATGGTTTAAAATGTCAAACCTGTTATGACCTCCTACTTACTAATGTCCTCCTCTTGGAATTTACTAACTACAGGCATCAATATAATGAAATGAATGTCCCTGCTCACATTCAGATTCAGAGATTTAGCTTAAAGCTCTATTATAAGCAGTTTAAACTGGACACCTCACCTCACTCTGAAGAGTGAAAGGTGGTCTTGTTCTGAATTTCTGCTTCAGGGAGAGTTAATCCACAACAAGAGACAGCAAGGGCAACTGCTTGTGCTAATTAACCCTTTAAAGCTAATTCAGTAGACACTTCATCTGTGTCATAGAATCATAGAATCGATTGGGTTGGAAAAGACCTCTGAGATCATCAAGTCCAACCCTTGGTCCAACTCCACTCCATTTACCAGATCATGGCACTCAGTGCCACGTTCAGTCTCAGTTTAAAAACCTCCAGGAATGAGGAATCCACCACCTCTCTGGGCAGGCCATTCCAATGCCTGATTACTCTCTCTGGAAAGAATTTTTTTCTGATCTCCAACTTAAATTTCCCCTGGCAGAGCTTGAGCCCGTGCCCCCTTGTCCTATTGCTGAGTGCCTGGGAGAAGAGACCAACCCCCACCTGGCTAGAACTTCCCTTCAGATAGTTCTAGACAGTGATGAGGTCACCTCTGAGCCTCCTCTTCTCCAGGCTAAACAACCCCAGCTCCCTCAGCCTCTCCCCATAGGGCTTGTGCTCCAGTCCCTTCCCCAGCCTTGTTGCTCTTCTCTGGACTCGCTCCAGCACCTCAATATCTTTCCTGACCTGAGGGGCCCAGAACTGAAGACAACATTCAAGTTGTGGCCTCACCAATGCAGAGTACAGGGGAAGGATCACTTCCCTGGTCCTGCTGGCCATGCTATTTTTGATACAGGCCAGGATCCCATTGGCCTTCTTGGCCACCTGGACACACTGTTGGCTCATGTTGAGCTTCCTGTCAATTAGTACTGCAAGGTCCCTTTCTGCCTGGCTGCTCTCCAGCCACTCTGTGCCCAGCCTGTAGCGCTGCAGGGGGTTGTTGGCCTTGTTGAACTTCATCCCATTGGTATCAGCCCATCTCTCATCTGTAGGACTCTAAACCTGCATAGTGAAGCTTACTGGTCATGAATTCCCTCCATACCAGAGGCTCTTGCTCTGGACATTGGAAAAGTTGTATTCTCTTAAGTATTTAACATTTTAAAATGCATCCATACCCAGCTATCTGCATTGCTGTAAATCTCCCCTGGTTCTGTCCACTTCAGGTTGATTTGTGCATTGTTGTAGGAAATTATAGTAAAATGTAAAGAACTGCAAGCTGCCTAACTGCACATTAATATAATTTTGTAAATGTATTTTTTCCTGCTGAAATACATTTCTTAAAGTTATATATAGTCTTAAACAGCTCGAGGTATTATTGTAACTTCAGTGATAACTGATTCTGAAGTCAGAATTATGTTTGAACTAAAACTGAGAGCATATTCAAAACAAATGATGTGGTATCTTAGGGAATTGTACAGTCTCGTTTGTAGGGGGCTTATGTTGTTGATTTTTTTGGTTGGTTGGTCTGGATTTTCTGTTAACTGTCACATCCTTCGATATTTTACCATACAATTCTGCTGATGTTGGGGATTTACTTCATATATTTACAACTTGAAGTGACATTGGTGTTTTCTTGGCACTGTGGTCATTTAATTTTGTGCTTAGGGCCGTAGAGCAGTGCTTGGTAGTACTGTGAAATAATGCCCTGTGGTTGATTTCTTTTAGTAAAGTAGTAAGATAAATATTAAAATATATGTTCCAGCAAGTAACGTAAGGAAATACTTGAAAGATCTCCTGTGCTGATGTAAAATTCCTTTTTAAGAAATTTAAGTAGTTTTTCAATGAAATGATACGTTATCTTCCTCTAATGTATTTGTGTGATGGTTTTCTTTGGGACTGTAGGAGGAAATAAATGGTTTCAAATAATCAGTGAAGCTCCTGACTTCAAAGCACTTCCTTCAAAAGTGAAATAACTTCACTTTCCTTTCTCAAATAAATAGAAAGCAAACATACCTTACCGTCTTGCATTTTTTATTCATATGTATAAATCTGAAGGGATTTTCATCTTGGGTCTTCTATAGGAAAAAATTATTAGTGTTGGACACCTCAAATTTGGATGCATTTGGGACATGATTTAGTGGTGGCCTTGGTAGAGTTAGGTTAACAATTGGACTCAGTGATGTTGAGGATCTTTTCCAACATAATTGGTTCTGTGAATTAGTGTTGGAAAATATTTACTGGATTTATTCTAATCTGTTGTATATCTTTGTTATGGTGGTATAGAAAGAAAAGTTCTCATTGGAGATGAGCTCCCTGGTCAGAGGAGGCAATACAAGTAAGTTTTTCTGTGGTGATCCTGCAGGGCAGTGTCTTTTCTTCTTCCATGACTTCTGACCTGGAGTATCTCAAAACCAGACTAGGTAGCATCTGTCTCATACTCTGCTTAGCCAGGACATTACTTAAGGAATATAATTAAAATATAATAGTTTTTACTGGCAAAGGTTCTTTTATTAGGATGCCTGTAGATACTTAATCTTCAAATAAACGGGTACGTGCACAGAGATCAAATATGCAAAAGTGTTGGACACTCATTTGCTTTCATTGTTCTTACTGAGTGCTCCTGCAGCTCTGTCTTGTTTGGGTGTCATTGGCAGTTCATTTCCTGAGCAAGTCTGACCTGCAAGGACCTGCTTTCCCCAATTCTCTCGGGGTGCTCTGTGTGTGCTCTGCCTGTGTCTGTAAATGTGTTTAGTGTTTTCAAAAACTTCAGGGTTTTTTTTGTTTGTTTGCTTTGGTCTATTACCAAAAGGTTTTATTGAAGTGTGTTCCTTTAATATTATGGTCTGTAATACAGTGCTTCCAGTAATCTCCTGGAAGTGACATAGTTTCTAAGATTTCTACCAGTTCAGCCCTATTTCACAGCAGTTTTATGGTAGCTTTGGAGAAACATTTATCAAGTCCATGATTAGTGAATTATTTTATTTTTGTTAACAAGCCAGACCAGGTTTTACTTCCCCACCATAGACTAGTTTTGATTATTAGTGGTAAAAATATTTTTGTGCAAAGTTGAAATTCAAGGGATTTGTGTGGTATCTAGTCAGGGTTATAGCCCAGTTCTGTTGTTCTTCTGTATGTGCAATTAGAGAGATGTCTTGGAATGTCCTGTGACATCCTAAGTAAAAATAATCTGCCTTTGACTGCCATCTTGATATTTTGTGGAAAGACATTCTCTTGAATAGCATCTCTATTGGTTTGGGGTTTTTTACATGGTTGTTTTCCACTCCTCTGAAGTAACAGATGGAACAGTCCAGAAGAAATGGTGCTCAAAGATGACAGGATTTTGCACTTGCATGGGAAAGTAATTTCAGAACTTGTTGTTGTCATTGTATCTTATTTCTCAAAGTTCACTGAAGGAAGTGCTAGTGGAATGTAAATACACTCATTATCAACAGGGCTGTTGGAAATAAAGCCTGTTGTGTGGCAAAGCTGGAAGGAAAGTGAAAGGTTCACTGAGATTTGGCACTGATGCTTGTTTGGCTTGTTTCTGTCTTTCTTATCTTGGCTGGTGTTTCATCAGTCAGGGAACTTGTATATGGATCATGATGCATCAGACTGTGGAAGAGAGTTGTCATATGCTGTAATTAAAAAAACCAAACAAACAACAACAAAAAACCCCCTCAACTTTTCTGAACAATCCATAGTTACTCTACTATCTGTTAAAACTGATTTTTAGATCAATTTGTCCGTTAAATTCCTGTCACTTAAAAAATTTTAAAAAAAGAATCTTATGTAAGACCAAAGAGTTTCATGGTGTTTCTTCTAAAGGTTTATTTCAGTCTGATTCATTTCCTGGTTTTCTCCTACTGCACTGACAGAAGCAGAAACAAATATCCTCCAACTGTTTGTAAATCTTGAAAATATGTAATTTACTGTATTACAGGTGGCCGTGTGTGGCTGTGAATGATGCAGAGATTTATCCTGTACTTCATTCTGTCAGTCTCTGGTCATGCACTTGGTTCCCTGGCGGACACTGCTGTTCCAAGGCTTCACAGGTCTCTAGGTGGGAGTTTATTTCAGATAGGAGAAAGATGAGGATAAGTTATTCTGTCCTAATATGATAGCATGCGGACCTGAAGATACTGAGTCAGATTAATAGCAAATTAAACACTGTTTTTTGAAGGAGTAATGTTTTCAGCTGTGTTTGGTTGGTTTTTGGGCTCATTACCACAGACTTTCTTGAGTATTCACAACATTGAGAGATTTGATATTTATATGAGTGGTAGTATAGAAGGTGCTAGAACATACTGGCAGAGAGATAAATGTACTTTTTGGATTTGAAAGCAGTCTGACAAGTTAAGAGTTCCTGTTTAGGGCTTTGGCCCAGCAGAATGTTTGCTCTACCCTTTATCTGCACCATGGAGTATTACACGTGCTGGAGGCAGGATCTGAACTCAGACTGAGTGCAGCTACTGTTGTGTTCTGGTGAACTTAGAGGCTAGTTGGGAACGTCGGTGATTTATTTAAATAAGTGTGCATTTCTGTGTGGTTCCTGATACCTTGAAATACATTAAAATTGTAACATTTTAATACGTTCTTGTAAGATTTGTGGTATTTGAGTAAAATAGAGATTGGCATTTATATAGTATGTATTAAAGCTCTGTGAAAAGAAAAGTTTTTCATCTTAGACAAAAGCTGCATCCCCTCCCTTTCAGTCAAATCCCTGGAAAAAGATAAGCACTTCTAGCAGGGTATTTTTTTCATGATGTTGTTCATGCTGCAATTTGCAAATTTGTGAATTAGGAGACAGTTGGAAGTTTGCAGTTTCTTTTGCAGAACATAATCAAATTAATTAATTGCTTAAATAGCTTTTTTAGTAAAACTACAATAGTGTATTATTTAAATCCTTTTCAAACTTATATTTTTGAATTAGTTTGAGTGATAATATAGCAGGCTCAGTCTTGTGCATATTTATTTCTTGGCTGGGGAAGACTGCTTGCTTCACTTTGAAAAAGCAAATCAAGGCCTTAAAGCTTTTAAATTCACATCCCGGTGACCTTTCAGTCTAAAAGTATCAACACTTTTCTGTTACAGTTTATGAAGTCAGTACTAGAAACCTCATGAAGTTCTTTGGAATTGTTTTTGTCCTTTTCTTATCAAGTGTTTGTCTTTCCTTCTAGATATGTGGTCCTTCAAAGATGAGAAAGGCCTGCTGTTGAATGGCATTAAATACCTCTAGGCTGCCACTACAGACCAGTTTGGTCAGCAAAGAAAAATGTAAGGAGACTTTCTCCAGTGATGTCAGTCACGTGGAGGATATCGTACTGTAAAATGAGCAGGGAATACAAGGGAGACACGTAGTCTTTTTATACTGGCATAGTCTAGGATATCTGAGAGGGACTGTGGGGATACATATGAAGGAGGGAAAACATGGTTTATTTCTGCTCCAAACTGTGGTGGGATTTATAAATGTTTCTAAGGACAGCCATGGTGATGAGAGAGTGGACTGGGGTACTACCTGTAGTAGAGTACAAGCACATGAGTGCAAGTTGTGAAGTTGTTGTGGCTTAAGGCTTCGCAGCTCAGACGTAGGAGCTGACCATTCCTGTGATCCCAGGCTGACTGTCAGGTAGGACACATTCCCCTCTGTCCCTCATCAGCTGCTCTGGGCATTGTCTGTGTGGGAGTTTAGCAAGTCATATTATCTGTCTGTCTCAGGCTTGTGTCTGTAAAATAAGAGCGATGTGTTCTTTCTCTTCATGCTTTGTTTTTTGTTGCTGTATTCAGAAAGACATGCTGTGAGTGTATGGTATAGTGGAAAGGGTCTTGGTAGGTATTAATTTTGACTGGGGCTGCCATCATCAAGTCCACATCAAAGAATTCCTCCTTTTAGGGCTGTTTTAAGAGTTTCAAGTGCTGTGTACACAACTGTGTGTACAATACTTGGAACTGACAGTATCTTATATAAATAAGATAACTACTTCACATTATGAAACCAGGCATTCAGGGGTTTTGGTTATATTTCATTCAAAATGTAGTGGGTCTGAAACATATTTTGTGGCTCAACATGGATATTAAAATGAACAAATAAAAAATCCCACTAAATACTGTTTCTGAGAACACAGAGGGAAGGGTTCTTATTGTTTAAAAATACAGTCCCATGCAACTGCTATGAGAAAGGTATGTCTGTTTTGGAGCAGAGCTGGTTGATTCTGGTTGGTTAGTTGGTTTGTTGGTTTTTTTGTTTTCTTTTGCTTTTATTTTCTTAGACAAGCCTTGCTCTGTATTTTTTCTATACCTATGAAAACTTGCAAGGAATGACAAATTTTTAGAAAATGATTCGGAGTGTTTTCTTTAAAGAATGATTGCTGTAGCACCGAAATTCCTGAACATTTCACATACAACCAGACTTTTTCAGCCACTGTAGGAATTGGTGAGATACTTAAATTTTGTCTCACTGCTGCCAGGCATCAAGTCAGTAATGAGAGACCCAAGTGAGAAGGGGGAATGCTTCCTTCTGCTCTTGAGTGAGTGGCTTGAGACTAAGTGGGAGCTGCCTACGTCTGGTTCAGAGGAGGGGTAGGAAAAGCTGATGGGTAACAGAGGAGGGAGAAGAAAAAGGGATAAGTGAGGAAGAGCAGGAAGAAAAGTTGCAGGCTGGGATGGAGGAACTGAGTCTGATGTAGACTAAAACTACTAAAACATAAAATCATAGAATCAATTGGGTTGGAAAAGACCTCCGAGATCATCAAGTCCAATCCTTGGTCCAACTCCAGTCCATTTACCAGATCATGGCACTCAATGCCACGTCCAATCTGTTTAAAAACTTACAGGGATGGTGAATCCACCACCTCTCTGGGCAGGCCATTCCAGTGCCTGATTACTCTCTCTGGAAAGAATTTTTTTCTGATCTCCAACTTAAATTTCCCCTGGCAGAGCTTGAGCCTGTGCCCCCTTGTCCTATTGCTGAGTGCCTGGGAGAAGAGACCAACCCCCACCTGGCTAGAACTTCCCTTCAGGTAGTTCTAGACAGTGATGAGGTCACCTCTGAGCCTCCTCTTCTCCAGGCTAAACAACCCCAGCTCCCTCAGCCTGTCCCCATAGGACTTGTGCTCCAGTCCCTTCCCCAGCCTTGTTGCTCTTCTCTGGACTCGCTCCAGCACCTCAATATCTTTCCTGACCTGAGGGGCCCAGAACTGAAGACAACACTCAAGTTGTGGCCTCACCAATGCAGAGTACAGGGGAAGGATCACTTCCCTGGTCCTGCTGGCCACGCTATTTTTGATACAGGCCAGCTGCATTTAAACTTTTTTAGACCAAATCTCCCTTCCTTTATATGACAACTTTCTGCGTTTCACATTATGGCTCTCAAACTTGAGCATCTGCAAAAGAAAATGGTAGAAGGAAAGAAGATACTATTCACAGGTCCTGCTGAGTAAAAAAAACCCTTCCAAGCTTGGGCCAACATCTGTGGAGGAGGGATGGGAAGTTACGTGAAGCTTAGCCCTACACAGCCCTCTCAGCTGCCACCTGTGTTTGCTGTTGTGGGAGCGTGGGTTTGTTTCACAGTGTTCCCTCACTGAGGTGGGTTCCACAAGCCCTAGTTTGAAACACTGCAGCAGATTGTAGTGTCCTTGAGGGATGCCATTCTTCTAGGTTTGTCCTCTTTAGAAACCCATTGCCCTGTATTAATCAAATCTGTTGTGCCAATAGAAGTTTCAAAGAGAAACTTCATTCTGGCTAAGTCTTGTTGCTTGGTATCTGCATATTGCTAAATAGCATAAAATTTGTGTAAGAGAACATTCTTATGCCCTAACAACAGAAAAAGTATTGTTGGCATTTAAATCATTAGACAACAGACACATTATTTGGAGTGTGCTGCGGTTTAAACTTAAGCAATACTAAAGCAAGGAGTCTGTGGTGCCTCATTTTGTAGAGTGTTTATGTGGTGTTGGGCAAGGCCCTTACAGAGTAGTTGAGTGTTTGTTTTTCTGTGTGCTGGTCTTTAGACATCCAGGTGTTGATCAGCAGGTAGCTACTGCTGTCAGTGCTCAGTGTAAGCTTTGAACCTATGCAGTCCTATGCTGATGTGAAATAGCCTTACAGCATTGGCAGCCCACAAAATCTTATTTCAGGTGATGGTGTTAGCTTTGATGTCTGTTTCCCATTTTGCAAATTTGGAAAAATAATCTTCCTTTGCAGAATTTCTGTGAAGATTTCACAGGAGTACTCTGAAAAGTGATTTGTTGATGTTTTTGAAGCCATTAGTCTGGTAAAAATACTTTATGGACTTGTGTGGTATTTGTGAATTTAGTGTTGTATAATGTTGTTGTAAAGCAAAAAATGTTCAGCATGTAAGATGCGGAGCCTCATTTCATAGTGAAATGAGAAAGAGCTGTCGCTGGAATGCAGCCAGCTTCAGAAAAATCTGTGTGGCTGTGTGATCCTACAGAAAGTTCAGAAGCCAGACCTTTAGGTTACTTTAGGTTCCTTTCATCTGGTTTGGTACCCTTCTCCCCAAGACCTGGAAGTGACTGCTGGAGCACTGAGTGGTGTCCAAACAGCTGTGGCCTTCCTGCCTCTCCTGCTGGAGCTCACCTGCCTGGGGCTGTACTCACAGCCTGTCCCTGCAGGGAGCAGCCAGCTGCTTGGGTGGGAACCAACTGGAACCACCTCATCTACCATCTGGCAATTGGACTTCTGTTGTGGACAGGGGAAGAGATGTCCTAATACCCCTGAAGGTGGTGATGGGGATCAGATATCACATCCAGCCATCATAAACGCTGAAACTGGACCAGTATTGTATTGCCTTGCAGTGTATCAGCTACACTTGCAATTAGCTGGATGGGGGATGCTGAGTTCAGTTTTTATGGACAACTTGCATTATGAAATCCTTAATTTTTGAGCACTCAAGTGTGTAATACTGAATGTCCTCACAGTTCTTAGTGTAGCTTTGTGTGCCTCTGTTATCTATAAGAGTATTTGCTAATGTTGTATGTCAGAAACACATAATGTATTTATTGAGGAAAGGATTTTTGGGAGGGGCAGAAGGAGGATAAGATTGTTGCCTGTAATAACCCATTAGCACTTACAATGTGATTACAGTAGTCTTCCTGTGCAATTTCTGCCAGGTTGTATTGGACTTACATGTGGTATAATTAAGTGTGCTGTAGGAAACAGTTGGTTCTGCATGGGAAAGTCATCTTATTTAATACAACAATTTTATTGTCCTCATTGCCAGAAAAAGACTTAGTAGCTCAGTTTTCTTGGTTGATCTTGGTACTCTAGACAAGTGTGAAAGGATTAGAAAAGGTGTCCTTACTAAGGTAGAAAGTAGGAACCCAAGCTGTCAGGAGTGCTGAAACACAGGCATGATCCAAACTTGTATATTAATTTAATTCTTTTTTATCAAGCCACACTTGTGGAGGAAGTAGATGATTTCATTTCCACAATTACTTTACACCAGGCTAAAAGAATATCTAACAAAAAGAGGGCACCTTCTGAAAGTTTGTGGGCTTTTTTCTTAGTGTCCTGAGACAATTTGCGTCACACCTTCCTCCTTTCCCTCCTCTCAGTAATTTCTGTGCAAAGTTATTGATGAGGTCAAACTAGTGAACAGACTGTGCTGCATCAGTGTGTCAGTTGTAGAGACTTGTGCTTTCTCTGGTAGCTCACCTTTCACTCCACCCATTTCATATTTCTTCTGTCTTTCTAGTTTTCCTCTTCCCCCTTCTGTCTCAGCAGCACAGTCTTGTAAGATTTTGGCTCCAGAAGTGACTGACTGGACATTTGGAGAACATTGAACAGAAAGGACAGGGCTTGTACCCATAGGTTTTAGTAACACTTTGGTTGGTTCTGACACAAATGCTTTGCTCTTCCGTGGAAAAGCTGCAGATGTAGCTGAAGGTGCTGTGACCTCTCTAATGGGGAAGGGTGGGCAGATAAAAATTCCTTCAGTTATATCAGAATTGAAATTTAAACAAAGGGATATTTTTTTTAGTGTAGCTGTTATCTTCCCAGTATGCAACAATGTCAGCCTGACCAGCAGTTATTTAAAAAGACTCAGCATGCATTTCATTTTAGAGTTAAGCCTTGCTAGTGTAAGTAAATAATGAAAGTCTTATGATGTGAACTGTAACAATCCCTTTTTGGACACAGTGTTGTGGCACGTGAGTTGACCTGCCAGATTGCTCTTCTAGTTTATTTGAATTTATTACTCATATTCTCTACCTGTTCCGATGTTGGAACCCTTTTACATGTGCTTTGGCCTTTCAGCTTCCTTACATTCCATCACACAACTCTGGTACACCACTGTGATAGCTACAAGAGGGACAACAGATTTGCTCTTCAGAGGAGGGTTCTTAATAATAATACTGGCTCAGAGTTTGCAGCAGAGCACTTCTGTGGTCGCCTGCAACTTTAAAAGAGTGAGGAATCATTTATGTTCCTCCAATACAGTATTTGATGGTTTTCTGTTAGTAAAATGATTTGAGGATAAGTGCTGAACAGTGGGATTGCTTGCAAATCAGAAAGGTCAGGAATAAGGATAGAAAGTGAATTCTCCTAAATACCTTTGTTCATAATAGTGATCCTAAAAGATGTGAGTGAGAAAGATAAATGAAGAACAGCTAAAAGAACTTCAGAATTAATTTCTGAATAACTTTTCAGTTACAGCTGTTTTTTTAAGGGCAGTGTTGAGTAACTGTTTAGAGAATAGTCTAAATTCCCCTTACTGAAAACAGGCAATATACCAAAAATGTAAAAAAACCTCTCTTTTTTCAAAGTAGAATTTGTGTTATTATCTACTGCTTTGTATCACAGACTTGAAGCTTTTAAATAACTGTTAAATCATGAAAATTCCTATTTTAGCAACTTACCTATGTTACAATGATCTGATTAAAACGTCTCACTTCTAGACTACCAGAATTTCTTTGGCATTTTATATGCTTTGTTTTTTGGGTTAAGTTGTTAAATTTGAAAATCACTAAGTTAATCCTACAATGGAAACATGTGCAGCTGACTTTTTTGTAGGGGGCTTTCATCCTCAATAACAGCAGTTGGGATTGTTGTATTCTCTGTTTTGGGGCTTGTACAGCATATGATTGATTTGTGTCTCGTGCTAGCTGTAAGCACGGAACCCACACACGTGCTGCAGTGTAACAAGGTTAGAGAAGTACATTTTGGACTGGGTATGAAACAGTCATCAAGGATATTTATTCATTCTGTTGAAGTTTCACCCTGCATTATAAAGCAGACTTGGAGAAAAAAATTAATCTCTTGCACAGATGTGTTTCACCTTTGCTGTAGCCAGGTCTGTGCTGCCTCAAAAATGGAGCTGGTGATAATACTCCATTATTGAAATCCTAAGTACTTTTGGAGTTTGTTTACTCTGGCTGATTTCTTCTCCCCACTCACCCTGAGAAAACAAACCACAGTAGCCAGAGGAAAGGTCTGTACTGAGACTGGAGCTTTGGATTTTCACCTGTGTAGTAAATCCTTTCAGCTGAGAGGAAGGAAGCTATGATAGCTGGACTTTCCTAAGAGCAGCTGGCATCATGTCCAGGTGTTCTGTACTGATCCAGCCTAGCTGGGAGACAGCAAACACAAATACAGGTTTGTCCAGATCACGGTCCACTGAGCTGGAACTAGATTTCTTAGTAAACATTACTGCTGGTAATGTTTGATAGTGTCACCAGTTACCTACAGACAGACGTGGCCCTCTGGGAATATGCAACTTCAAGCTCTTCGGATTCAGTTTTTGTTCACATGTCAGCATCATCTCTGCTTTGTCTCGTTTCTCTGTTGGATGCTCAGTTTATTCCCCAGAGATGATTTTTGTTCAAGAGCAGACTCATGTCAGTGGCTGTGGCAGCCAAGTGTCATTTATCCTTGAACATTCAGTGCAGGTTTGTAAAATACAGGTTTTAAATCTGTATCAGAACTGCTCTTCTCAGTGAGGATTCTTTGGTTTCATGTGCCGCTTCGTATATATCAGGCAGAAATTCTGACAGACGTGAGGAGCTTTTTATTATAAATGTATGAGGTAGCTAAGAGGAAGGCATGAAGATTGCTTGCAAGGACCTTGGGCAGTAACGTGGCTGTGAATGTCTTTTTGTGTACAGACTTGAGTGTGAGGATCTGTGACACAACCCATCACACTTGTGAACGTTTGTATGTGGCTTGTTGAGAGTGAGTGCCACATTCCTGAATAGACATTCAGAATGTTACTGGTGTTGAATTGGAGCAAAGGTGACCCCTGGTCACTGAAAAAAAAAAGAGTGAATAGGGGAGGCTTTTGGGTTATTTTTTGAGATAATTTTAGTGTTACTGTTCATTCCCTGGACAGCCAGTGTGAGGTATTCTGCCACCACCACGAACACGGTTTCTGCAGGCAGTTTCAGCAAGCCCTTGGTCTTAAGCGATCTGTGGAGTATACAAACTTAGCTTTGGCTGCAGTAGAATAATTCAAATGATTCTTACTTGAGGCATCTGATTTGTTTCTGAAGATGGAAAGGAAGACAGATGCGCTGCCCCTGCCCTTACTGTGTCTGGGTCAGGTGGTGTGGCCCAAAGGTGTGATTGCCGGGGCTGGTGCTGCCCCTGCCCTGCCCTCCTGCCCGGGGCTGGTGCTGCCCCTGCCCTCCTGCCGCCCGGGGCTGGTGCTGCCCCTGCCCTCCTGCCGCCCGGGGCTGGTGCTGCCCCTGCCCTCCTGCCGCCCGGGGCTGGTGCTGCCCCTGCCCTCCTGCCGCCCGGGGCTGGTGCTGCCCCTGCCCTCCTGCCGCCCGGGGCTGGTGCTGCCCCTGCCCTCCTGCCGCCCGGGACTGGTGCTGCCCCTGCCCTCCTGCCGCCCGGGACTGGTGCTGCCCCTGCCCTCCTGCCGCCCGGGACTGGTGCTGCCCCTGCCCTCCTGCCGCCCGGGACTGGTGCTGCCCCTGCCCTCCTGCCGCCCGGGACTGGTGCTGCCCCTGCCCTCCTGCCGCCCGGGACTGGTGCTGCCCCTGCCCTCCTGCCGCCCGGGACTGGTGCTGCCCCTGCCCTCCTGCCGCCCGGGACTGGTGCTGCCGCTGCTCTCCCCTCCTGCCGCCCGGGGCTGGTGCTGCCGCTGCCCTCCTGCCGCCCGGGGCTGGTGCTGCCGCTGCCCTCCTGCCGCCCGGGGCTGGTGCTGCCGCTGCCCTCCTGCCGCCCGGGGCTGGTGCTGCCGCTGCCCTCCTGCTCCTGCCGCCCGGCTGGTGCTGCCCTGCCCTCCTGCCTGGGGCTGGTGCTGCCGCTGCCCTCCTGCCACCCGGCCGGGAGGACACACACAGGGCACTGCTCTCCAGCCACTGCCGAGCGCTGGGTGCTGCAGGGGACGCTTTTGGAGCTTCCTGCCACTGCTTTGTTCTCTTCCCGGCCCTGGTTGATACAGAGAATTAACCTGAAGCCTGCAAAACGAGCCAGTCACATGGACAGACTGTGCCAGATACAGCTGTAATCCTGAGCTGAAAAAGGGAATTTGTCCTCCCCCTCTTCCTGCTCTTCTGCATTTGTTTTCCGATTTAGGAGTGCAGGCACCGAGTTGCATAGCACAATGGAGAGTTAATGTAACTACTTCTGAAGCGTCTGCTGGCAAGAAAACTCTGACGTCAGCAGAGTTGGGGTGAGGTTTCGCATTGCGCACATTCAGTCGCTCAGGTCTGGAATAATGGCATATTGGAATGGGAGCAGAGTTTAGAGGGGGGTCACAGTGAATGGTGCTTGTAGCCTGCTGCTCAGTGTATGTCTTTGCTGGGTAGACAATGTACTTGATAAACTACATATTGTCCCATTTGTTTATTACACTCAGATTATTCTGTAAGTTTTTCTGCCTGCCACTATTGGCTTGCAGGATGTTGCTTTTAGCTCTTTAAACTGTGCTTACAGTAACACTTCTTTGCTGGTGTTTCAAGTGAAGATATTTTCCGGAGGCAAACTGCTTGTATCGGTCAAGGGCTTTTTCCCCCAGTGTTAGCACTAGGTTTAGATAAGCAACAAGAACATAAATCAGTAATCATCTACTGCAATTTGAAATTCATAATGACTAACTTGCAAGTAGAAAGAAAGAAAGGACCTAAAGATGCAGTGTGAATTTAAGATCCACCAGAGAAAGTGGTATTTTATTTTGAAGGTGATCAGAGTTCTGACTTCTGTTATTGGTGATTAAAGAAATAACTTTCACTGGAAAATAAATATGAAGGCCTGTGTATTAAATTTAGTTTTAGATACTTGTTTTATCTAAGATTTATCTGGATGCAGACAGCTCAGGAGAGCTATATTTAAGGCCATCAGAGCAGAACTGTGGGTGTCATTGTAACAGGATTCAGAGTCAGGCTGTAGGATTGCAGTTGATTGTAAAAATAAACAAGAAGCTTTAGTAGTGTTTACAAATTATTTACTCTTGTTTTCTAGAGGACAAAATCATCATGACATTTGAGGACTGTATCTCAAGTTTAGGCTAATGAGTACTCATGCCTGGAGGCAGCATCTTCTGTACTAATATAGTTTACCAAATGTGATGTTTCTGTGGTCTAGGAAGCTTTTAAATGTGACTTAAAGGTGTTGGGGTTTTTTAAAAGTTTTACTAAAATGGATATAGTTGAAAGCATATTACCAGTGTAACTATTTAAAACCCACAAAGTATGGCTTTATCTCAGAACCTGAAATAATACAGGTTTGTTTAGAGACTATAATTAGAAAGTGTTTAGCTATTCTAAATAATGGAGAAGATAAAGGCAGTAGCTTTTCTAGGGATTGCGTTATGCTTGCTTCATATTTTCTTTTGTGCCCGTAATTGTTGGAAATAGATGATGTGTCCCAGCCTGTGGCACAAAGGGGCCCAACTAATGATCCTTCCATAATTATGTAGAAAGACCTGTTTAAGATGATGCTTTGGAAGAAAAGAGTAACATCCAACATAGCCAGAATACGTGAATTTGCATGTGTGAATGTGAGTGGGTGTGTGAAGGGGAAAAGGCTTTGCAATTCCTCCTCAAAAGTATGAGGGCATGGGAGTTGTACTTCAGAAATACTCACTGTGTTGTGAGGCCTGGCAGTGGAGGCGTCACTTGCTAATTTGTAGGTAATTGCGTAAACACAACAGTGCGGATACATCTTGACACAAGCTCATCTGTCTCCACTAAGAACTAAGAACTGCTGCAGCATCCTCAGCTGGCAGAGGAACATCACTGTAGGTCCCATTCATTTTTTTCTAAATCTGTATGTTTACCAACAGACTACAAAAGCAGAGCAGGGGACCTTTGTGTATTTAATTGTATTTTTAAAGTTGTGTGTGAAGCTTTCTGACAATCTGCCAGGGCCTCCTCAGTGCTGTGTGACCCAGCACGCTGCCTGATGCACAGGACTGTGAGGTCTCTGGCTAACCCAGTGGCTTGCAGGGGATTCACCCTGTGTTGAATCATGCTTGGTTCCCATTAACAAGGCAGTGAGGACTAAGGAAGTTTCACAAGAATAAGTTTTTGAAGCCATGAGTGGATGTTTTTACACTTACCTTGCCAATTGGTGCAGCAGTTGTTTTGCATAGGCAAACTGTTTACTCTTCAGTCTATGTTGCTGTCAGTGAAGAATGTTTGGAAAAACTCATCAACCTGGCTAAATCCCGCTGTGTGCTGACAGAGCATATTTTTTGGCATAGTAGGATGTTGTTGTAGGTGGAATAAATGTGCTGGCAGAATAACTCCTCCTGGTGGCATTTATTATATTTCCAGCATAGGTACAGCATCAGATCTACTTTAAATGTCAAGCATTCAGCTTTTTTTTCTTTTGCTTTTTAGCTGGTGTTTACACTAGTCACAATGCCAGTAGAGTCTGTCTGTAAAGGCTGCTAGATCATTCCCCTTCTCTTGCCCTGGCTGTGTTGAATGGGCTCTATCTTTTCAACCTGGTCTTTTTTTAAATTAATTTTCAGCAGGACTAGAAGAATCTTTTCCACTAATTCTTTTCTGCAAAGATACATCAATGAGATTTAAAATTTCATGTAAGGTATTCATAAGCAAAGATCTGGGTGTTTGATGGCTAGGCAGTTTGACTTTACCTTCCTGTACTAATGTGCTTTCATTCTACATTAGGTTCAGCTGTGAAATAAGTTTCATGGTACTTCTGTCATTTCCTGACGCCAATGGTTTTTCTGGAGGCAGTGGCTTTCCTGTCTGGAAGCTACAAACAGCGTTCCTGGCAGGATGGAGTATTTTTGTTTCTCCAGCTAGACCTTTCCCTGTCTTTGTTTTTGTCTCTTTTTCTCTCAGTTGTTCTTTTTTCTTTCTTTTTTTTTCCTTTTTAACCTTGGTCTGTATTTGAAATTGCACCAGTTCATTTAGAACTGCCATTACAAGACTTGGTGATTGGAAATACATCCATGCAGGATTTTTCAGTTAATATACTGACAGAATAAATTCATAGGTGAGGCTGCAGTAGAACTGGACGTGTCTTACTAGGCTTTGCAGTAAGCTCACTTCTTGAGTGAGCAAGAGTGGATAGTTAGGTTGGTGCAGTTTGTACCTGACCTGAGATCTGTTTCAGAAGTTGTGGCATTAGCCATAATAGAGTTCAGAAAGCTTTCTGTCTCTATCCTGGACTTGCTGCTGCTGGAACAGACAGACATGGCTTATTCACTCAGTTACCCAAGCTTTTCTGAATGTTCTATATTGAATGATATTTACCAAAATTATTAGTTTCTCTGTAAAGAGACATATCAAAAGAGACCAGTGCAGGGCAGTCACTCAGCTCTCAGGGCTGAGATAAAGTTGGTTTACAGTGACTTACTAAGCTCCTATGAGCTGTCACAGTGGCTTTCAGAAACTGACCAAGTTCTTATCCTACCCCATGATAAGGTCTAATTAGTCAGCCTAACTTGATCTCACTGAAAGAATTCAAAATGCTTACTAACTTGGTCCCTTTTAGTTCCTTTAGTTAATTTACTTTAAAAATTTTATCCAAAGTGTATGTGCATGTCTTTTTAATAAACTGGTAAAATCGCACCAGGGGGTTAAAAAAGGGTATTCCATTAATAGCTTCCAGCATTTCTTTCTTTGAGGCAAAGCTGTTTCAAGATCAGTGGGGGTGGGGAGGGTTGATGTTTGTGGGTTGGGTTTTTTTATTTTTTTTGTCTCCCCTGCCTCCAAAATTGAGGTTATTTATGCCACAGAAAGAACAGAGCTGGAAGATGCTGCCAATCAGCTGGTCAGTAGTGACTTCCCTCAGCACAAGACAGAAACCTCTGGCTCTTGCTGAATATTTACAAACCATTAGAAGCCAGGATCTGGTACTTCTGTGTCCCCAAAGCTGCTGTCTCTCTGGTGTGCTGTTCACATTCTGTCTGTGTGCTCTCTCTGAAACTCCTGTTTGTGGTTTCTGATCCGTCTACTACAGTATTTGTCCCACCTTGTATCTTGGTACACATTATTTGGTTTGTTTATGTAGTCGGATAAACATGAAAGTCTGCTTGGAAACAAAAGCTTGTCAGAACTCAGTATGTAGCCATTACTGTTTGACCAGGCGAAATTACAGACCTGAAATTAAATCTGCTTATTCTGGAAATTTGTGAGTTTGGGGTATTTTAATTTTGGAATAGTTTTTCTGTAGGAATGATCTCACCATTCAGAAGTGTTGCAATGTTTTCCACTTACAGGGTTGGTGACACTGGAGGAAACAAAACTTTCTGTTCTTTCACTGGTGTATATGTCTGTACTCTGATTATTTTTCTATGTATAGTGTGGAATAAAAAGCAACTGCAGGAAATACCAAGCTATCATTCAGCAATAGTTTTAAAGAGTAAAACCAAAAGTGGGCAGTACTTGCTTTAAACCCAAGTAAATACAGAGAGAAAAACCTGAACCGTTGCTTTGGGATTATTTTGCTGTTGCCGGGTAATTTACTTTGTTTAAAGACTGAATCTGCTCATACCATATATGTGTTCTCAGAAGACATGATTTGGAATCACATTCCCTAGTCCTTTTATATTGACTGCTTTTACAGATTATTAGGATTTTAAAAACCAGAATTTACAGTACATTTTTACTTTAGGAAAGGGAAATGTTTTGGATTTATGGGGGTTTTTTTTGTCTCCAGCAGTTCACACAGTCATGTGTCAGTATTTTGAATAATTTGTTAATCTGGCTAATTTTCTTCTCAGATGATGGTTAGAAAGTGTTTAGTTTAAATGAAAGTAGAGTTAGATCAAAAATTACAGTTAGATTAAAACTTTTTTTTTGGTACATAGGCAGCTTGTACAGTTTTTAAATCCCTTAGTCTTGCTTTCACTTTTCAGACCGCTGGCTAGTCAGATATTTTGGAACATTACTTCAATGTGTGTGTATATATGTGTGTGTATATATATGTGTGTAAATATATATATCTATATGCACATACACATATATATAAAGTATATCTTTGCAATATTCAGAAATGAAAATACATGCCCATCATTGTAGAAAGAGACTACATTCCCTTCACTTAAGCAAGAAAAAAAATCGTGCTACATGTGAAGATTTTAATGATTAAAGAGGTTTTGGTGATTTTTTTTCTTCCCCATTTTTTCCCCTCAGTGTTTCCAAGACTTTGGTTTCTGTTGGCAGAGTTTGATGTACATTTGCTCACAGAATGCACCAGAGTGCACAGGAGAGGCTTTTGACACACCAGCCAGTGCCTGGTTGAACTAAGAGTGCTCTGCTGAGTCAGATAAGGGAAAATTGATCCAGTCAGTCTTAACTTGCAACAGACACAGGCCTGCAGATCCACAAACAGAAGGCATCTCTGCACCGAGTTCGTAGCTTTGGTCAACCATTGCACACAATGTACCCAGATTTAATGCTGCTGGTTTGGAAAATGAATGTTTTTAGCCTTTGAGGAATTCTTGCCCATTTGCCACCAGACTGAGGGAAGGCACTTTGAGTGCACTTTCTTCTTGACAAGCATTTTATCTTGCAAGAGGAACAGTTTTGCTGGAGTTGCCAATGAGTTGCTCAGAGACTTTCAGAATGAGTTGTGCAGTTTGCAGCACTTCCTTTCCCAATAGCAGCTGTCATGGACACATGATACAGGATGTATTGCTCATAAATTTCTAAGGAAGAAGCATAACTTTTTTTTTTTTTTAATAAGCTGTTGAAGATTTTTCTAGCTGTCAGAACTGGTTTGTCGTGTGCTCCATACCGTTGAAAATTTTAAAATAGAACATTGTATATCAGTTGACTTCTGGCAGTTCTGCAGTGTGTATTCTGCAGGCTTCTCTGTATTTTAAATACTCTCCGTCTTTTCATTTTTATGCCCGGTCAGTCTGACTGTCTCAGGCTTTCAGCCCAAGCGGGTTCATAGTCTGTCTGTTTGCTTCATTGTTTTACAAACAATATTGCTTTGTTCTGCAAGTTAAAATAGAATTTCCAGATAGTTGACACAGGACTTTAAGGAAAAATAAAGTGCAGTCAGAATAAACTCAGAGAGGGTAACAGTGCAGTTACTAGATTTCTTAAGAGATTAAACTATCTCTGCCTCACAAGTGTTTTTCTCTTAATTCTCATCTGATAGTGAGTATCAGGGATTCTTACTAACATGGACCTGTACACTAGTTGGGATTGGAAGTAGCCTTACAGATGATGTGGTTGCAGCCCCTCTGCCGGGGTCAGGGACAGCTGCCACTACATGAGGTTGCTCAGGGCCCCATCCAGTCTGGCCTTGGACACTTCCAGGGATGAGGCATCCACAGCTTCTCTGGGCAACCTGTGCCAGTGCCTCACCACCCTCACAGTAAATCATAGAATCAGTTGGGTTGGAAGAGACCTCCGAGATCATCCAGTCCAACCCTTAATCCAACCCCACTTTGATTACTAGATCATGGCACTCAGTGCCACGTCCACTCTCACCTTAAAAACCTCCAGGGTCAGAAAATCCACCACCTCCCTGGGTAGGCCATTCCAATGCCTGACCACTTTCTTTGTAAAGAACTCCTTCCTGATATCCAACCTAAACCTCTCCTGGCAGAGCTTTAGCCCATGCCCTCTTGTCCTACTGTTGGTTGCCTGAGAGGAGACCAATCCCCACCTGGCTACAACATCCTTTCAGGTAGTTGTAGAGAGTGATAAGGTCTCCCCTGAGCCTCCTCTTCTCCAGGCTAAACACCCCCAGCTCCCTCAGCCTCTCCCCATAGGACTTGTGCTCCAGTCCCTTCACCAGCCTTGTTGCTCTTCTCTGGCCCCACTCCAGCACTTCAATATCTTTGCTGAACTGAAGGGCCCAGAACTGAACACAGTACTCAAGGTGTGACCTCACCGACGCAGAGTACAGGGGAAGGGTCACTGCCTTAGTCCTGCTGGCTACACTATTCTTGAATTTCTTCCTCACATCTAATCTAAATCTCTACATAAGAAGTCAGGCAAGGCTAATGATTTGAAGACTCCCCCTGAAGTAAAATGACTCTGCATTGTAGAAACTTCCCTGTGTTAGAGCAAGTCCTTTTGCTCCTGGAAGATCCCTTGTTTCTCCCTTGGCAGTGGTCCGGTGGCCTGCATGTGCCAAGCTGGCTTGTCCATAGGGTTTAACTTTTTTCATTTTAGGAATAAGGGACTATTCAATTCTTCTTATCAGTTCTGTGTTCATATGGGCATGTCCCAGATCTTGTTTGCACCTTCACTGATCCCTCTGCAGCTTCAATGTCAAATGGGCGAGTGAGTGACTGCTTGGTACCATAGGTGCAGGGTACTCTGCTACCAGTCTTTTGAATGTACAAGTGAAATCATTTCACTGGAGTAGTTCTGTTCTTTACAGATGATGCCTGAAGTTTGAGACTTGACATGGCAGATTTCTCAAGGTTTTGAGAAATTTGTCTTGGATTAGTTGTGGATTTGGGAATCCCATTTTTGAAATAATTGCCTCTGTGCAGCTATCAATACTCCATCCTTAAGCATAAGGAAGCGCGATGTAATTAACTAAATGATCAAGTAATTTTCACCCTGGAAAGGATCTGCTACTAGTAGAAGCAACTCCAGTAACTTTTGCCAAGAGTGATCTTCGTGCTTTAAGATAAGCATTCACATGAGGGCTTTAGAACAAAGCAGGACAGAAAGTAAGAGATAACCTTCCTGCAAAAGCGTCTGAAAGGTAAAAGTCACTTTCATAATATGGAAACTACCAGACTGATGCCCTTTGTTCAAAAGAGAAAACTCATAATGAAGTAAAATTTACATAATTTTTGAAGTAGTTTTACACAGTTTCGTTTAAGTGAATTATTTAAGACACTTAGACTTCACATTTTTGCATCCTGTCATACTATAACAAATCACTGTAAATGTTTGACAAGTATCTGTAGGTCTGGGTTTGTGTTAAAAGCTTGAGAAATCTTCTGGTACAGATTTGCTAAAGTTCTTTTGTATGAGTAAATTTTCGGTTAAATCCAAATAGTATCAACGCTTTATTTCAACTTTTATTAGAAAGTTGCAAGACATCAAAAACTCTACACAAGTTAAACTTAAGTATCTTTACAGTCTTTGAAAACATTACATGGAAAATGTAACTAATCTCGATTTAGTTTTTGAAGGGAAGTATATTGAAGGAGTTACAAATGCACTCTGCTAATTGTTGCAATTAACCATTTACCTGCACAATATGCATTCATTTAACACAGTATGCTGCTTTATGTTACCATTAAAGGACTTTATTTTTCAACTTAGTGCACACAAAGATTCTACCAGAACCTTTGTTTCAACACAGTTTCCATTTGTTTACCTCCAAGTTGCAGGGTGTTGATTATGCTTGTACTAAATCATCTGTGCATAAACCAAGTAACAGTTCTAGAATGCTCTGACACCAAGTGCATTGAAGTGAGTATGGGGGTGTTGTTAAAGGGACATAGGGTTGCAGAAACACATAGATGTCAAAACTGTTAAACTTTTTCAGACTGTTCCTCACTCTGTTTTAACTCAGCAATGCCAGATGTGTGTATAATTGAATCTGAGGCATGTGCAAAGTGAGTAGGGGTATAGTCTTTTAGAAATCCTCAGGCAAAAGTGTTTGGATTTTTCCCCCCAGTTTTAAAAACTGTTGTGCAATGAATTGACATTTAAAGAGTGGCCATTGAAATGAGATACTTAATTGCTTTGTTTCAAAATCCTGTACATTGGTATTTAATTTAGTACCTTAAACTTTTGCATATTTTTGTTTTCCATTTTATTCTACTATGTTTGCAATGTTTAGACCATGGATTAAATGAAAAGGAAAATTTGGGTTTGGTGCCTCTTTTAGATGGTTAGAGATACCTCTGTGTTAAGAACATCATAGCATAGAAATTCTGGGATGCTGTGAGACTGACAGGAGATGCTCATTGGAAGAGGGAGACAGAAATGTATTTCAGATCTGTGGTGGTTTTGGTGGATGACAGTCAAGCTCTGGAGGATTTTTTATACACATCTCTTTGAGGTGGATCAGTGCATTTAGGAAAGTATAGATGTTGGGCATTACAGATGTTGCAGAGGAAGCCATTGATTGTCTGTTTTAATTAAGAAATAGCTTTCAGTATGCTAACAGAGTTGGTGCTTGGTTAAATTGCCAGAGGAGCAAATGCCTGAGATCAAGAGGGTTTGCTTGGGGCAGGGAAAGTCTAAATTTGCCATTTAAGCACCAATTACATGAGGGAATATTTAATGGCTTTAGTGAGGATGTAGCTACATCTTGGTTTATGGTGGTTTGTCTCCATTCCTGCACAAATGTGTAATCCTGCCTTCCTTGTGCAGATGTGTGTGAAGCAGTTTGTGTTGATGGCAGCCCCCCTGGTTTGCTGGTCCTGTATACCAGGTTGAATGTGTACTGGAGGAGCAGCAGCATGTTGGGCTGGTGCCTCCCATGAGTCTGTAGGACAGTTTGGAGTGTGAGGGAGTCAGTCCCCCCCCAGCAGGCTTAGGGAAGTCGGGTTTTGTCACTCTTTTCTTGCAAAATCAGCAGGGTTATCCTCAGCTGCCCTTAGGGCATTTCCAAAATGTTTTGAAATTGGTAAGATGAGACAAGCAAAGATTATGCCATGGAGAGCCATACTAGAAGATACTCTTCACCCCAGTCATCTCCGAGTTGAAAACTTCTCCCTTTGCAAGATTATTTTGATTTCCTTTCCCTCCCCCTCTGTTATATGGTCAGCAATAGCATTCACTTAAAGAGGCATGGTTGAAAAGAATTGTAGAAGGCAATTAACTGGTTGTTCTTTAGGATTCCCCAGCAAACAGTTCAGGCAGGACTGCAGAAGGAACAGATAGCAGTTCAGTACTGAGCTTTACGTGAGTTGCAACTGTAAATGTCATTTGTGCTTTTGGAAACCTTCAGCTGACAAGGTGTGTTTGTGCTGTGGCGACGGGTGTTCTGTGGCCGTCTGTGGCATGAGCAGAATGCACAGCACGGCTGGGATTTGGGTTTGTGGTAGGGCTTCGGGCATGGCAGGGAGCCAGGAACATGGTTTTTCTGTAGTCAGTAAGTGCTTTTGAGGAAATGTTGAGAACAGTGGTGAACTTCAATTTTTAGGATTTGCACTCTGGTTTTTCTGTCCCTTTGCTGTTGCCCGTATTAATTTCTTCTGTGTGTTGGCAGGACTTATACTAGTCAGTGAGAGTAGTGCAAAACTTGCAGTGAATTTGTCTCAACATTACATTGTTTTTTATTATCATAATTTGTGCGTCTCAGCTCATTTCAAGTAGTTGGATTTCAGAGCTTCATTTTGCACACAGTATGTCTCCTTCATGTGGGACTCATTGTTACTGGAATAATACAGGCATTGTATTCTCTGGCTGTACAGAATCAAATATTTTTTTCCTCTTTTTTTGTCAGCAAAAACACGCAGATGCTGTGTTGGGTTGAGCAACATGAGAACTGGCTGGGGCTCCAGATTGTGCTAGTAAAGCTTTTATGGTTTTGTACAGCTCTGATCATTATTAGCATTGTAACATTTGTCTTCATTTTTTCCTGTAATAAATCATCTGCTGAATCTTTTCATTTCAGCAAAGTCATCTTTGAACGTCACTAAAATGTCAATCCCGAATTACTATATAAGGAAAAGCAAGGCTTTTAAAACTAGCTTTCTGCATTTAATTCTAGACCCCATAATTGATGATGGTCTGAAATAACTGGCAACTTTTCCATTCAAAAATCCACTCAAAGTTTAACTATTTTCCTTAGAAGACCAACCTGCTATTTCTGAGAGACTGCTTATCAGATCCCACTGCTCAAAGAACTATAGAACATACTGGTCTCTTTCTTTACAGCATGGGAGAATCTTTGTTTATTTAAAAAGGAAAAAAAAAAGTACAACTTGTTCATCACTAGAGCTGCTATTTCTTGATTTTGTACATCTGTTAGAACTGGCAGAAATGCTGTAATACACATTCTTTCCTCTCCAGAGAAAGGGAGGAGGAGATGGCTTGTAATGACAGACTTGCTGTGTTACTGTTTACTTCCTACCTTTTCCTATTTTATTTTCTTCTTAAAATAACCCAAAAGAACAGAAAACTTCTTGTCTGAAGTGGGTTCTTTGATTGCTGTTCGTTTTGTTCATGGACTCTTCTGGTTTAGGGAGGACGGTGCTTTTCACTGCCCTGGTAGTATCTGTGTGAACATACCAGTGTTAGTAATTATCCAGTTATAATAATGCTTTTAAGGTTATCCTTGCACTTCTAAACATATAAATTTAACTTATTGTCAGCCATGAGCTGTATCTGTAGTACAGTTCAGACACTATCTGCCAATTAATGTATCTATGATACAACCCCATGCCAAGATGCTGGGGAGAAGGACATCTCCTCCTTTCTGTCGTCATTGTGGAGAAGGTTTTTTTCAGTTTCTTCTTTTTTTTTTTTGATAAGGCAATGTTTTAGTTCATTTAATGAGAAACAGCGTCTTTAAAAATATTAAATTTGTTTTGGGAACAGAAGCAGGTAAAGCATCCAAGATTCCTTTTGGCTAGATTTTTAGGCTGAAAATGTTCCCTTAGGAGAGAAGAAAGAGTATGTTATGTTCTTGAAATGTGCTTCATTTTGGACCCTGGGAGTAAACTAAGATTATTTTTTTAAATGTTCACAGTGGTAAGATTTTCCTTTATTAAAAAGAAAAGGTAGTAATAATTTAGCATTTAAAAAGTAGAATACAGTAGCTTTCTTTTTTCTTACCAAAAATTCTAGGGCCTCAATAAGACCTCTTTTTATCAAAACAAGGAGATGTGTGGATTTTTTTGGTTGGGGTTTTTTTATGGTTGGGGCCTTTTTCCCCCCTCTTTTTTTACACTTGAAGAAGGCAGTATTCTGGTGGGATACTGCTGAACTGGACGGTTGTATAAACTGAGTAGTGTTGTCTTGGCTGCCTACTGGTAATAGCCAGCAACTCCTGAGGTCCCCTGAAGAGGGAGAGTCCAGCAGTGGGTTTTGCTGCACGCGTTGCTTGGGCGAGATGGACAGCCCATGAGCTATTTCTGGGTTTCCTCTTTGGAGAGGGATTCCTGTTTCCACTGCTGGTCACTTGTCCTCTGAAACTTCCTCGTCTTGTCCCAGGCACTCGGTGATCCCTCCCGGAGACGCACAGCACGCGGCTGGTTTTAGAATCATAGAATCAGTTGAATTGGAAGAGACCTCCGAGATCATCCAGTCCAACCCTTAATCCAACCCCACTTTGATTACTAGATCATGGCACTCAGTGCCACGTCCACTCTCACCTTAAAAACCTCCAGGGTCAGAAAATCCACCACCTCCCTGGGCAGGCCATTCCAATGCCTGACCACTCTCTCTGTAAAGAACTCCTTCCTGATATCCAACCTAAACCTCCCCTGGCAGAGCTTAAGCCCGTGCCCTCTTGTCCTACTGTTGGTTGCCTGAGAGGAGACCAATCCCCACCTGGCTACCCTTTCAGGTAGTTGTAGAGAGTGATAAGGTCTCCCCTGAGCCTCCTCTTCTCCAGGCTAAACACCCCCAGCTCCCTCAGCCTTTCCTCATAGGACTTTTGTGCTGGTCTCTCACCGGCGTGCGGACTGCCTGCCTTGGGCACATGGAGACATTCATCTCCACATTCCTTTGTTTCTGCCTTTGGACATACTTCTAGTCTTCGGTTTCTGATTCTGTGCTTTGATAAAGTCACAGAAACTCAGTGCATGCCTTTCTGGGAGCTAAGGTGGGAAACGCTGAGGAAAGGAGTCCAAAGCAATGGTTGGACTCGGATATGCAGCACTGGTGTCATGAAAAAAATGCCTTCTTGTTCTTCTGTTATAGCAGCAGTACACCAAGAGTTAGAAAAATTCCTCTTGTACAGTCAGGCTTCCGAGAAGTTGGAATATTTGCATGTTTGGGGACGAATTAGTGGGTTTGGTTGGAGGTGATCTGCCACTTCTTGTAGCAGTCTCCTCTGTCAGAGGGAAATAAGAGAACACCTTTCTCTTTCCTATTGGAGCCAGTGAGTTAAGCAGCAGGGAACAGGAGATCCTTGCTGTCATCTTGTAGGTGGGGAATAACTGAAACTTGATATGTGACAGGAGTCAGGTTTTGGAACTTCTTTTTTTTAATTTTGATTTACAGCAACCAATCTGATAAAAAATACAAATGTTGTCACCTTAACTGTACTCTTGTCTTGATTACGAAGAAGTTGAAAGGCAAGGCAGTGTTGGCTGTCACTCACTCTGCAGCTCTGCTCCCTGAAATATTCAGATGCCTTATGTTATAAATATGCATGCTTCTCTGAGAACCCTCAGACTCTGAGAATCTCTCGAGTTGTTTATCCGCAGTGATTTAATTTCTGCTGTCAGTCTAAATGGATTCAAAACACACAAAAATATTTTTAATTAACTATATTGGATTTTTAGTTGACCTTATCATGTGTGAGGAAAGTGTAAGGCAGAGAAAACAGATTTCCAATGCTATAAGCCTGTTACTAAGCTTTCTAGAGGAACTTGTGCATTTACTTAGTTGTCAGCTTGGAGTTTGGTAATTTCTACACATGCAGACACACACACACCCCTTAAGGGAGCAGGAGAGTGAAGACGCCATTCTCAGCACTGATTAAGTGTAACAAAGACACTCCTCAGCAACAGGGAAATTACAGGCTTGTTAGGATGAGAAGGATGTAAAAGCTCGGAAAAGCTGACAGAAAGAGGTATTGGGTCAGATGGCGAGGAGGAGATGGTACTAATAGAAATAACAGGTCACTAGAGAGCTGTGACCTTTCAGAACCAAAAGTGATGGTTGTGATTCTAATTTTCTTTTATTTTAATCTTTCCTCCTTGTATAGGGAATTCCTCTAAAGAATTTGCTGGAAGCAGATACATGTGAATTTTCTGCATGAAGACTCTCAAACTGGATTACATAACAATATGGCTGTATCCTCAGACTCTGTTTGATCCTTAAAAATGATTAGGATTGTATGTGAAATTTAACCCTTTTCTGATGAGTGACCTAGACATGAGTTTACATCGGCAAATGGGCTCTGATCGGGACCTCCAGTCTTCTGCTTCCTCCGTGAGCTTGCCATCAGTCAAAAAGGCACCAAAGAAAAGAAGAATTTCATTGGGCTCACTTTTTCGGAGGAAAAAAGACACGAAACGCAAGTCTAGGGATTTAAATGGAGGTGTTGATGGAATTGCAAGTATTGAAAGTATTCATTCAGAAATGTGTACAGACAAGAACTCTATTTTCTCCACGTGTACCTCTTCGGATAACGGAACAACCTCTAGCAGCAAACCAAGTGGAGACTTCATGGAATGCCCCTTGTGCCTTTTGCGGCACTCCAAGGACAGGTTCCCGGAGATCATGACGTGTCACCACAGGTCGTGTGTGGATTGCTTGCGTCAGTATCTCCGGATAGAAATCTCGGAGAGCAGAGTTAATATCAGCTGTCCAGAATGCTCAGAACGATTTAATCCTCATGATATCCGTTTGATATTAAATGATGACATCTTGATGGAAAAGTACGAGGAGTTCATGCTGAGGCGGTGGCTGGTTGCGGATCCTGACTGTAGGTGGTGCCCAGCTCCAGATTGTGGGTATGTATTTTTCCTTTATCTGCAAAAAAGTGGCAGCCTAAATACATCATTTTCATGGGATTATGCTTTTTGAAAAATTACTTGCTTTACTTTAGCATATTGCTGTGTGTTGTACAAGTAGGTAGCAGGCAGAATTGTCTTAAAAAAAAGGAAAAAGACAAGAAATCAAAATAAATGAAAATCCAAGCCACAACCCACCTTCCAAAATAAACCCCTTTCTCAGGAAGATTTTTCTTTTTTTTCTACACAGAGGGAATTTCAGCAATGTCAAGAAGCTTTTTATTGGTAAATGTTGCCATGTATCTGTGGCAGACAGAAAAAAGCTTAAATGTTGCACTGCCGAGGCAATGATGGAAAAAGCTCAAACTAAAGAGAATTGAAAATTTGGTGACTGTACTGTAAAAATGATTTAAGCTTTTCTTTGAATTAAAAGGTCTCTCCTGCTTCAGATATCTTCCATCTTGTGGCTTGAGACAGCACTTGTTGCCTGTCAGCAGGATTCTGATGTTAAGATAATCATCTTGTTCCTGCTTATTATCTGAGGAACGTAATGTTTTAACATTGCTGTAATACTTGAACATTTCTGAAACCAAGATGAATTCTGACATGAGCAGGCTGAGTCCTACTGAGCAACGCATCGTGCTTTGCTACTGGTGTCTCTCTCATAATGCCATTCTTCAGCAAGCTGCTTTTTCAGAGCTTGTTTGATTATCCTACTGTGTAAAGGTTTTAGCCATGACCAGCCTGAACGTGCAGTACTCACTGAGAACTTGGAGGTTGGCAGCTCTGCTTCAGAGCCTCATGGGTGAGCAGGAAGTAGAATGAAGAAAGGAAGAGTGTTGGAAGAGAACAAGCAAAATGGTAGATGAACTGTTCCAATATTAATATTCAGATGCTTAATTTTAGAACTTAGTTGAAATACAACTTTGCTTCCATGCTTTAAATGAAACAGAATTTGCTAATAAGAGTCAAAAGCAGGAACTGAAAAAAGGTGATAGTTTCATATTTGGTCCAACACGGATGGCATTAATGAGATAGAGTTTGAGGAGAGAAGGAAAAGTAATTTGAGGGATGGATTGTTTGCATGAGCCTGTAACGAGGTCATGTGAACAAAACCAGTACAGCTTGCTCATAATATTTTGGTGCTGCATAAGAAAACAACCTCTAGAAGGTATTACTTGATAGGCAGAAGTATGCTTTGCTCAAGTTTCCCTAAATCTCTGTGTTCTAGATAAGCTGTTCTTACTCAAGGTAGGGGAAGCATTTAAGAACTTCTAAACCGTTTTCTATTAAATCATGTTTTAGTGGTTCAGATACTTTTTAGTACTTAATTAGTTAGACTAAGGCAGGTTTGTTGAATGGAGACTTTTCACTTGACCTGCTTTTTGTCCTTCAATTTTCTTACCTGTTTTTTTAAAAAAAAACATTTCCTAAGTATATTTCAATGGTCAGAAACTGTGTTGATAATTGCTGTGAATAAAAATAAAATGTGGGTCGTCAGAGCACAGTTAAAGTTCCGTGCAAACATGTGATCCCACAGCAAGGTATCAGTGTACAGCAAATATTTAAATCACTGCTCCAGAACTGACTGCTGAGTGCTCCTTACTCTGGGAGTGGAATCCTGTGGAAAACATTGCTAGGCAGATAAACTCTGCCAATGTCCACGTGTGGAGGGAACAAACTAGTACTGTGTGGGCAACCTTATGTTGTACTTTTGATAACATGACTTTTCCAATACTCTTCAAGTGGCAGGGAAATACTTTGCAGTGATAGATGATTTCTGCTTTTAGTACACAGAGTACCTCCTCACTGAATTCTCATTACTAGTTTAAAATGAGATTAAATTGGTTATGTGGATACTTTTCATTGTTCGTGGTTGTCATCCTAAAGAAACGAGCTCACACAGTCATGTTTTGTCTTTTTTCCATCCTTCTGATAGTTTTGAAACCTTCAGAACCATCAGATACGTTGGGCAGCAGGGATTGAGCATTCAACATCAATTAATCTGAGGTGGTTAGGGAAAAAAGCATACTGGTTGAGCAAAAGAAAGGTCACCAAAAACGCCTTCAGCAAGAGTAATACCTGCATATGAATCGTACAGTTACGGTTGTAAATTTGGCCTTCTGGCAGCCCCCGCAGCACCGCCTGGCAAGTCCTTTTGTGCCTAGCTGGGAGAAAGCACACACAGGGAGGGGTGAAGGAGACATGGCAGTGGTATGGAAGGCAGTAACAGGGATTTACTGTGGGGGTGGAGCATAGAAGGAGGATGGCAGAATGCATTGAGGTTGTGATGGTAGCTAACCTGAGCTTAGCATGCATGGATCATGTATTTCATGAAGGGGCTGGATGGAATGCATTTACTAAATTTGCAATTAATTCCAAAGGAGGAGAGATGTAATAACTTCAGAGAGTAGCATTATTTCCTGAAATTGACCTTAAGATTAGAAATAAGTAATGTAATAAAAAGAAACTGGTGCAAAGTGGAGCATTTTGGTAGGAAAAAACATACTGCACAAGTAGGTAAAAAATGGATAATGCACGACAATGGTTCAGTTCTTCCCAGCATTGATAAAACATCCCATGTAATATTGTTTCAGTCTTTGAGCATCACACTAGGACAAAAATTCAGACCAAATACAAAAGACAGTACTGAGAAGACAATGACAAAAAATGAGCTGGATGTTGTGCTTTCTAAATTACCATGTTACCAAATGTTGTGTTTTCTAAAGGATAATTTCAATTCGAGTTTTGGGAGGTTTATTTTGGAATAAAGTATTTGTTCAGGCAAGACAGGCAAGGAAAGGGCAGAGAAGGCACTGCACTTCGTGATAGGGAATGCATTTACTCGCTCTGAGGTACATTATACACAGAGAGAAACACAGAGTGGGGAGCACTTGAAAATGGAACATGTCTGTGTATTAAAAAGGATAAATTGAACATGAACACTCTCTCACAGTATGACTGTGTAAGAATCACAAACCCAGGAGGATGAGGTTTCATGCAGAGCAGATAATTATAAGAACTTTGATTCCAGAGGAGGGGGGTGTTGGGGAGAAGAGGAAGGGGGAAAAATGGAGGGAAGTTAGGTTGGTCTGTTGTAACACTGGGTTTTTTACATCTTGGTCCCCTGTGCTCTCAGGAAAAAACAATGAGTAGGTGGGAAGTAACATTTTCAGCTCTCAGTCTGTTTGGAGTAAAAAACAAATCCTATACATGGCAAAATAGATCTTGAAACAAACTGCAGTATTTCGTGCATACCTGTTACTTCTGTCCTAGTGGAGACCTTACGTTCCCACCGAGCGCGCTACGGCTTAGTGCAGAGGAGAGCCTCATTGCACTGCAGTGCCCTGGATGGGCTGCCCGGGAGCTGTGGGGTCTCTGGCACTGCAGCATTCCGGTACCAGAATGGTGCTTACTCTGCTGGCACCACAGACTTCCTGACCCCGGGCTCCTTCATCCTCGGCTTTTGGTGCAAGCTCAGGTGCATCCTGGTTGTTGTTGTTACCTGAAACACCATAAAAGTCTGGACCAGCAGTAACCTCCCACCTGCAGTGCCCTGACAGGGACACTGTCACACAAATGATCCTTTCCAGGGAAGGAGCACAGATAAGGAAACCTCATGAGCTGTTTGCCAGACTAATTTTTTTATATTCGTTTTTTTTATACCAGTTTTCCAATGTCATTTAACAAGCCTTACAGAATTAGTATTCCAAATGTGTTCTGTCTTTTCCTCTGTTTGAATTATTTAATGGTTTTGCTCTTAGATTGTATTGCTGACATTACTGAAAGGGAGCAGCAATTCCTAGATTTTCTAATTTTTATCCAGCAAAAAGCAGATCAGACAAAAGAGCACAAATTCTTCATCCCTCTTCTCAATATGCAGCTTTTCTTCAATTAATTTCTCTTTACCTCTGTTTTTTGTTTTACTGGTTATTACTTCAAATTTGGTTGAGTTTTTCCTTCTCTCAGCCTAACAAGAACTTTGGCTTTCACATCTCCTGTAAAATCTATGCAAAATGTGGGCATTAAACCTGTAGTCTTGTACAGTTTGAACTGAGATTTGCTCTGGTCTAAAACATTGCTTTCTCAAGGTGTGCCAATGCAACAGTGCCAAAGGGGGAGTGCCCTCAGGGGTGTGCCCGTGCTTTATTAGTGATAGGAAGGAGGCAGGATATAAATTACACTTATGGGTTACACTTGAGATTTTTGTTTTACAAACGTTAGCAAGCCTTGAATGTATCCCTATGTGTTGAGGAATTGTTTGGATCAGAGTCTCTTTGTGTACATGCAAAGCAATTATCTCTTCAGGGTGCAGAAAGTGGGGGAAAATCAAGCTGATTAACTTGTCAGCAATATAGAAGAGTCTAGGAATTAATTGACATTTCTACTTGGAAAGTAAGAAATATTTGACACCAGACAAGCATGTATCTCACTTGTAACTGCATCATCTGGAAGTGAAAGGTTGAAAGCTCCAATTTCTTTGCAGAACTTGTTGGGGGGAACGTGAAAACACTCTGTTTTAAAATAATAATGAAAGGAATAGGATTTGCATTAATGGTATAGACCTTCAGATCCAGCTACTCTAAAATAAAAATAGAATGTGAGAACAATTTTTTTAAGTATCATTACTGATAAAGAACATTATGAGTTTATGCAACTGCCATAAAATTGGCAGAAGGTAAAAATAAACAATTCAGTCTTTTAAAATAGCCTTCATTTGAACAGATAGCAGTTTAAGTCTTGCAGCATTTATAAATCTGTTGAAGTCTATTCAGGGGGCACTGTTCATGTGAATAAAACTATACATCTGTTTTCAGTGTTCATACCAGTGGACTTAGTATTACTTATTTTAAAGAAAGCTATTGCTTAAAATCATTGAAGAAATTACAGTGGGTAAGAATTAAGGCACGTGTGTGTATGTGTATGCATGTTTGTATTTACTATTGATATGAACAGTAATTCACATTGTGTTTTTATCATGTGAACTTTGGAGTGCAGATCTGATGAAGGAATTAATTTGTAGCTGCAGCTCTCACTGTATAGGACTGTTCAGGTAGTGTCTGATTAGGAAGTAGTGCAACACAGTGTTGTAAGTCTCAACATTTTTGGAGCTTTGTGCTCTGTAGTATTGTCAGGGTAAAGGTGGCAGCGAGACCCTGAACTCTTGCCAGTTTTTGCATTTACAACTTGAAATCTATTTTTAAAAATGCCTTAATTGTTGAGAAACCAAAATCCTTGTTTATAAAATATTTGGTTTCTTGTTTTGATATTATAAAATAGAGAGTTAACAAACATCTTTGTAAACTGAATATTAGTATTCATAAAAAAGGGTAACTAGTAAAATACCAAAAGTTTCTTGCAGTACCAAATCAGATGTCTTTACAGCAATAGGTTACACTACAGATCACTTAGCAGGGATTCTTCCACGTTATAGAATAGAATCATGGAATCGATTGGGTTGGAAAAGACCTCAGAGATCAAGTCCAACCCTTGATCCAACTCCAGTCCATTTACCAGATCATGGCACTCTGTCACATCCAATCTCAGTTTAAAAACCTCCAGGGATAATGAATCCACCACCTCTCTGGGCAGCCCATTCCAATGCCTGATTACTCTCTCTGGAAAGAATTTTTTTCTGATCTCCAACTTAAATTTCCCCTGGCAGAGCTTAAGCCCGTGCCCCCTTGTCCTATTGCTGAGTGCCTGGGAGAAGAGACCAACCCCCACCTGGCTAGAACTTCCCTTCAGGTAGTTCTAGACAGTGATGAGGTCACCTTTGAGCCTCCTCTTCTCCAGGCTAAACACCCCCAGCCTCCCTCAGCCTCTCCTCACAGGGCTTGTGCTCCAGTCCCTTCCCCAGCCTTGTTGCTCTTCTCTGGACCCGCTCCAGCACCTCAATATCCTTTCTGAGCTGAGGGGCCCAGAACTGAACACAATACTCAAGTTCTATGCGACTCACTCCCAAAAGGCAATGACTTACCAGAACTCACTCTAAAAGCCAGATATCAGCAGAACACAGAGAGAACTTCCCTTAAGGTAGTTACAGGGTCAGCTTAGACATTCCCCATAGTGATGGGGACACTTTTGAAAATACAGCATTTCCTAATTGGTTGATTACCTTTTGGGGGGCTTTTTGCCCTGTTCTTCTAAACTGTGATTTTTTTTTTGTGACTGTAAACTTTCCAGTATTGCATTCAGCCTTAAATACATTGTATTTCAGTCCTGCATGGAGTTGAGGTGAGTGAGAGCAGAGCGTTGCGGTGATTACTGTATTTCTGTGCATGCTTAATCTAATGCAGGGACATCAGAGTTGTGGGAAGAGGCGAAAGGAGCCAGTGCTGGCCACCTAATGTCAGCTCCTGGTGTCCACTGCCTTTGTACCTGCTTCAGCTGCTCTGACAGCTGTCTTGTCAGCTTTGGTCTATAGCTAGAACTGGGTTTATTAACAAAATGCTCTCTTGCCCCTCTTGATTGTTTAAGATACGCTGTGATCGCCTTTGGATGTGCCAGCTGTCCCAAGCTGACGTGCGGACGAGAAGGCTGTGGAACCGAGTTTTGCTACCACTGTAAGCAAATCTGGCATCCCAACCAGACCTGCGATGCTGCTCGGCAGGAGAGAGCTCAGAGTCTGCGCCTGAGAACAATTCGTTCCTCATCTATTAGTTACAGCCAGGAATCTGGAGCAGCAGGTACTGTGTCTATAAAACATACCTTTTGTTCATTTGCACAATTAACTGTAAATAAGGATAGAACAGAAAAGTGTCATGGTAGATACTGGATCCTTTGTCTTTCAGAAAGATAAAATGGCAGTTCTAAATTTGAATTAAAATTTTAAATGTTACAATTTGAAGTACTCTGTGACCAGAACATCTGAGTTAAGTCTTAGAAGCTTGTCATAATTTTAAATTGTTACTTTGAAAAATGTGAAATCAAATGAACTTTCTGCAAGACATCCCCACGTCTTTAGTATACTGACATTTTTGACTGTATCACTTACACACTGGGTACACTTGTTTTCTCCACTATAGGTGAAATTTCCCACAGTTGCTAATAATAAAAGCTGTTAAAAATAAAATTCACACCCACTGATTTTCTGCTTTCAAAATAGAACTATTACTCTCATGCCAGCTCTGATGTTTGACATCTCTGTTAGTACTAATTTCTGGTTTTCTAGGAAGTGCTTATCTGTCTTATCTACCAGAAAGCAGACAGTTCCAATTTTTAAAGCTGAGCTTGTTTGTAATTCCCCCCAAAAGAGGATAAACTCTTCAGAGTAGTATTTTTCATACCAAGAGTCCAGGTTGCTGTTGATAAGAATTCCACCAAACTCTGATTTATGTGTCAGCTTTGTGTCTGCCTAAACAAGGAAGGTAGATATTCCAGTAAAGAGTCTCTCTTGCACCTTGTAGTTAGAGCTGTTCTGCAGTCCAGCCCTAGATTTGGGAGTCTAACTTGTTGTTTATGCTGGCATATTTTAGCACAGCATTCCAACTGGCCTTAAAAATTGGCATCTTGCTCTCATTTTCAAATTAATTTTAAAACAAACTAAGTAAATTAGCACAGCAGCACCTTTTCTCCCGCTTTCAATCCCTCCCAGCCTGAGCAGCAGTGGCTCTGCCATTCCTGTGCTTGGTTTGGTTACTGCTCTGTAGGCTGTGCATCTGGCCCCATGTGGGAATAGCTGGTGCATCCTCTCACTGCTCACTGTCCTGTGCACTGCAGTTGGCAGAGGTGCTTGGATTCTGCTGCTTCTGCACCTCTCTGGGTATTCTTTATATCCAGCCTAAGCTCTGCTTTCCCTTTGTCCTACCCAGCAGCACAGAGGCATAAACTTGTCGTTCTGCACTAGGAGCTGCAAGGTATTTGTGTTACTGTGAATAAACAGCCTGTCCCACAGGGCATATGCTACCAGTAATGTGAAGGAATGAAGATCACAACTGTGGTGTGTCAGTGTACAAGCATTTCACTGTTGCTCAATGACCCCTTGTTTGACAGAGCCAGTCACTTAACCTCATTTTTCCATATTTGACTTGGGAACAAGGAGAGCCTCCAGAGTTCTCTTCTTACTACACTGTTTTTTTCTAGGGAGTAAGTACATGTAGAGCAGGGCTGTTAAAAAGACTCAAGAGGAGGTTGGGGATACCAGTGAAGTACATTTAATGTGAATGGGGAGGTGGATTTTAGATAAGTTAACAGAGTGAAGACTGAATATTCAAATGTAAGATTCATAACATCATGAAATGTAAAAGAGGATCATATTCTAATAGACCATATTATCAGTCCTGTATTAACATACATATTTAATGTCTGAGTCTAATATATATTTTATTAAGCTTAGAAAATGGTTGAACAGAGAGTATACATTACCTATTCAGTTTCTTGAATGTTGTTTAATACACCTTGTTTTCATTAGTTGTACTCAGTCCAACATTTACAAAACCAAATAGATATCAAGTCATTGACAAGTCAAGATATGTAAAGCAACCTTACAAAAAACTTGTTTAATTTTTCAGGTAAAGGTTCAGTTGGTTTTCCCAGATGTGTGTCTGTATTTTGATTAAATCTGCCTGTCCAAAGAACTGATATGATCTTAATATTCATTTTTAAACAGCTGATGACATAAAGCCATGCCCACGCTGTGCTGCTTATATAATAAAAATGAATGATGGAAGCTGCAATCATATGACTTGTGCTGTCTGTGGCTGTGAATTCTGTTGGCTGTGTATGAAAGAGATCTCAGATTTACATTATTTAAGGTACATTTAAGAAAAAAAATCTATGTGGTTGGTAATTTGTTTTCTAAAGTGTACAGAAGTAGATTCCAGAGTGCTCTAAGTGTTGGTTTCTTCTGTGAGTAGAGAATCACAGTTGAAATATCCATATCAGAGAATTAAGTTAGTTTTCAATACATCTATTTAAATTAGTGCTTTGTTGTTTTTTATTTTAAAATATTCTCTACATCTTATGCATGCAGCATCTTCTTAGTACAAATTCAATGTTTAGATGAATGTATCCACTTTTTTGCCAATTTCTTAAAAGTGATACTTAATACTGTCTTTGTAGTAAGAAATACAAAAACTCTTGACTATGTAAGTTACCTGTGAACCACAGACCAGTGTGTGGTAACCTGCAATATGCTTCTCTTTACGTTGGAAAATATGATGTCAAGGCAAAAAACATCTGAAGAAATTACTAAGTGATGATTGGTATCCATAATACCTGTAACTTGAAGCTAAGGACAATAATTTTATAACTAGGGTAATTTTCTAACTGTTCAGTAGTGTATAGCTATGTTGATTTATTTACAATTTCTTTACAGTTTTCTTCTTCTATTAGTCCGTCAGGTTGCACATTTTGGGGGAAGAAACCATGGAGCCGTAAGAAGAAAATACTGTGGCAGCTGGGGACGCTTGTTGGTGCTCCCGTGGGAATTGCCTTAATAGCTGGCATTGCTATTCCTGCTATGATTATTGGAATTCCTGTGTATGTGGGACGTAAGGTAAAACGTGCCACAACTTCCAACATGCTTCAGGTTTTGCCTTCTGCATTGTGTGACTTGGGCAGTGCCATGTGCAAGGGGGTATCTTAATCAGCCTCTAAGAAACAAAGCAAAAAACAATCTACAAAAAAACCAAACCAGCCAACCCCTGCATTGTTCAAGGATATTTGTGTCAGTTGTACAGGAAGGAAAAGCAGTGTTTTTAAGAATCTTGTTTCTCTTAAAACAAGCAGAGCAAAACACTGAACAATTTCCAGTTTCTGTGTCTCATCATGAAAGTTCCTGCATGCTTTTTCAAAGTTGCTCTGTTTTGAATCTCTGGTTTCTCTTGTCTCCCTTAGAATTAAATAGTATTTGGAGAACAAGGAAGGCAAAAGGAAAGTTCTTCTTATTTTTGTAAATCATGTAGTTAATAGAATTTTAGTATAAAATTAGGCTAGTTGAGGTTGGTGCATACTTACATTTAATTTAAGCATTTGTACTCAGCAGCTTATTAATTGCCTTGAGGCAGTCCACCATGTGCAGTAGTGTCCAGGGCTAGACAGGACTCTATCTTCATTTTGCTGTTTGGGAATCAGCTAGATATGATCATGTTAATCAGAAGTCAGTTGGTAGGTTTCCTCTTCAAAAACGTAGTAGGTTTTACTGTAAAGTAAATGACAAACTCCTGTATGTAACTTAGGATAGAGTAGTGAGCTATCCAGATATTCTGAACATGGCCTTTTTGAAATGATGGCTTGGAAGATGTGTTTTTCTGCTTTTATCTGCATAGATTTTCACATGACTGGCAAGACTCTGCTTTTACTGGGGAGGAAAGGCTACTAGACAAAAAGTTAAGGGACGCAGCTTTTCCACTGTATTTTTTTTTAAAGCATGTCCTCCTGCCTTGTGCTACAGTTGTCTTTTGACCCTTTTATTCTGTTATGGCTTAGGCCCATCCTGTCACTGGAACCTTCAGGTGAGAAGAGGAAGGAGGCAGCAGTTACTGTTTCAGATTTCTTTTACATTATTGGCTTTTCTCCTTAGATTTTGGGATAGGTCTCCCTCACTGAGCACCTGTCATGTATTAATGGTGAAGTCTCAGAGCATTAGTCTGTGAGGGGCAGCCTCATGGGAATTTCTGTTGTACCTCACTGCTTAATAGTCGTTTTTCTGTGACCCCTGCCACAGGTTTATACTTCCTTCAAAACAACTGATGATGGAGATCCTTCAGGCCCTTCAAGCTTAATTTTCTTAGTAAAATTTATTTTACCTTTTTAAAATTAGTGTAGGAAGAGAATTTACTTTCATTCTTCTCTCTCAACAAACCTGGCATTTCTAGTTTTTCTTGACAAACTGTCAGGAAAACACACTGGTCCAGGCTTCTGATTCTCCTCTTCTAGATTTCCTTGTGGTTGTACATGCCACCTTTGTTTTTGTCCAGTGTGAATAAGCAGTGCAGCTGCTACTGTGGAGTTCAATGAGAGGGTGATCCTGTGACAGTAACTGATGGTTACTTCTTTCTCAGCAACATGCTATTTTCATTTTGTGTACTCTGAAACACACATCCTTTCCCACCATGCTGGTAATTTAGGCAATGGGTCTCTTCCTAAAAGTAGTCTTAAACTCACTACCATTTGGCTGCATCTTAGTCATTTCAGGCCATTTTTTCAGCTTCTCAGGACTGGCATGAATCCGTGGCATCCTTGCAACCTTGCCAGATTGTATTGGCCTGAATTTCAACACATGTATTCTTCTCCTCCGATGTTGCAGGTTGATGGGAATGTGCAATACTCTTGGATCCAGAGCAGATCTCTTGGAAAAAATATGGAGTGGAGAGTTTCAATTTCGGTAGTAAAAACTCCCAGTGAATATACAGGTGTTTTTTGCAGCTTCGCATGAAGCAAATGGTGGCTCTCTCTCATCAGTTTTTTCAGTCTGGGCCATTATAGCCTAGTTGAGTGTCATACAAGATTGTAAGAATTTCATTCGGGTCAGTGCTGACATCTGTTTCTCCCCATCCTCAAGGCTAAGTTACCTTGTCACAAAAGAAAATCAAATCAATGTGATTTCTACTTGAAAAAAAAATCAGTGCAACCTCTCTATTTCCTATCTTTGCTTTGATGTCTCCAAGTTCCCAGCTTTCAGGAGATGAAAGTTCAGTTCACTGGTCTTTATTCCTCAGCTTCTTGTTTTACACCTTTTTAAAATTACCATTGCCATTTAACTTTTTCCAGTTTTCCTGGAATTTTTTTCAGACATGTTCTACGAATAATAATTTTCAAAAATTACTGTTAGTGACTCTGAAATTGGGCCTGCTGAGATATTTTTCAGATCAGCTCATGTAAGTACACTCTAACCTGCTGGACTTGTACAGATCTTACTTCTTTGTCACCAGTCATCTGGCTTACATTGATCTTCAGGGACGACTGAAGGGAAAAAAATAGGAACATGTCTCCAATTCCATCTGCTGGCTGTCTTTCCTTTTTGTTAAAGAGTGAATTGATCTAGTTTGATCCTACTAGCACTATACTGTTAGAATAATTTCTTCTTGAATTTAATGTCCCTTGCTTTTTGTCTCCTCTATTTTAACCTTTCTGGTTTTGACCTGACACCTTCATGCTGTTCATTTATACCCATTCATAGTAATCTGACCTACTTCTTATTTTCTTAAGACTGCTGCTGCTGCTTTGGCAAAGGAAACGTCATTGTTCTTCTACAACATTCTGTCTGTCATCTGCACTGGAAGAATTTCTGCTTGTGCTTTGATAGAGTTACCTTCTAGAAGTGCTGGTGCTCTGTTTTTATAGATATAAGTCTTGTAACACAACTGTGTTTATTGAAATCTCTCTTCTGGTCTAGTATTTTGCTTTGGTTATTCTTTGATATTTACTCCATATTCAGGAGTTTCTTATTTCATAGTAATTTCTACCAGTGCAACCTTCTATCTTGATGTTTTCAATCAATTTCTTCTCTGTAACCTCTTCCTCCATTCCTTGTTGTTGCTTTGTGCCTAAGGAATCCAGTAGCCTTTATGGATCCCTCTGTTTGCTTTATGAATGCCTTTTGTTCTGAGAGTGAAAATTGTCCCTAACAGTAAAATTCAGCACCTGAGATGATCCTGGCAATTGCTCAAAGCTGCATGAAACCTGATCTTTCTGGGTTTGTAATTCTTACACAGTCATACTGTGAGAGAGTGTTCATGTTCAATTTATCCTTTTCAATACATAGACATATTCCATTTTCAAGTGCTCCCTCACTCTGTTTCTCTCTGTATATAATGTACCTCAGAGCAAGTAAATGCATTCTCTGTCACGAAGTGCAGTGCCTTCTCTGCCCTTTCCTTGCCTGTCTTGCCTGAACAAATACTTTGTTTATTCCAAAATAAACCTACCAAAACTCTAATTGAAATCACAGTTTAGAAAACACAACATTTGGTAACATGATCATTTAGAAAGCACATTTGTTAACAGGGTAATTTAGAAAGCACAGCATCCAGCTAATTTTTTGTCATTGTCTTCTCAGTACTGTCTTTTGTGTCCTCCTTAGATGGAGCGAGGATTAACTTAGCCCTATGACAGCCATAAAGACCTTGCTGCTGTCATTCCTTTGTAACTACATCTTAACTGAGAAATACTACAAATGTGGTCCCAAGAAAGAGTAAACAAAACAGCCTAAAAGTGGAAAATCTCTGTGTAGGCCTTTCTGGTTCAGGTGGGATTTATGTCAGATAAGTTTGAGGCAGTCACATTTCAGAGTTATTGCAGACTTGAACCATCAGTAAGGAATTTGATTAACAGATTCCTTGGTAAATAGTAGCACAGCTAAGACTCAGGTTTGCAAAAACATTTCCTGTCTCAACAGCTTGTCATGAGGGGGTGCTGGAGCAATGAAGTTCCTGCTCTTTCCTCCTTCCAGGCTGTTTGCTGAAGACTGTCTCATGGCTCTGTTATGTCAGCCTGTTTCCACAGATCTAGTAGTCTGTGAAAGTTTCACTCTGTATTGTTCAGGGGAAAGATGGCTGGGAATAAGAAGCATCAATTTGATCAGTTATGTCAACTCATTTATCCTTAAAATTTATTTACTTTTGCCAGCCATGTTAGCTGGAGTAATGATTAACCAGCAAAGCTGTTTGGTGATTTAGCTCTCAAACTTGAGGCTGAAGTAAATGCTTAGTTGCTGGATGGGAGGACTTCTAAGAAGTTGCCTAAAATTAAGATACATATAAATTTTTTTAATTCTTTTTGAGATGAGAAATAAATCATGCCATAGAATGTGGTCTCTCTGGAAGAGAGCAGGGTACAGATTCCAAACCATGTCAGTTCTTCCATTCTTGCAGCAATGTATTATTGATGATGATAATACCCTAAAACCCCTTCTTTTTTTTCTTCAAGATTCACAATCGATATGAAGGCAAAGACATCTCAAAGCACAAGCGAAACTTGGCTATAGCAGGTGGTGTGACCTTATCTGTAATTGTTTCTCCAGTTGTAGCTGCAGTAACTGTAGGTAAGTAAAGACAACTGTTTTGTGTCTTGGTAGCACCTTGCAATGAGAACTCTATAAGCACTCAGGAGTAACTTACACAGCTAAGTGCTGTAGTTCCCTTTTATAGGTGAAGGAACCAAGACATGAAGGAGTCTGAGGTTGTACATTTATTAGGGCAGAATCAAGAATGCAATACTTTAGTTCAGTATTTCCTGAAGAATTAAAAGGAATTTTTATCTTGCAAATTGAAGTTTCCACATTGTCATGTTTAGCTTTTAAGATTGAAATATTTAAAGGTTTTTTAAATGACAAACTTCCCCCCTGTTTCCACAGAGTCTATTAGTAATATTAATAACTTTGTATCACACTGTTCTCAATGCAGAACAAAAACAGTCTCTTACATTTAACATTACAGTAGTTGAACAACTATTTGTTTTGCTCTGGGAGTCAGTTCGAATTGTATCACATTCTTTCTCATGCTCATTGTAGAGGGTGGCATTTGAGGAAAATCTGGCTGCTCCTTACAAAGTACTTGTCTCATCTTCCCATGTATTTCAAGCTCTCTGTAAGCCCAGATGTTTTTGAAAGGAGTGGATTTGCCTGGCACTGCCTTGCCCCTTCTTGCAGGTGCACAGTGAGCTGCTGTGGGTAACTGGTTCCCACTGAGTCCCACCCTTTAGTTCTAAGCTGGATCAGTCCCCCTGAACATGCAGTTGTGTCTGCAGTGCTAGAAGCAATGCTCAGAGAGGAATGAGTAACCTCAGGAAGTCAGGGCTGCTTTAGCAGGGCTGCTTTAACTGGCCACAGAGATATGGCTTTAAACAGCTTGTTATCAATGCTGAACCACTGTCTAAATGTGGATATGCCAGTCATAAAACTGGCTCTGCCTCCATTGTTCTTGTGTAGCTGTGGTGTCAGAGCCCTGCAAGAAAGCAGTCGAGTTTTATTTTGTGGAGCTTTGCTCTTGCCCTGTTGCTATTTACACATGGCCTCCAGTCTCAGGGCATTATGTGGCTTCCAAAATAATGCCAATGAGAATATGTATTTCCTCCTTGAATGCTGAGAAATTTCTAGTGAAGGGGACTTCCTATAATTGGAACCCTTATTTTAGATTAGACTGAGGAGCCTTTCTATTGGATGTGCCTCTGTCCTGGCCTTTTCAGAATGTGCCAACTTGTCATGTTTCAGTCTGCCATTTTGTGTACCCTCCATGTACTTCCATCAGCACAGCCACAGAATGATTTAATTCGTGTGCCAAGGGACCAACTTCCACAGTCCACTGAAAGCAGTGGAATGGAAATGTGTGTGAATCTTATGTGCTAGCCCACAGTTCCTTACACTGGTTTCCCTTAACTCCTGCCACTCTGCTTCACAGAGTTATTTACTTCTAAAGAAAACATACACTGAAAGATCCCAGAGTAATAATAATGTTCGGTCCTATTAAATTGATAGCAAAGCCCTGTCTACCTTCAGTGGCTGCAAAATGAAGCCCCTTATTAAATTAGTAGAGGAATTAACATTTTTAGTTGAATAACATTTGAAATAGATCTCTGCTATTTCTGCCTCTCAGATGAAACATTATTACAGTCCCTAATGGAGCTTTTATGAACCTTTTACGTACTTTAATTTTGTTTGTAAAAGATGGTATGGACATACTGGAAGTATTAATTCATCAGTCATTAAGCCTCTCTTCCTATCAGTGCTGACGGGCGATGTTCTGCCCTCTGAAAGTACTTTCCTGTTATTTCACCTCAGTGATTTACCAGTATTTCTTAATTTTACTTCCTTCTGATCTCTTTCAAGTGTGAAATATTAAGTAATCATGGAAAATGAAATTGCCTTTATGAAAGGCTCTGAAATATAAGGCACATTTAATGAAAGACTGTACTTTCCTCTGTAGGTATTGGTGTTCCTATTATGCTGGCTTACGTGTACGGCGTTGTTCCCATTTCCCTCTGCCGAAGTGGAGGCTGTGGTGTGTCAGCTGGCAATGGAAAAGGTGTCAGAATAGAATTTGATGATGAAAATGATATAAATGTTGGTGGAACAAATGCGGCTGTAGGTAAGAAAATTCAGTGTTCCATTTTCTATAAATATGGGTTTTGTGACTTGTATTTGCTGCTGTAGATACCAGAGCAGTTATTTGCAGTTGGGGCTGCTTCTGCTCATCGCTGAAAAGAGCACCTCTCAGGTCGTGGTGGCCTCCCTGTGTCACATTGGCCTAGGCTGTAATACAACCATTAAAGCTTTTCTTGCCCATTTTAGAGAAAGACAGACTCAAGTCTCTTCCATATGTAAAATTTTTAAGATAGCATTAATGTTCCTCTTCCCGAATTCTGTTTTGTGGAAGGTGGCTGCTTTTTTATTTATAGTAGGGCAAAACTAAATGCTGATCAGATGATTTAACTTTTTAATCACATGGCTCTATCCCTTGTGATGGGGTCTCTCTGTGTTCCTTTCCTCCATGTTACCTGTCCTATCCATGGTTAATTTTTGGGTATTGTAAGTATGTGATGTTAGACGTGACCATTACAGCAGCTCCAAGAAAGGTGTCTCTTCTAATTACTTGTTTATGGGGTTTGGGGTTTTTTTTTTCACAAAGTTCTCTCTTTGTGACTGTTTTATAAATCCTTCTCAGCATAGTTTCAAGAACAGTTTCCATGGTCACATTCTAGAAACAACTTTGTGCTACTTCCATAACCAACGAGCCTTCTTTGTTTCTGTCCAGATACCACTTCTGTGGCAGAGGCACGTCACAACCCCAGCATAGGAGAAGGGAGTGTTGGGGGCCTGACTGGCAGCCTGAGTGCAAGTGGGAGCCACATGGACAGGATAGGAGCCATCCGAGACAACCTCAGTGAAACGGCGAGTACCATGGCCCTGGCTGGGGCCAGCATCACAGGGAGCCTCTCAGGAAGTGCAATGGTTAACTGCTTTAACAGGTGAGACATGTGCTTCCAGCCCTTTTTACACTGTCCTGTTCTACATGGAGACACGGGAACTGGTATTGCTGGGGTTTCTGATTTTTGTTTCTTGAAATTGGTTCCTAATTAAAAGGAACTGTCTCTGAGAGATAAACAGTTCTTTCCTGACTAACTTACTGATTTTCAAGAGATCCTGCCTGACCACAGTCCTCAGGGAAAAGCCAGAGTTTTGTTCAGCATGGGTGGGACCTGAGATGTTGTTTGCTACTTCCCAGGACAGCTGCCTCTACCCAGAACTTAGAGGGAGGCCCCTCATGTCCAACACAGTTGTGTTCTCTGGTGTGTTTCACCCCCAAGTCAGAACAGCTGACTCCTTCAGTAGTCTGCATAGTTATGTTATGTTGCCTACTTGGGTGGAGTGTGGATTCCAAATGGACTTCAGGCAGAAGGGGAGGCAGCTGAGCATCTGGCCTTGCCAAGGTGGCAGCTTCTTGGCACTTAGTGCTCAGGGACTCCTGTGAATTTGGACCTCTCTGCTTGTTGTCTCTCCTGCACCCTGAAGAGAGAGGGAGTGTCTAGAAAGGATTGTTAACATTTAGGGTGCAGGGTGGAATTTGCACGTTAAATCAGGTGCCAGCACTGCCATTTTGAGTAATTTGGAAGTCCAGGCTATACAGAATAAAGAGTGCAGGATAATTTCAAGAGTTTCCCTATGCTGAAACATGTTTCAAGCTGTGACTGGTGAGTGAGGTATACACACCCTCCCCTTTAAAGATACAGCGTGGAAGACAAAACAACCCCCCACACACTTCTGTTTCACCATTAGAACATAGATAAACAAGACATTGAAAAAAAGCTTGTGATTTGCTTTCTGGCTTATCTGCTCAGCCCAACTTCAGAGTGCCGAGGTTTCTACTATTCCTGTTGCAGTTGATAACAATGCAACAAAAGCAGAGTACAGAACACAGTTCTCTGCATATTATTTGATTAGTAGTAATTTTGCAGAAGGGGAAATGTGAGAACTATCATGTCTTGAATTTATGTACCCTTCTGATTGGTTTTTCCATTTTTAAGGTATAGTGCAGGATCTGCAAAAGAACTGTAGCTAAATATGGAAGTTGTTTATGTAAATCTCAGGAGGGAAAGAATCCAGAACCTTTGATTAAAACATAACATTTTGCTTTATTGGGAAATTAATCTGGTTTTGTTTGTTTCTTTGTTTTTAATTTAAAAAATAGTAGTTTTTGACAATGGGAAGAGAGATCCTGTTTCATAGGGTAAATATGTGTGTCTGTACTGGAGTAACTTGTGAACTTATTACTGACTTTTATTATTATTTACTTGTTACAGTCTGCAAGGTGACACTAATTTTCAACTACTGTGCTTTAACTGTTGTGGCAGTATGTGCAACTCTCTCTCTTTCTCTCAAAGACTGGAAGTACAAGCAGATGTGCAGAAAGAACGATACAGTCTGAGTGGAGAATCTGGCACAGTTAGCTTGGGAACAGTTAGTGACAATGCCAGTACCAAAGCAATGGCAGGATCCATTCTGAACTCCTACATCCCTTTGGACAGGTAAGGGAAGTGTGGTGAAAACAGGGTATTATTAAGCCTTGCTTATTAAAGGATATTCTAAGCATGCCTCAGCTGTTCTACTTTAATGATTACACTTTGAATCTGCAAATTTTGTTACAAATGGAGTTACATGAGAGTGCTTCCATTTTGCCAAGGTTATTTCCAAAGAGGGGCACCATCACTGTAGCTCAGTCAAGTCTGGTCCTTCAGACTGTGTTTTCCTTTGGACTGTTTGTTTGGTTAAACACTTGTCTAAAACAAGATACATCCCACTCACATCCCACTCACTTTTGCTGTGTATGTTGGAAAGCTTTGGGAGCTTGTTTTGCCATGTTAGCTGGCTTAGATGGCCACTTACACTCCGGGATTCTTTCTGATTCTAGGGAGGGCACCAGCCTGGAGGTGCAGGTGGATATCGAGTCCAAGCCAGCCAAGTTCCGCCACCACAGCGGGAGCAGCAGCGTGGAGGACGGGAGCGCTGCCGGGCGCGGCGCCGCCGGCTGCTCCACCACCAGCCCGCAGGAGGGCAAACCCAGCGCCTCCAAGTGGGCCAAGGACACCACGACAGGGAAAAAGTGCAAAGGTAAGCTGAGAAAGAAGAGCAGCATGAAGATTAACGAGACGAGAGAGGACATGGATGCTCAGCTGTTGGAACAGCAAAGCACAAACTCCAGTGAATTTGACTCTCCCTCTCTCAGCGATAGTATTCCATCTGTAGCAGATTCGCACTCCAGTCATTTCTCTGAGTTCAGTTGCTCAGATATGGAAAGTATGAAAACTTCCTGTAGCCATGGTTCCAGCGACTATCATACTCGCTTTACCACGGTCAGTGTTCTCCCTGAGGTGGAAAATGATCGCTTGGAAAACTCTCCACAGCCAAGTGGAATCCCTGTGCCTGTTCCAATAGCCCCAAGCACTGATGTTCCACAGCTGAGTTACATTGCTGAGGAAAGCATTAATAATGGATCTTCAACAGATGCAGATTTACGTGTTGGTGAAGCACTGAAAGAAACAAACAACAACCATTCACAACATGCTGTGGAATTAAGCACTGCAATTCAGACTGAAATTTAAGTCTATAAGTGCTGCAAAAATATATTTGCCACTAAAGAACCCTGTCTGAAAGCTGGTTGAATTACATGCGACTTTGTAAGTTTCAGGTGACCAGCAGAAGCAGGTTTTGATACAACTGCATTTTCTATATATTTGTCTGATAAGGCAAAATACTTCATATGGATCTTCAACCTGTGTGAAGAGATGTGAAGGCTTTAACCAAGTGCATTACAGCAGTACAAATACGTCCATATTTTGTATTTTTGCCACAATTTTGCTTGAAAACATATACTTGGTGTATTTAGAGAAAAATGGTAAATTCTTAATATGTTAAATGCTGAAATGAATATGTCCTGCACTGTTCACTTGGGAAATATGGGGTTTGGGATAAAAGGGTGTTAGCTGAGCATTAGTGACTTGAAATCATTCTTGTGTGAACTCTTAAATTTAAGGGAAGTAAAGACCTGCAGAGACCTGTACAAACATACTTCAACAGTGAATATTGGGAATGATAATTTTGTTTCATAACTGGACACACTATATTTAGAGTGCATGTAGAATGACCTGCGTATCTTCAGGTGGATGTAGCCTGTGTCAGAAGTGTTTGTATGTGTGTACACGTTGAGCAGGGTTATGGCATTTTACATAATTTCAAAACAAAAGAAATTGGTACTTAATATATGGTGGAATGGAGACGTCACCTGTGAAAAGCAGTGGGGTTACCTATTCATTCATACAGCCACTCATGAAGCAGATAAGGCTACTGTATAGTGGATAAAAACTATAAAATAACAACCCAGTGATTTACAAGCATTGTAGAAAAGCAGATGCAGTCACCTTTCGTTAGGGGGAAGATCGGTGCCCCATCCATTCTTGGTGCCTTTGGAAAAGACTGGGTTTGAAGTGCCTGGTCGTTTGAGGATTTTACTGTAATGTTTTCCAGAATGTCCTCTTTGGCCACCTTGGATCACAAAAGAAAATTGTAGTGAATAAAATGACTGTGGTAGATGTAATAATGAGGTATTGGCCTACCAAAGACTCACTCAGGCTTTAGTGGACTTGACATCTCTTTGCAAGACATGCCTGTCTTCAGTCCCAGAATCTAAGTGCAGTGCAATGACTGCCCAAGTGCAAAGATGGGTTCCAAATATGCTGGCTTTTTTGTTTTCTTTCGCATATGGAAGATGTATAGCTGAACACAAGCTGAAGTTGGCCAAAGCGCCTGTACTGTTAACTTTTTTTTGCTAAGTAATTCACTAAAATAGAAAAAAAAAAGTTGTGAATCTCTTAACAGTTAACAATGTTCTGTCTTGTGTTTCATGTATTGCCATTATGGTGCTACTGAAAGTTTGGTTGGATAAAAAGAAAATGCCGTGAGCTGCAGTCCTCTTCCATGACTTATCCTCACCAGTTTCAGTAATAGGCTTATAACACTAGTGCCAGTTATGTTATTTGGTAATGCTTGTTACAGTATTTGTATATTTGCAATTCAGTTTTGCTCAATAATATGCGTGTAAACTGCATATCTGAAATAAATGTCTAAATACTGACTTCTAGTGGTGTGTTGTTTTAGTGCTGATCAGCCTGATGAAAATGTGTATGTTCCCAGAAGGAGCTTTTTTCCCTGAAAATTGCTGACTGCTCTCACCTCTTGTTGCCTTTAAACATTTCTATTTTATTAGGTGTGCTTTGAAAACTGAATGCTCTGAACTTGGCAATGTAAGATCTGAAGTCAGTTGCAATTTTTACAAGACTTTCACCTGTTTTCTCTAAGATGAAAAGAAATCTGATTTCTTTTCTGAAATCTCTGGCAGGCAGGGCAGTAATGGTTTTCTGAGAGGGATGCAGTCTGGCACGAGGTATATTGCTCTTTAAACAAAACTGCATCATCTTAGCACAAGACAGACTGCTGAGCTAAACTCAAACTGTGTCTCTCTCTTGCAAGGGATGCTCTTCTCAGTTCACACGACCTGCACAGCGTTCCTTCTGTAACACCACAGGCTGGCCAGAGTTTCTGGGTAACAGCTGGTGGTTTGTGCTTGGCTGAGCTGCCTGCTTGTTTAGGTGCATTTCTTACCTGCATCATGACAGGCTTGCGAAGTGAGGAACTACAACTGATGGGGATGCATTTCAGAAGACAGAGCTGGATCTACCTCATCCCAAACCCGTATGTAAGCTATATTTCTATTAGAGTGAGTAAGAAGAGGGTAAATCTTATGCTGGGTCATCTATAAAGTTACAATTGGAGCATTACTTACACCATTTCCAGTGCCAGAGGCTCAAAGACAGAGTAAGAAATAGGGTAAGTGAAACCATATACCCTAGAAATTCTAGCAGGGCACACAGGCAATGTTTGCCCCATCATCAGGCAGTGAACTGGACGCAAGTACAAATCTTGTATTTTGTAAGGGGGTTCATGTTAGCAGTTCCTTTTTGTCCTTTGTTCGTGATTGATTTTTTTCCCCCCAATCTGAACACTTAAGAAATAAAATTACTGAAAAGTAGATGTATTGAATTAAGATCAGCATTAACTGAACAAAACACTTACTGTTCATGATCTGATGCCAGAATTCTGGTGAAATATAATGTAATTTTTCAGGTCTGTATTGATATTTCTCTGTTACAGTCACGAACTGAGGCGCTGACTGGTTCTTCAGACAGAGGCTGGAGAGTGGAGTAGCTGACTTGGTAAGCCAGTGCTTCTGTCACTGCATGTGCAGACCTTCACCTTGAAGGTCAATGTCCTTCCAGGCCTCCTGTTTTTAACCTCTGAGGAAGGGAAGTTTTGTGCAGTCTCATAAGACCTTCTATTAGTTGTCTGAAGCCAGATGTTACTTGCTCTGCAATAGGGCAGAAGGTGAAACCTCCCCTCTGGCTTTTACTTGCAGTCCAGTTTCAATTCTGATGTCTTGTGCAACAGCAGTAAAGTTACTGCTGCTGTCTCAGGCTTTGAAAATGTGTAATTTGGCTTTTTAAAGATGTGCTGGTTTAAAGGTAAGCCGGCAGGAGAAACGAACCCAACACAAGAGAGATTGTAGTCAGAGTTACAATTTAATAAAAAATATGGGTTGGACTTGATGATCTCAGAGGTCTTTTCCAACCCAGTCAATTCTATGATTCTGTGAAATGCAATGATACAAAGAGAAATTGGTTTTAACCCTCAAAACCCAGAAGCACAACCAAGCACCCTGGGGCACAAACACAATGGCATTTGTTAGCCCCTGTGCTGAGCCCCACGTGGTTCCCGCGAGTCCAAAGTACCTGTTGGTGCAGGTGACGGTCGCAGTCCTGTCGAGGTTCTGATCCTCCTCTGGGTCCCACAAATGGTTCCCCAACCCCCAATTTTAGGTACCCTCAGGTTCAGGTGGGAACACACAGTACCTCCCCCAGGGCGGGGAGTTCCACAGTGTGTGGTCTGACTCAGAATCGTTGCTGGCCCATTAGCAGACACGCCCCCTCAGGCTGGGTGTGGAGGTGCTGATGACTCCCTGGAGGGGAGTTATCACAGCTCTTATCTCACAGGCTTCTTTGACACCCAGCTCACATCCTGAGGGGTCAGGTGTGCCCTGGGCAGCTGCTGCAAATGGTCCATTGTTAACAGTTCATGAGAAATGAGAAGAGGGTGGAGAATACACAGCTTTGGTCACACCCACACAGTGATAAACCTGTCCCAGCTGCTGAACTAGACACCAGTACACCTGTGAAATGGCTGACACAGCAATTTGCAGCAATGCAATCCGGCTGACAGCAGGGAACTGGGAGGTGGAAGACATATTTTGGTGAGTTTAAACCTAACTCTTAATTTCTCATTTTTCAAGTCAGTTTTGCTGTGCAGGAAATTGGAAATATAGTTGACTCTTGTCAGTAAACTTTATCAAAAGGTAGCATTTTCAGTCATTCTGAAATAATCTGACAATTTTGCATATGACATTAAGAGGTAATGTTGAAATACAGTAAGTTTTTCTGTTCACTTCTGGGCAGGTTTTTAGCAGAAAACTTTTGCTGATTCATTTTGTGACTTTTTTTATTCAGCAGGAGTGTTTCATGTGTGAGGCAGTCCAAACAGCACCAATAAATTTAATGCAGCACTGAATTTTGAGTCCATAAAGAAGTAAAAGAACTCTTCTATTAAATGCACTAATGCTGAAGATGCTTTTCTTATTTAAAGATCTACCGGTGTAAGAATTAATGAATTTTTTCACAGAAATAAGCCAATCAAGTTTACATCTGATTTCCCAACATGGTGCTGCTTTTTCAGAAATTTTTTTCATGATTCCTGACCAGTTTGGATCTTGAGGAAATTTATTTTAAGGTCTGCTACATCTGAGTGAGAGTATTTGAGATAGTTACAAATTTAAATAGATAAAAGCCATCATAAAAGCTTTCCTAATGATATTTGCATATGCTTTTTTGTAGTGAAGCATCTGGACCTGTACATCTTTCCTTCCACTGAATCAATGTCACAAACTTGCCTGTATGAGCTGATTACTTTTTACTGACATACAAACATTTGACTGACATATCTCTTCCCGTCATTCAAATTGATTTTAAATAGTTCCCTGCTCAGTAATGCCACCACTCCTATGGGTAATAATGCTTTATAAGGATAATCATGCAGAAAGTTGAAAAATACTGGAGTTAATGAACTTTAAAAGCATTAATATTCCATCTAATTCAGGTGAAAGTGAGGCAGTCTTGAGCAGAAACTTTGGAATAACACTGATACTCATTTGAAATGACTTTATGAAATTACCAAGGTCTGAAGAGCACTGTTCCCACCTTGACTGCTCCTGCCAGCCCAGAAGGTGGGAGCTTCCTGACCTTCTCCCATTTAATAATCTGGTGTTGATGTGGGAGCAAAATGTTCCTCCTGTGACTGGCAAAGAGCCCCACCCCGGTCTGATCGTGGTGAGAAGCACAACCCCAGCATGGTGGCAATGTCTGTGTTGCTTTCACTCTCACAGGGTAGGAGAAACAAAATGTGGCCCCACACTATCTGGTAACCAGGAATCTTGTCTGGGAGGCACAGGGGGAGTTTGATACACAAACCACAGGGGTGGCACTGAAAGTCTGTGTTGAACAGAACTCCAAGTCTTGGAAGGTGGCTCTGAAGATTGTTATTCTTTAGTCTTGATTTATGGTTTGTTGCTGTTCATGTGATCACATATTAAGGACGTAAGACACAAACTGAGAGTACAGACTGTGCACAGGTGAATATGATGTCAAGTGAAGAGTGCCCAGATCTCCGCCAGGAATGGACATGGTCTTGTACAGTCCTGCTCACCTGTGTGAAGGCTGCCCTTGCTACCAAAGCAAACTTGTGCAGTTTCCTCAGCTCCATTGTCATCTTCCCTTCTGGAGTTCTACAAAACAATGACTGTCACTACTTAGAGAGGAGGAGGAGAAGGAGAGGCCATTCTTGTAGGTCTAGTTTATTGCCAGCATTATAGACACAGTGCAGTGTCTGCAGCCAGAGCTGGGGTGGCTTTTGACATGGGCTCAGCTGTAGTTATCAAGCAACTAAGACTATTTTAAAACTGCACACCTGATTTTTATGCTCTCTTTTTTGAAACACATCAGTAAGTTGCACATATATTGAATCTTCTCTGAATATCCTGAACTTCAGTGGAACAAAACTGAAAGACTAAGATTACTAACACAGAAATGAGTGAATGTGAACACCCTCACAGCAGGACTGAAGAATGAAACTGGGACTTTGGTGCTTAAGTACAACTGGTTAGGCCTAGGTTAGATGAGCAACAGATCTCTTGTGAACACAAGTACCTCAAGAGTACATTTAAACCCCCTAAAAATCACATGCTCAGTCTTTAACTGCTTTCTTTACTGAGCTGAAACATAAACGAACACATGGAAGGAATTCTAAACTAGAGCAAGTGCTGATTTTGCAAAGATTTTCATCACACAGTGTTTAAAAAAGAATGCAAAATGTAAAGGGTTTATAATACCAACTTTTAAAGTAGTCTCTGCATAATATATATAGCCAAGTACCTTATTTTAAAGAAAGCACAAATTAAATAAACTATATTAAAAGATTGTGCCTGTTTTTTTTTCATTCAAGGGCTGATATTATTTTAGAGTCTGTCAACCTGTGCTCTTTGCAGTAGAACTGCTTCCTTCCCTGAAACATCATTTCTCAGGATGTCATGTGAGTTTAGAATGGATCCCCACCTGCCAAACTCATCAGTTGTTCTGATGGTGCTGCAGGGATTAAAAGCCTTGTTCTTGGCACTCCCAAAACTCATAGTCCACATATCAGAATTAGAAGCTTAAAGAGTGTTGAACCAGAAAAGAGAATCAATACTTGTACATTTTAAGAAAAACCTTTATTAATTAATGTACCTGAGAAAACTTTTAATTAGAACAACAGTCTTAAGGATATTTCTGCAGTGCTCATGAGTCTGATATACATTTATATCACATGTGCAAAGAAGGCATTGGGGTGTTTGAAAAATTTAAAAGCTTAATCTCTGAAGCTTAGTGAGAATCAAATATAAAACCTAAGTACTGCCTGAGTTAAAAAAACCTCATACTAGTCCACAACATTATTTTACTTTTGGTTTTATAAATACGTCTGTAAACAGAACTAGCTGGTGTTTTAAGTAATCCAATGACAAAAGTCAGAGCTAAGTATTTCTGTTGTGAACTGCAGCCATTTGTCATTCTGTTGACCACTGTCACTGCAAAACAGCAAGCCAGGCAAACCAGCAGCCCTTCTGCACACACAGAAAATTAAGCAATTCTCTGTGCACTAAAAATTAGTCACTTGTTAGAACATACCCATTCATTTAATAGTTTTGTTTCAAATAGTTCCGTGACAAGTTATTATATTGTTCATTCATCTCTGCTGCTAAACTGCATTGTGACAAAGTATTTCAATATGTTTTGTACAGACCAGGGATAGTGAAAAAACAGATGGTCTGTAGTAGTTTGTCTGAAAAATGGTTGTACTTTTTGTAAACTCATTTTAGCAAAGCTACTGCTAACTGACCCGTTTATTTTGAAAACACTTTTTTATCTGAAGAACACAGAACTCACTAAATGATAAAACAGGTGATGACTAAAAGTATATTTATCTATTGTACCATCAAGGTATTTCACATTATATATATAATGTAAAACATATTTTTCTATATGTAATTAATACAGTCTAAATAAAATCACTATGCCAAATAAACAGAACTGTTACTGAACAAGGACATGCATTAAGCTCTAGAGATGTGTACAACTACAAGAAAAAAGAGCAGCAAGTGTTAAATGTGCATATGCTGTCAAAACAAAGTAACATTCCAGCAGTCCAGGTGAAGACCCACTTGAGCTTATTCAAGTCTGCAGAGTTCACAGATCCATCTTATACACATGAACTACACACATGCAGCCAATAAACTTTTTAAAGTTCATAAACCTTTTTAAGGCTCTCAAGATCTTCCAATGAGTACTGATCACTCTGTTTTTCTGGGAGTAAGTCAAACAGCTTCTGTACCTCCTCTTTTTCATTTTTGCTAAGAAGGCCCAGCACCAGCTGAAAATAAAAAAACCACAACAAATTATTTTATAATTAGCACAGGTTGACTGAAAATCATAGTATCTGACAGAAATGCAAAATCAGTGTATCATTTCCTTTTAAGCTATTACAACTTCCTTTAGGTTTCTGTGCAATTTAAGTACACACTCAATGCAGGTTCTTACCTTAAATCTTTCTGCTTTGCTCAAGTAGAAAAGGTGCTGATAGACAAGGCCAGGATCTTTTCCAGCCACATACTGTTCCAATGATCGGATGAAAATCAAAAGGATTTCTCCTTCAAGTTTGTTACTCAGCAGCACCGGCATTTTTTTCGGATCAGTCATTGTTAAGAGATCTGCACAAGCAGCTTCATCCTTATTGGCATTCACTGCATTTACAATCTGACCGAAGTCATAGGCATTAGATGGTTCAGAAATATGCAGTTTCTCAGAGGACTTCAGTGGCACATTCTTTTGAAATGCAAACGGTCTCTCTTCCTCTTCACCAGGTCCAGTCACCTTCACAAAGAAAATGGTAAACAATTTTAATGTGGACATATAGATAGCCTGAAGCTCCATAAACTGCACATATCCATCATGCCACCAGCTTAAAGCCAGCATTCTACCCTTCATGAAAGGCACCCCATGTCCTACTGCCCCCCAGAACAGCACCTCTCTGACTCATCCTTAAAGGCTCACAGTCCAAAGTGGGTACTTTCCACTTCCTTTCACCACTTGCCGCTCCACTGCAGAAAGACAACTGGAGACCAGCAGGAGAAAGCCAAGGAGGATTGTGTACATATATTAAGTGTGCAGACTCCAGGAGAGCTGGTGCCAAGGCCCCAGACACTCGTGTTTCATCTCTGCTGTGCCTCCAGGACAGTACACATGCATGGCAGCTCCATCAGGTTATTGTCTGGAGCCTCACTGTGGAAGGAGAAAGCTCAGCATGGTTTACTGCCTGAATATCCACTTCACTCCCCCTGAGATTGCAGCCTGCACCAAGTGTCAAAAATCAGTCACTAAAAAATTACCTATGGGTTCAACTGAATTTGCTGAAACCTATTTCAAGCCACCAAGAGTTGTGCAATTAGTTTAACTCATTGAACAGGGTCTCTCAAAGGATGCCAAGTATTTTGAAAAGTCTGAAGATACAGTATTGTGTAGTACAGGGGATTAGTAATTTTTTGAAAATACTACACTGGACTTTTATTTTTAAACAATCCTTAGAATCAAGGGAGAAATTTTGACTATCTTTTATAAAATTATAGCTTAATTAAAATGTCATAATGATGATAAATCAATTTTCTAATTTTCCTTACAGTCTCTTTTCATGGAACTACCTTGTACTACAGCAGATAAGACACAGGAGGCTCTCTAGAGGGGCAGTTGTAATTATGACAGCAAACATAAACGCTTCCTGCCCCACCCCTGGAACAATTCCCAGTGCCAGGAATGCAGCTGGATGGTTCTCTGAACAATGCACTCACTTCCCAAACCTCTTCTAAACACTTTCCAGGTCCCTTTGTTCGTCACAACTCAGAGGTTAACTAACACCATGCCCAGATTATGCCAATTACATAAAATCCCATGAACTCGTGACAGTGTGAAGCGTTTCAAGAATACCATTTTTTTCTATATAAATAACTGCAGTTTCCATTCTACCACCATTCTGAAATTACATTATCAAATTACAGTATCACTGTACAGGCTGGTAACTATGTATTTCAACTATACAATTTTAAATGAAAACGAGGAAAAAAATCCTTAAACGACCAGCAAAGCTACAATGCAGCAGTATCAGATGACTGAGAAAATCCTTTCATCAGCTAATTCTACCCAGACCTTCACGAGGCTGACATTTTGATCCTGTACACAACATTAGAGCACGTGTTTCTTTTGTAAGGTCCAACAGATGTTTTTACTCTTCTCTTTAACGTAGAATCTTGTTTTTCAGACTGGTAACTTGAGGGCCAGCCCAGGAGCAGCCAGCACAGACCATGGTCTCTGCCAGCAGAGCTCCCGAGGAGCACACACTTCACAGGCAGAGCTGCTGTTTGACAGCTGCATTCTATAACACACACCCTTCAGTCTAGGCAGCCTTTGTTTACAAGGAGCACATCCTCAAGTTTAGTGCCACCTCAATGGTCTTCTACTTTTCCATACACTTTGGAGCACTCCAAGCTTTATTACAGAATAACACACCATATATAAAAATCCTCCAATATGCCCTCAAAATAACATGAAAAATACAACCCCAACCTCACAAAAATCTAGAGCTAAGACAGGCAAAACAAAAACTTTAACATTTTCTCTTTGAATGTGTGGCTTCTGTCCTGTTTGATTTTAAAAACTGAACAGGTATACCTCTTGTATGGTTATTTTCTTCCTTTGCTTTTGCTGACGGCCAGCCCCAGCACTGCTGTCAGGGTGAAGCCGTTGGGTCACCTCCTCTAGTTCCTTCTGTGCTTCAAGAACATTTGGATCTATTGCAAGTACCTTGTTGAAGTCATCAGCACTGGCTTGATAATTCTGTAAGTAGAAGGAAAACTTTTTTTCATAAGCACATCACTAGAAAAATAAATTTGAATTAACATAATGTCCTTTACAGATAAGAAAAGTAGAAATCCTAGGATCGGGACATAAAGTGGACAAAAATAATCTAAATACAGACAGTGAAGTTTCATTGGATGGAAAAAAAGGAAACTGAGAATGAATTTGAGTTAATATTTTGTGAGTAAATACTCCTAATTAAATATATAATACGAAATCATTTATTCTCAGAAACATATTCCCTGTATCAGAGAACAAATTATTCAAGACTGCTGATTTTAAGCATAATTGCTTACAGTGTAACACTGTTTCAAGATTAATGTGAGTCCAGCAAGTTTGCATACTTGCTTTGCCAATAAAAGAGAGTTAAACTGAGCTTTGATTAAAAATATACCTTATCTTCCTGGGCTTCAATCCAATAGACCATCTCTTGCAGTGAAATTTTGGTAGTATTTGAGAAGATTGGGATTGTATTATGAATTCTGGGATTACCAGGATAAGGAATAACACAGCAACAGAGTGGCATTAGGATACTGTTCCTAAATAATCAGTCTTGTAATTTGTTTAATGCATTTATTTCAAATTTTTACATTAGAAATTACTATTTTTAGACTAAATTTTCTGGAGAGACAAAGTTAATGGCATCAGTTCTGAGGAAGACTGGAATACCACCTCAAGGGGTGGAGTATCAAAAATAAGGATGAAATGTAGCAGTAAACAGTAGAAGACCATGCAGACAGTAAAGACCAACATAATTTCTTGTGTGAGAGACCTAGTATTTCTTTGTTCCCAAAGCGTATTGTAACGTTACTATTAAGTCATTTGTACTGTCATGGAAAAAAAATCCTTATGTGCCAGCTGATGCATTTCCTCAGCATCTCAACTGTAGGAAAAGCACTACTGTCCAAGTCACTCCTACTCCCTCCTCACAGAATGTTTTGCTCACCACTGCTGGCCAGCACTGCAGGTGCAGAGACACTGCACTGAGTCTGCAGGTGAACTGAAGCCTCCTAAGATCGTGAAGGAAGAGTGAGAGAATGAGGATGATACAGCCCTGGCAAATGAATGCAGAAGGGGACAGGCTGCTTTCATCAGAAATCCACTATTAACCCTTTGAATTACAGATGCGAAGATTCCGCCTGCAGAGAAATGAGATTCTGGAAGAGACTTCTGGTGAGCAAACAGCCAACCCTCCTGCAGCCTGCCAGACTTCTCAGCAAAAATCAGAGGATGGCAGTACCCAAAATAAGAGACTGGACTACCACCTGCAGGAGGTGTCAGCCAGAGTCCTGTGTCCTGTATCACAGGCCTAATGCATCACACAAGGATGGTTTAGTCCTGATCTTCCTCTAATTACATCTTGGTAAATCTATTAAAAACCCCCTCATTTACTACATTAAATTCCACTGCAAGTGTTGTGGTTAAATATCTGGACATTTACATAACACTTCCCAGGTTAGATAGGCCTTTGCCAAACTATGTGCTTTTAGCTCTTAAAATTCTTCATTACAGAGTCATTTGTCAACTTCAGATCACTTTCGTTGCTTCCTTTGGTTTTACCAGTAACTCGCATCCCTGAATTAGCAATAATGGAGGCATTAAATTCAACCACAACAAAACATTTTGGAAATTGCAGCTCAGACCATTTTGAAGGAATTAATGAAAACTGTGTTTCATGCTGTCTTCAATAATACAAAAGCAGCACTTTTTTCTAGGATATAAAAAAAAGCAGAAGTTACTTCTCCAATTCTTGATATTCTTCACAAGTGTGTAATTTCCTTTTTTTGGACTGGTAGAATCACTATGTACTCTTATTTATACTGATTTGTATCAACAGCATAAGGTTAGAGGTGATTAATCTCAGAAAAAAATATTACACAAAATAAAGCTTTTCACCTTTTTTGAAAATTAATCAAACTTTGTAACAGAGGACAAAAGATCTCCTGGTTCCTATGACTTGCATTTGGAATGATAACATGGGATGAGAATAGGCCAGGATACTGCTAAGCACAAACAGGCTGCCCTCAGGTGATCTGTAAGCTCAGAGACAATCAAGGCATCAAACATGATGGAGGTCTGAGGTAAGTCCATTCATTTGAAAAACAATGATGAAATTCGATGGACCTCCAGTTATAAAGAGCAACATGGAAGGAAGAAAGCACTTAAGATGCTTGTTTAAAGACACTTGTAAAATTTAATACAAAGTAGATGACAAGACCTGCCATCAAGAAGTGAGAAGCTGGTAATTCAGTACCAGGTTAAGAGCTGACAGGTAGAGCAAGGATTGCTGTGAAAGAATTATGAAGTGCAGAGGCTAATTTAACATCACTGAGGAGGGGAAACCAACAGAGGGATGGACAAAAGGAACAGTGTGGTTCAAGTGATGGAACATGAGATCTGCAGTCACATTCAGCACGGATATGAGCAATCTAAGCCTGCATTTATGATGATCAGGTAGAAGGATACTCTAAGAACTGTCTGTAAGATGAGCACTGTAGAGACACCACCACTGTGCCGATGGAAAGGAAAAGGCTGAGTACCAACACTGCTACAAAGTACATTATTGACAAAGGTTCATAATGTCTCTGGGAAAAGAGACTAAAAAACCCACCCTGGTTTAATATGACAGGCACTTAAAGATGAACAGATGCCAAAAGACAGCTTGAGATTTTAGTTTGGACAGATGAAGACAGACTTGGAGAGAATCCACTTGTCATCAGCAAAGTTATAGTAAACACCTGGACAGACAGAACAGACTGGGATCTCAGAATATTAGGACAATAGAACAGATTTGGAACTTGCTTAACCAAACTCCAGTCAAACCTCATTTATTCCCCAATTCTTGCATTTTCTCAAACTACAGTATGTCAACATGCAGGTTTTTATGCTACACAAATATTTATATAATGTTTTATGTATGTCTAATGCTCTGCAAAGTAATAAATCATCACACTGAGTTCTTTGTTTGCTTTCACCCATTGACTGCAACTATCTCATTGCCTTTGAAGAGGATAAGTAAGTTTAGAAGTGCTTAAAAATACCTGCCATGTTTATTTTCCTCACCTGTAATCCTTTGTATGCTAGTGCTCTTCTATACAAAGCTTTAATATTAGAATCCTCTGTCTGAAGAACATGATCACAATCCTGCTTAGCCTCTTCATATTTATACAGTTTCAAGTAACAGAGAGCTCTAACACAGAAAAACAGAATACACTGCAATATAAGTAAATTCTACAGTGCTGTAGTGCCAACAGTATCCAACTTGTAAATTGCAATACTTCACACAATTCAGTCTCAATGTGGTATGTTTTTCAAGTACATAAAATTATTAATAACATCACTGGATGGATTTAGAGAGGACCAATCCCTGCAATAGATGTCTAAATTCAAGTATGACTAATGCTCAAACTTAAACAGATATGCAAGTATTTTAAAAGCAAAGACTATCTTAGGATAATATGATACTACACTAGTTAATGCAATATGGATTTTATACAGCCATTCTACATAAAAAAGTGCTCCTAGACTAAATAAACAATACTTCTTTCTGCACCTAATTATTACTTGGAAGTCTCCTATTGAACTACTGGTCTAATCAAATCCTTCTTAGTTGGTGAAAGCTGATAAGATTACAGCATAAAGAATTATACTGCAGAATTAGGTCAGCCCTTAAAATAATACTGATGTATGACTGTGTTCCTACTTTTATTTTTTCAGAATATAAATTTTCTCTGAATTATTACTCTTCATATTTGAGATACTACTATTGGATGTTAAGTTTTTAACTCAAATCATACCAGTGTTCCCAAAAATGCTGTAATATGCTAAGCTAATTATAACTTTTACTATTGCTTACTCTATTTAGACAAAAGACTTTAAGATATGTATCACTGACATGAATACTTGCTCCCCTTAGAAAATAATGTGGTTTAACAAAAAAATCGATTTTGTTATTAGAAATACTTATCAAGTGGGAAAAAAAATCCTTTTTCACAACAGTGGCTGAAGGGATGTAAAATCTCTTATTTGTAGTGAGAAAATGTAACTACTCTTATGCCACAAAGCAAAGTTAGATTTTTGGATCCTTACCTGTTAGTGTAGACTGTACATTCCTCAGTATTTAACCTCATGCATTCACTGTATTTATTTACAGCTTCTTCATATTTCCCCATTTTTACACAATCATTCCCTTCATTTTTCAATCTCTTGAACTTCTCCATCACTTCCTCACCTACATCACAAAGGGATCACAGTGTTACATAAGAAGGTCAGTTCATTAAGGGTAGCTGAATAATCTACACAGACTAAGAATAAATGCCTGGCAACTGGAGTACCACCATCAGTCTGCACGTTGCCATTGCTGTCCCTAGCCTCCTGCTGCTCTAAGAAAGGCAGGGACACCACACCTGCACTTGGCTCAACACACACTTCCCCATGCACCAGGGTAACTACTTTGCTGGATATAATGGGAGTGCAACAGACAGCTCTGAGCTTTCCCCTCCTCTACCCACCCCTGCCGTGTGGCAGAGAGGGCCTCCCTCTCTCCACTGAGATACCAGTTCCACTTACAGTGGGGGAGATTTAATCATCAGCATTAAAGGCCTTTCAGATCTCTACTATCATATCAAGGTGGCCATAATTTGATTTGATATTCCTTCTGCAGGTAACTATCACAATTACTGTGCTGACAATGACAGACTAATCATTGCATCAGTCGGAGTTAGAGATACATCAGTAATATTATGTTAATAACTATTTATAAAAGATGCTTTGAGGAACCTAGAAACACCTAACTACACTTTATTTTATTAATACTATGTTATTCCATAATTGCCTTTCCTTCTTAATTCCACATGATTTGCTGCATATGCTTTTGGGTTAGACTATAATTTTTAGCTGTGTTTGCAGTGAAAGACCAGTCCTAACTGCAGCTTCATGTCTCTGTTGTGGGCAAACACTAAATACCAACACACCTCTAAAGTAAATCATAATGGAAAAATCTACTTTTTGTACCTTGCTAAAGAGTATGAGCCCCTCGCCAAGCTTCAGGTTTTCAGCACTGTATATAACCTGTCAATTCTAACCAGTAATTAAACTCACTGAGTTCTTTTATAAAAACATGGCAGTCTCCTATGCCAGAAAACCACATGTGGACTTGGGGAAAAAATAAGGAACAACATGAAATGCGCAACTAAATCTTAAGTTGTAGAACACAAAAAACAAGACACAAGTATTACAAGAAAGTGTCAGCCAACAGTATGGTTTAACTACTGACTGAACATTCCTGCTGGCAGGCTTTCAGTACCAGCTGTCACTGCAAGGTCTCACTGATGCAGCAGAGACCTGAGAAGGCAACCAGAACCTTAGAGTCAGCCTTCAGTGAAGAAAATAATTACAGTCTGCATTTAATATTCCTAAAAACAAAGCCTAACCAAAGCCTGGTCTGCTTAAAATAGATTGAGACATGCTTTGCACCACAAAGCTGCCAAGCACTTGGAGGACACTTGTTTGCAGCAATGCATCATGGACAGACAACGCCATCGCTGCCACACCTGTGGCCAACAACCCAGCTGTGCCCTGCAGCCACCCCCGTGCTCATCGAGGGGAGGGGTGTCTTCAGAACTACTTTTGTTTATATTGAAATAAACTCAATTAATACTTGAGCACAAAAATTGAGAGTTGAGGCCTTTGTAAAAAGAATGCCTAATGTCAGTAAAATATGAATCAAAAAGGTTCCTTCACTTGATTTACTGAAGAAGAAAAATGGAAACTGCAATGAACGGGGAAAAAAAATCAGAAAGTAAGTTAATTTCCAAAACTTTCGCACTCACTGATTATGTATAAAGAGTCCAGAACTAAGGTTTCTGAAAGATGACTTGTAAATGTCTTCTGTTGGGTGTTTGTGGGGTGTTTTTGGGGAAAACTCTGTTGTAACTATACTATGAGGTCAGGGAAACTACTGATACTCATGATATGACTCAATATACTGCTGATGAGAATTTCTACTGATTTTATCTAATTTCAGAAATTACAAGCTGCAAACTACATCACTTGGCTTAAAAAAATTACTGTAACTGTGCTCCATAAAGCATATTAAACTCAGTCATGGAAATGACAGTCATCTATTCTGGCTTTTCACAAAGATCTCCGATAAGCAGTTTCTCTGACATTACTAAAACATATTCAATCTCTCAATTAGAATAATTTTTTTATATATACTTGCATTAGCTATACATACAATTAATTTCCTGTTGTTCTTCTCTGTTGATGTCTACAGTAATTCCTGGATTATTCTCTGAAGTGAAGTTTCCTCCATCCCACCTGTGTAGCTGAGCAGTAACTGGGACAACTGGAATTGGTGGCAGTTTCTCCCTCCAACTGAGACCATCCTGATCCATTAAAGTTTTCATTATTCTGAAAGAGAACAGCCCCACCAACATGACTTCTCATATATCCAACTCACACTTCAATGACTTACATCCAAATTAAATAATGCACTGTTCCAATTTTTAAAAAAACACCTGAACAATTATCCTTAAGACTAATTTTCAAAAATATTTCCACAGTAGTCAATGGTATTGTACTCAAATATTTAAGATTGAGACTTTTACCACTTTTTAGAGTATTTATGCTGGCATTTAGAAGACAAGTGACTTCAGCGTGGCCTGTAAATATGTAATAAACCAACAAGTGATTCTGCAGCCAAGCTCTAAATGCTGCCTGCTGCATCTGGTAAAGAAATAAAAAAAAGCATGTTTTTATGTTGCTTACTCTTCTCAGCTGTTCACAGGTGTTATTTACAGCAAGTACAGATTACAATATCCTCAGATAAAGTGTGGTACCTAATTTTGTAAATGCCAAATGAAACCTGTTACAGAATGATTGCCTCAATAACCAGTGCAGGTCACAACACAGGTTGCATTAAATTGCATTTTATAGCTTTATAGTCAGAAATTCATTAACCAATCACTCCATATGCCCATTTAAAATATTTTCATTGTATATAAAAACTGTTCAGTCTTTCTTAAACCAACACACATATATAGGTCAACTTTTCAAGTCCATGAGAGGCTCAATCCAAAATCCATACAAGTGGGAATTTCCTTTTGCCATGCTACATTTTGGAGAAAGACCTAAGTACACACAGTAAGTGAAGCCATATGAGACTTCACGCTTCCATTAGAAATTTTGAAGTGTTTTTTTCTTTTAATTTTAAAATTATGAGAATAATAGTGAGACAAACATCTTCTAATCTCAAAATAAGCTTAAGAGTCAAGTTCAACTGGTCATACATCTAATATGCACTTTAACAGAGGAAAATTCTGAATTAAGTAGCAGAGTCAGTCACACTGATACTGTGGCAAATAAACCCAAAATTTTTGTATCACATACATTTACATCTAACAGGTGTAAAAACATACAACCTGACTACACATAAAAAAAATTAATAATCTTGAAAGTGACATCAAGAATTGTGCTGAGTGAGCATAAATTATCCAAGTTTTCTTGTTTAGTTTTGTTCTTTTTGAATATTTGAATAACAGTTATTAAAAAAAAAGGACTCTATATAAATACTACGGCAACAGATTCAGAGAAGTCTGTGTTTCTAACAGTGAAAAGCAAATAAAGTAACTCGCTCAAGAGGAAATTAAAACACACAAAGTAGGATGTTCACAAAGCTCGGAAAGGCCACTGAGTAACAGCATGCTGGAAATGCAGCTCCCAGTTACTTGGTACTCACCAATAAAAGAAACAGTCCTTCCAATTTATCTAAGAATCCCCTCAGGAACCAATAAAAGACACAATTCAACATCTTCTAATCAACAAGATAAAACACTCAAATAACTGTTGGTACTTGCTTGTATTATGTACTTACTCTCAATTATTTTCTTTGGATTGCAAAATTATCAAGTAAAGGCTTGATATTAAAAATTCTACGTGTCTTTTATGTGAGTATTAAAAATATGCATTTGATACTAAGATTTTTGGAAAGTCTGCTTAGAATTTAAGTGCTGAGAGAAAAGGTCTATGCTTTAGAAACTAACAATTTGCAAGCAAAAATTAATTACCAGCAGAAGAGAAGAAGGAAGAAGCAGCTGGAATAAGGTGATGGGTTGTCAGGGAGGAAAGAGTAATGAGCAGTGAAGCTAAAAACATAAGGAAGGCCTAGAGAGGAGAAAAGGAAGAGTGTTAAGGGGAAAAAGGGAGATAAGCTTATTATTAAGCAAGTTACAAGTCAAGGAGAAATATGAAAAGAATATCTGCAGATAAAATAAGCCAACAAGACTTTTAAAAAGTAATAATAACACATATACCAGGAAAAGCAGATATGTCACCAATCCAAGTGCTCGATCTCATAGATACAAGAGATAAGTAACTATTTGTTATGTTATCAAAAATAGGAATTCTAAGAGCAGATGATAAAGTGCCATGATCTTCTCTGGCCAAATAAGCAGAATTTAAAGAAAGATATTATGGACTTTTCAGGAAAGTAATAATGCAAGTGGCTCATGGCCTTGCCTTAAAAAGAAAATTACTAGATTACATTGTTAAATGTCACATGTATGTGTGTTCCTGCTCAATGATTACAATTACAGTAGTGCATATACACTGATTTTATACTATTAAAATATAATTATAGAAATTTAGACACCTCTCTTGGCAGCAACAATTGATATTTATTATATTATATTATATTATTGATATTTATTGTATTAATAATTAAGTCAAAGAAAATATTCAATTATTTTTTACACCTCTAAGCTTCATAGCCAACCACAGTACCAAGCTAATCCAGTGTTTTCACAACTGCAGCATTCAGAAGGATTCACTCAACATAAATCTTCAACTGCCACAGTAAGGTGTTAACACGAAAAGGAAATAGAAATGTCAAAGAAAAGTATGGACCTTAGAGTATTACTTTATATGGTACAAAGTACAAGTTAGGAAGGACGACAAGCGGAAGCAGTAGTTAAAAAAACCCAAACTGTAAAATATTACATTTTTAAAAAACAGAAAGTAACCTACTGCTGGCAGAAGAAAACTGTGAACTGTGAAAATGGGAAAACAACTAAATGAGGAGCCAGTCTCTAGCTGTAATACATTAGCTGTGATGACAACTCTGAGAGATACAGAACAGAGGGAGCATATAAAGCAAACAAATTTAAATTCTGTTTGTCTATGTTGACTGACACCAGAAAATTCATAAGTGGAGTTACCTATTAACACTATCATGTGCTGCTTGGATGCTGCTGTCTATTTGTAGGACTGTTTTGCAATCAACGTATGCCTGTCGATACCGCTCCATTGACTCATTTGCCATTGCTCGCCGTAGAAGAGGCTTAAGGGAAAATGGTTGAAGCTCCAGAGCTCTGGAGAAAATAAAATAAAATTGCAGGATTGAGACAGAGTAACTGAAACAATAATAATAGAAATGAAAATATTTTATAATATTACTATATGTAATTCTGTGATTTCAGATGGGCCTTAAAGTAGCATAACTAAGGAAAATAGATCTAAGTGTTCATAGAAATACACTAAATTACTTGCAGTTTTGAAATTGTTAGTGCTTTTACTACAGCTTACTCTACTCAAATTCCTGTCTTCCATCTGGAAAACAGCTTTCATCACCAAGTTATGCTTCATGTAATGGCAGCTGTTAAAGACCAAAAGTTATTTTTCTTAAGACACATCTAGATCTACAAGGATTTCAAGTATATAGTGCTTTCGCCTTCATAACTTTCAATTCTTCCTTACACAAAAGCATGCAAATAAAAAATACATTCAGTAAGACAGGAATATACACCTGCCTTTCTCTGCTTTTAGGTTTTTGCCTGTTATGTGTCCGTTTACTCTTCTGATTGTCTGCCTGGTGAATACAGAGTTCAACACTGCAATCAGAAGTCCTTCCAAACACCATGTGCTTCTCTTCCAGCAACATGAAGAAGCAGCCCAAAAAGGCTTTATTTCTTAAAGACTACCTTTTTTTCAATCAATGATTCTTACTAAAGAGAAAGAGGGATCAACTTCAAAATACTGAAAGTAAGATGAGTCTAGACAATAAGATTTCATGGAGTCATAAAGTAATTCAGGCTGAGATGTCCCTGGTCCAGCCCAGGCAGGGGCAGCTCCAAGACCAGACCAGGCTGCTCAGGGGTTGATACAGCTGGGCCTTGAACACCTCCAAGGGAATCTGCACAGCATCTCCGGCCACATTGCAATGCCCCACAGTGTTTATGGAGAAGTTTCTCCTAATACTCAGTGTGGTTCTCTTTTGTCTGTTGCCTCTTGTCCTCTCAAAACACTGCCAGGAAGAGCCAGGATCCATCTGTTGATAATCTCCTCACAGGTTCTGGCAGGGTGCTCCTAAAACCCCCAGAAGCCATTCTCCTGTAAGCTGAGCAAACCCAGCTCTCTCAGCCTCTCCTCTCCAGGGAAATACTCCAGAGGCCACAACCACCTCTGTGACACTTCACAGAGCTCACTCCAGGTGATCACTGTCTTTCTTGAACTGAGGAAGCCAAAAACCAACAGTTTTCACAGTGTTGTCTAAAACGTGGATCATCAACTCCCTCAATCCACTGGTGGTGCTCCTGTTTGAAAGCCCAAGGAAGCTGTTGGCCTTCTCTGCTGTAAATTGGCTTTGCACCATTACTGCTACTAAAGCTAGAGAAACTATGATTTCTAGAAAAAACTTTTCCAATGTCAACATCATTAATACTTCAAATGTTCCTTTTCTCTTCATGCTGCTACAACTGTGCACAGCATCACAACCCCTACAAAATGTTTGCAAAAACTCCTGACATTCTGTAACTCAGAAGAATATTAACACAATTTCACAATTCCTAACATCCAGAATTAAAGAAAAAACAACCATAAATAAATTCAGGAGAAAACAAAACTACTTGAAGAATAGTGGGAATGAAAAACTACATTTTCAGGGTTGAGTGCAAAGATGATAGAGCCAGGGACCAAACCACACAACAGTAATGAAGAAATGAACATTAGGGCTGACAGGAGCCCTATTTCACTCTCCCTAACAAGAATCTAAGGCACAGCAAACCACACTCTTCAGACAGAGATCCAACATGGTTTTTTTTCTACACTTCTAAGCCCCAGATAGCTAAAACTTAATAGAAGATAAAGTAATTATTTTCATATGACAAGTATCAGCACTACACAATGTTTTACTTTGAAATCAAGTAACCTATTTGTAGCTCATTCTTTATGTTGTGTTGCCTAGAGAATATTTACTTGACATTGCCTAATTTACATATGTTTGTAGCTTTGCATTTCTGCTTCCCAGTCTCAATTATTTCTGCCACTAAGCATCACGAGTTTCTGTGTATTCAGAAAACATGCATGACATAAGGACACTATCATGAAGTAGTAAGAAGATAAGCTTCCAAATGGTAAGAACACAAAACCCAAACCCTTTGTACTACTGATTTCAGCTGAAGTCTTATACACTTCAAACCTCCTGGACAGAAAAATGTGATGGTTCTTGTTTTATTGACCAGCTGCCTGTAATTCTGCATCTATTTTAACAAAGTACTGCTAACGAGTAATTTTTTTCAGGAAACTTTTCTGTCAAGTTGAATATATACAGTAAGGTAATTATTTTGTTACTATGAAGGTACATGGATATTTTATTTTTAGTTTTGGAGGGTTTCGTTAACAGTTGGGTTGTGCTGTACAAAAGCTCAACTGATGAATTAATATGACTTCTAATTGTTTTAAGATATGTTTTTGCACCTTAGGTCTCAGCATCTATGAAAATATTTTTTTAAAAAGTATCAGAAACACAGTAATAATTTACAGCAAGGCAGTGTTTGGAAGTTATTGAAGGTGTCTGACCTTTTTTAACTCCTGTATCTGTAAGAGCCACAATAAGCAAAAAGGACTTTAGCTCAATTCCTGAACAGCTGTAATTACTGTTTATAACTATGCAAAGTATGTATTAAAAAACCCCAAACCAAAACAACAAACCAAACATAGGGAACACACACATATACACCATTAACATGGTTGAAAGTAATTTCCAACACTGTGATAAGCATCTGGCTTAACAAAGCTTTTACATATAAGTTATTGCAGCACATCAATGTAAGCCTGCTTTTGCATTAAAAATTTTAATCCTGCTATGCATTTCTGTGTACACAAGAAGCTTAAAAACTGCCCTTACACAGCAAGGCAGTGAGTTGTAAGTTATTCCTTCCCTAGGTTCGATGTGATTGTTTACATAACTGACAAAGATATCTGTCATTTATACAGGGAATCAGACTTTATTGATATTGTTCTGAGTCAAACTGCAATAGTAATATATCAGTTAAATGTTTAGTCATCAGGAATGTCGCTCTACATGGGAGGTTTCAATTTACCTGTCACAATCCTGAATGCAGTCAGCGCAGTTCCCTTCTTTGAGGTAACATGCTGCTCTGTTTGAGTACAAGATACTTAAAACATCCGGACTTTGTTCTCCTAAAAGAAGTTACAAATAAAATCAAAGACCATTACTAAAATGACACAAAGACTTGCATACTCAAGAATTAAAGACTTGCATACTCCAGGTTGCACTGCAGTGATGCAGTTTGTTGACACTGCAAAGCTGTAAGGAGCTTTCCTTTATCATGTAACCCTGAACGCCTAATCATTCAAACCTAAATAAATGCCAACAGCTCTGCCTCAAGGAAATTATAACACCACCTTACTCTTCTTCCTATATTTTCTGTCACATGCACTGCTGTCTGTTGAAATCAGAAAGAATTTACTGCACAGTAACTCCTGCCAAAAATAAAGGGCCAGACTAAGTTAGTTCATTTGTAGTTCCTTTGACTCATCTAAACAGTCCTACATTTAAGTACAGCATTTTACTGCACAATAACTCCTGCCAAAAATAAAGGGTCAGACTAAGTTAGTTCATTTGTAGTTCCTTTGAATCATCTACACAGTGCTAGATTTAAGATTTTACACTCACCTAGACCAGTGACATACTCAATTGCTTCTGAGTATTTGCGCACAGCTTCTCCAAACTGTCCACTCTTGAACAACTCGTTTCCTTCACTTTTCAGTTTTGCTGCCGGAGGAGGAAGTGAAGCAGAACTGCCACCACTGGTCAACTGAGACCCTGTTTTGTGCGATTTGGAGATCTCAGATTCAGAGCTTTCACTCTTCTGATCACTGTGTACATGGCCATTAACCTCACCCTCGTGGTCTGACGAATCCTCCTTTCCTGACTTCTCCTCCGTTGTGCCGCCTTCTAATCCGCTCTCGGTGGGCTCCTTCCGCTTTTTGCCCGTCGCCTTCCCGCAGACCCTGCCGCGGAGCTTCCGCAGCGCGCTGCCCATGGCCGGCTGTGCCGCGGCCGCGGGATCGGGCCCTGCAAGGAGTCACACACTCACACACACACACACACAGAGCGAGGCTGCAGCGCCGATCACCGGCGCCAACGCCCGCCCTGCCCGCCCGCGCAGGGGTGGGTGTGCCCCGGCACCGGCCGGCCCTGTCCCTGCCCCTGCCCGCCCGCGCAGGGGTGGGTGTGCCCCGGCACCGGCCAGCCCTGCCCCTGCCCTGCCCCTGCCCCGCCCGCGCAGGGGTGGGTGTGTCTCGGCACCGGCCAGCCCTGTCCCTACCCAGCCCCTGTCCCGTAGTGTCAGAATGGTAACAGGGTTCACTTTGAAATTAACTCTTTACTACAACAAGGATAAATGCCTCCCGGCCATCCCATCCCGTCACATCTCGGATGCTGAGCAGTGTCAGCCCCGGTCTGTACCGGGTGCTGTGACAGTCCCGAGGACTTCACTGTCACTGTCCAAGCTCACTCGGGCGTGGCAAATGGACCCTTAGGACTTAAATGGTGGGGCCAGTTCTGCGCACGCTGTGCCTCACCTAAAACATCCACTGCACAGGCTGGAAGGGCACACCCACGTGGGGAGAGCCCTGCCCAACTCTTTGTTCATGAAGTCCGGCCATACACAAATTCAGATTTGGATAGGGTGAATTACTATATGGCATAAAGGCCAGGAGATTAAGGATACAGAGCAGCCAGTAAGCATTAACCAACATTACCGGCTGGTTAATTTAAATTACCTCAGAGCCTCAGTGCTAGAGAGCAGAAAGGAATACCAGGAATGCACAAATACTACAGCAAACACAACTGATCACTGAAGTAATTAATTCTCTCCTACCAAACACTCTTTGCTTCTCAACAAATCAAAAATGTCAAAATGCAAATCTAAGACCTTACTCACTGTTCTCTATGAAAAGCCATGAAGCATTAACACATTAGCTCTTCGGAGCTAAACGAAACAACAAATATGTTGATTTCTTTTCCCAGTCTCTAAACTGTAAGCTTAGTAGGAATGCATTAGGCTTACCAACTAGAATGTGAAATAAATGTGACTACATGACTGAACTACTGGACTGCTGGCGACTACATGACTAAATATATAGAGAAGACATACAAGATGTTTAGTCTACCTATTGCTGTTGGGTTCATCATCATCATAGCGATGATGATGATGCTATTGGGTTCACAGAACATTTTTATTCATTAACTTAACTAAATTCATACTTGTTTCCAGTTGTAAAAGAAAACACAGAGTAATCTGTGAAGATGCTTGGCACTTAAATCTCAAAAATAGTCAAGTATTTCACATGAACACATAGGCCACTGACGTCAGCTGACAATCTTCCTTATGTTTAAAAGCCTAACCTTTCATCAACAGAATGGGAGTCTTCCTATGGAGCTAGAAGGCACTTAGTCATCTGAACGTTCCCAGCGGAAAGGAACCACAAAGAAGCTGATATTTAAGGACACGATCCATCCTTTCTTCCAGGATTTTAGCTGAGGAGACTTAGTGGACACCAACTGATTTTGAAAAAAACGTATTTTCTCTAATCTTGTGTGCAAATAATGCATTACCATATCACACATGTACAGTCTAACATTCATGATGAAGTTGGAAAACTCACAGACATCTAATTTCAAGATAAAGAACTCCATAGACACAGAAAATGTGAAAGTCACTGCTGTCATGCCTCATTACCCTAAAGAACCAAGAGAAACGAGAAGGGTGGAATCAGCTTAGGGATATTATTCTGCTGCAGGCTGGGGTACAGACATGCAGCTGAATCTAAAAGCCACCTGCCAGTGCAACCCTCCATAGCTCCTGCTGCCTCACTTCCTCCTCCAAGTCATGGAGTCTGACTATGCCAGTAGCTCCATCTCAGCAGCCTTGTAGTGAGTCACGCACTAAGCAGGAATGGGAGCTACACTTTGAGTGCTTGCAGACCACATACAGTACAAGAATTATGTGTTGTTTACCTGCAATATATACTTTCAGAGCACAGAGATGATCTCTTACATTAAAAACCAAAAATAGATTGATAGTTTCCAAAACAAACATCAACAAAAATTACAGACCACTTGATCATTTTTACACCCTTTGATCCAATCAAGGGAGGAAAAATGCAGAATCAAAATGGGTTGGTGGAAGGGCAGGAAAGCTGTGTGAGAGAAAGATCTAAGAAACACAAAATGTTCTTTAACACCAGAAAAAATTTGTAACTGGGTCCACATCAAAGGACAGATATAAAATTACATAGGGCATGGGGAAGTAGGTGATTTATAGCAACACGTTCCATCTGTCTCTGTTATACCCATTCTAGAAAGAATTCCAAAAATGTGTAATAAAACTGGATTCTATATATCACACTTGGATCTACTTTAACTAGTGAGTGCAATTTCAGTCTTCAAACAGGCAAAATTCTTTGCAAGCAAATATGGATAAATAAACACTGCAATATCAAAGGCAATGTTTTTTTTCCTCAGGTTAAAATAAAATAGGAAATTATATGACATTACTTTTATCTCCGCCACTTCTTTCACATTCTTCTGTGTTTTCCCCTCTTTCATCACATTCTGAATCCTCTATCTCTTGAATAAGTATTCTTTTTCCTTTGCCTTGAGTCTCAGATACAGGCTTTAAATGTTTCAGTTTCTCTTCAATCTCCAGCAGATTTTTCTACAACAGAGAAAGAAACAGCAATAGCAGAAGCCTTTCTTATTTTATATATAAATTATAATTTATATACAGCAAATAGGTTTTCTTAAATAATCCATGTGAGATCCTGAAGAACTATCAAGATGTTACCAATATAAAAAGAGAGTAAATAAATATGAATTTTCCAAGAGCTGGTTTCAAACCCAAGGTTAACATTCAATTTCTGTGTCTGTCACAAGATATCACACAAATAAATATGCACTTTTCTTGAATGAACTGCTTCAGAAAAAAAACTAAGCTAAAAGAAGAACAAGAGATTTACTATTGTGATATCTGGCATGGTCTACTAAGAAGACACGTGGAAAACAGGCTCTGTACAAAATCTCCAAAATAGCCTAACATCAAAATTTATGCTATAGAGAATCTGATGTCTGGTGGATATCTGATGGATGAATGTAAATGATAGAACTAGAACGAAGGGACAACAATCTCTTAAGAGTGTAGCAGAAGGTCACTGCTGAATAATTAAAGGAGGTTTACTCGTCTTGTAAGAGCTACAATTAGATGACCAAACAGCTTCTCATTCTATAACATTTTTTTTTGCTCAAAACCCCCCAACTTTAACATACAATCATCAAGGTTGGAAGAGACATTTAAGATCATGAAGTCCAACTGTCAACTCTGCACTGTCACTATAACCTTTAAACCACTAAAGCACTTTACACTTTCACAGCAGAGTAAGACACAGCCAACATGATGCACCATTCTGAGTCTAATTCAGTGCTATGCATGGAAGTGCCATCTCAGTACTCCCTGTCTCAAGGAAAAGGTAACAACAGCACAAAGCAAAGATTCACATGGGCAAAGTACCTTGAAGAATTCCAATTAGTGACAATCAAATTTACTTTTCTGTTAGTGATTCTGGACATAAACATGCACTCTGCATGTGTTTCATACACTCATATTTAGATCAAGAGGGTTTTGAAGATCCTCCAAGTAAAGAGCAACTTGAAAACATGCTCTGCCCAAGCACTTGTCATTTTTAGATGTGCCAGACAAGGCGTAATAGCTGGCACAAATAAGAACTGAGTACAGACATCTGCTCTGAGCTACAAAAGCATTGCTCAGCAAAGCAACTACTGTATTTAGATCTCTGGAAGAGTGTACTCAAATGAGTATCTATGTCTGATATCACAAGAAGTCTCAGCACAGCCTGTTGGCTACAACTTTTCATGAAGACTTGTGAAGTTTTTCATCACAGACTCATGAGTTATTTGTGATTCAGTCTTATAAACACAAAAAACCCCCCACAATCTCTTTTAGAACTCAAACCTAGAGACAGATGTAATTCCTTGGTTGATGTGAAACTTGGGAACTATTTTGGAGAGGAATTTACCTCCAAGAACACCACAGAAGGGATAAATGGTGTGGGGTGTATTTGATGCAGCAGGCTTCTACCTCTCTCACTGGTTCAAGCAATAGCAGTGTGTTGTAGTTTGGGATTATTATGTAAATTCTCTCCCCTGCCACTTAACTGCCCAGGCCAGCGGTTAACAAAAGAAGTAGTTAACTGTTGATGGCTGGGGTGGGGGCAGGTTTGTCTCTTTTGGTTTCTTTTTTTTTTGGATTTCTGGGGAGTCTTGGCTCGGCGGAACGGGGGAGTGGGGGCTCGAAGGAGGCAGGCTGCTCTGCTGGTTACTGCTGGGGTTTTTTTTTTCCTGGCTGTCTTGCCGCTGCCCACCTCGGACTACTTTTCGTGCCGTGCTGCTGTTGCTACCTGCCTTGGATTTGCTGCTGGTTGCTCGTACCTTTTCTGCTTCTTGGACGGGGAACACAGGGGGAAGAGACTGAGTCCATCTGAAAGCCCACTGCTCGTCTGTTTCGCTGGAGAGAGACTGAAACTCACTCTGCAGCCAGCCGGGCTGTGACAAGGACACTTAAGTATAACCTTTTCTCCCGGAGAAAAAAACCTGCTGGGTTTTGTTGTTGTTTTGTTTCTTTTGGTTTGTTTTTTTTTCCCTCTCTTGTGGTGTTGGGGAAGTGGGTTGTACTAGTCTGTTTACATATATATATATATATATATAGCAGTTATCCTTCTTGTATTAAAATTCGTCTTCTTAAATTTGATAAAGAGTGGTGTGATTATTGTGGAGGAGGCCCCTCCCCTGCTTGTGGGTAAAACATTTTGGTTTTTTCGCCTCAAACCGAGACACAGTGATCAACTAACTCCTTGGAAAGCAGCAGCAATCAACAGCCGCTGGCAGCTTACACTGTACTACCAACAAGAGCTGGACAGAAAGCAAGTGAGAAGACAATTCCACAGCATTCAGAAGTCCTATGTAAAAAACTTGGGAATGAGCAGTATGATGGAGTCTTAACTGGAAAAGAGCAGCTTCCGTAATAATACAAGCACACCACATCCTGACCTTTTCAAAGAAAGCATCTGCCTTTCTTAGATCCAAAATTGCCTAAGAATGGTCCAGATTTATCACAGGGTATCAAAGGTTTTCCATTCTACCTTGCAGGTGAGAAATGAGGACGTCATGTTGAAGTGAGGACTCAGGTACACTCCTTTTGTGATGACTTTACCACTACAGCAATAAAAGCTTGGCATCTCTGCTGAATTTTTCTTTTGATTAGGTGTCAAACTTAAATGCACCAATCCAAACGAATCTTTTAGAGAGAAACTTCCAAATAACTTTTATCAGCTAGGACACTCATACTGGAAGCATGTTCAGCTGCAAATTTTTAGGCACCTAAATTGCGTCCATACAGAAGATTTTTTCTGACAATTAAGTTGTGAACAGAAGGTCTGATCACAGCAAAGTACCTACTTCCCACCACACGTGGTCTCAGGAAACTCATCAATGGCACAGCAAATCGAGTGTGTCCTCAGAACTCATATTCAAATTAAAGAACATAAACTGTACTCAGCTTATGCTACAATTGCATACAATCTCTTTCTAGCCATATTCAACTCACTGATCCTTACCTTAGCTATAGTGTTGTCTGGTTCAACACACAGTACTTTATTCAGATCCTCCATAGCAGTTTGGTAATTCTGCAGCTGACTGTGTACAGTGGCACGGCGCAGCAGAGCTACAAAGGAAAGAAAGTGTATTATTTATGTATTTAAAGCCTAAAGTGGATAAAAGTACACTATTTTTCCTAGACATATTAAGTGTACAACGTTTTTAAAATTTTGCATTTGCTTCATAGTGACTCTATATAATCATTATGTTTTCTTGATAATTTTTAATAATGCAATTTCACAGGACATTTTTTGAGACAGCAATCATGAATTCTGAAGCATCTTTTCATATTATTCAAATTTTTTTCCCTCCACCCATGCAAATACTACATTCAAGTCCTTGCCTTCAGAAGGGAATAAATCAGCAACTTTCATGGTTTTCATGCTGCTTTTAAGGTAATTAATACTTCATTGTGGGCATTATGGGAGTATTACACTGCACAAATGCAAGAGGGCTTACAGTCTTCATATGCCAAACCATAAGTTAAACCCATGCTACTGTATAAGAATATTCATTAGAGATCAATGGGATGAACTGCATAAAACTAACCTAATTCCCTAAAAACCTGTTGAAATTACTTTGAGGAGCTACACTGTTTCCTTATTTATACTTGGACCTGATCTAAAGCTCAGTTACAACTAACATGAATGGGTACCATCTATTTGCTAGAGAGAAAACAGTACACAGAAGGGCAACTTTATGTTCTACTTTACCTTTTACATTGCCAGGTTCCATATCTAGTACCTTCTCACAATCCTGCAAAGCACTGTCCCAGTCCTGAAGTTTGATTTCTGCTTGAGCTTTGTTATTATATGCAGCTGCAGTTGGTATTACTGATACACTCCTAAAAAAGGGAATATTAACCATGGTGGGCCCATAATTAGAAAACCTGAATGTAGAAAGACTTCACTACTGGAAGCTGAAAACAGTATTATATAACATTAATACTGATATTCTAACTACAGTAATGATTAGAATCTCCCTCTTGTGAGACCAGAGGCAGCCATCCAGCCACCTGGATTCACTGCCATCAGAAGCCTGTTGCTTGCCAGGGCTTAGACCCGAGATGTTGCAGAGAAGACGCCATGGATCATCTGTCACTTAAACTACCCACCTCTTCCTGCCATCCATGTAGACTCCAAGGAAACTGCCAAATGAAACCTCTGAGAGTGTCAAGAGCAACCACAGAACTCTGATGAAGAGCATGGGGGCGGGGGGGTACAGGAGGCTTCTCCTTGATGTCGCTTGTAAAAAGGAAAGACTCGCTCAGCACTGGAAGCTTGAATGCAATGACAACGGGGTGTGAGAGAACCATTGCCAACACCCTTGGTAACCCACCCAGGACAATCCCAAACTGAGCTCACTGGGAAGAGAGGGCAATAGGAAAGTGTCAGGGGCACAGTACACTGGAAAGACTCACACTTTCCCTATGAAAAAAGCATGGCTGGAGGACAAGACCAAGCGTTTGTGCACAAATGCACAATGCATAGGGAACAAAAAAAGAATAAAAAAATAAAAGGTCTGTCTCAGTGGGATAGGAGACATGATGGGATAACCTGTGCAGCTGTGCTGTGATGGAGACATTCAGGCTCTTTAGAAAGATTAGGAGGGTGAGGAAGAGGAGGGAATGCATTCCAGTCTAAGCAGCAATTAAATGTGTGAAGGTTTGTCTTGGACAGGCAAGAGTCTGGAAGGCTAGTCAAGGAAGCCAGTGGGTAAGAATGAGAGATCAGATGACAGGGTAACATTATGGCAAGCACTTGCTTCAGACTACCTGATGACGAAGAGCAAGCATATGAAGTCTTCTTCAGGCAGCTAGAGGAAGTCTCATAATTTTAGGCTTTGGTTAAAAAACTAGAATATACTCTAGTTTCAGATGGGGTGCAAAACCTTTGAATCTCTTTAGAAATGATAGAAAGCTTTGGGTTTTGTAAAATAAAAAGTGGTCTGTATGTTCAGCCTGGAATAGAAGGCCTCATTACAAAACAAATGGAATGAGTAACTGTACTCTGATTATTTTTATATAGAGCTCTATTCTTTTTTCATTTTAGCCATAGAGAGATAACCCCTTGGGACTATTATATCAATTCACTCCAAAATATTTTATTTCAATATTTCTACATCTAAGAAAACAGGAATTTTCAGACAGGATTAGAAAAGTGACCAGATAGAACAGCACTGTGTCAATACCATGTATTTCAGAAGGGGCACAATGCCCTATGCCAGTTGCATATGGAAAGACTCTCCATTAGGAAGGATTCTGCCCATTCTTAATAATTCATACCTTAATTATGTCCCAAATCAAAGATTTTAACTTAATTTTTATATTATGAATTTGTATTGTATTTATTATATATGAAATGCAGTTATAGATTTTATGTCAAGAACAAAAACCCCACACATCAAATGCCTCAGTTTAAACAGCTGTGCACTACAAATATCATCACCCTTTTGCACACACACACATCCATGTAGGTATATAAGTATCTCAACAACCTCTTGCCTCCTTCAGTGACAATACAAGTAATGCTTCCTAAACACAAATCTGTTAAATATTTATTTTATTGCTGTTGCATACCATTTCTATTCATTATTTTCTCTCTGGACTGACCAGAGATACATTAACATTCTCAAACATTTTTCTCGAGGTTATCCCAACATAATATCATAGCCCAACAATTATCTTCACATTTCATCTCTCAGTAGTGCTGTATCATCAACCTCAGTTTACACTGGTAAATATTATCTCAGATTCCCTTGTACTCTCAATTTCTAAATGACAACTTTGACACTTCCAGGATTTGTGAGGTTTTTTTAAGTCCTTATCACTTGACAGAGTAAAGCACAAAATTGAGTTTCCTTTGACACTAGTTTAATGTGTGAGCAGTCAGCACTTCTGCAACTCAGACCTCTATTGTCTCAAGCTGAGTAATCTGCAAGATAGAAACATGAAAATCCTTGTTTGTACAAATGGCATCATGTCTGAACACTGTGAAAAAGGTAGAGGAAAAAATCTAGTTCTTCCAAGGTAACATTCAAATGTTTCAGTTGAAACATTATCCTCTTTTTCCTGCCATGCTCAATTCCATTCACCTTGAACTTTCCTACTTTTGAAATAAATACAACAGATGTCCTGCACCAACAACCTCTAGCTACAAAAACAAAACCACAGTCTGAATGTAGTCCACTGAGCATTAAATAAGACAAGCAACTTTCAAAAATCTCATTATTTCTAATCTTCTGTTCATGTAAATTTTTTCCTGGACTGCTACTAATCACAGACAGTGTTGAAGCTGCACACAGCTATTTTTTGCATCTCCTAAGAAGTGATTATGGAATCAATTTTACATATTAACAATTAAGACAATCCTGCCAATGAGAAAATCCTACCAAAAAATTTAATTACAATTAATTTGTAATTAGTTTCTCATCACACTGTTTATTCTTCTGGTTTTGTAAACATGCCCTTGAATCTCAATGGGTTTGAAAAATCTGAGGAAGTTTCTTATTCCATCAGTATTTAGCCACATCTCTTCCTGATAAACAAAAATTAACATCAGGATGCAACAGTGCTTTAGGGATTTTTCCATCAAATCTTTTTGCACTTTTGAAAATAATCTAATTGTCATTTGTTGCTTCAATTACATTGCTCTAAAATTAACATTCACAAGTAAAAGTCATTAAAATAAAAGAAGGCAGCAGTATTTACTCACCGAGTGTAATATGTCACTGCTTCCACATAATCACCACTGGCAAAGGCTTCATTGCCCTTTTCTTTTTCACGAGTAGCAATAAAAATTTTCTCTCTCTTTGTCATTCCTAGCAAAAAATATTTGTACGTAACAACTAACAACTTGCACAGATGGAATCAAAACACCATCAGATAAAATACTTTGAATGACAAAAATCTGTATTTTTTTTAAAGCATCTGTCTTATTACAAGACAAATTTGTATTTTATTTTCCGTAGTAAAACCTGATTTTTTCTGATAGGCATACAATTCAGAGTGCAAGCTGAAAGCAGTTGGCTGCCCTCTACCTCATTTATAACACCAGATGTGTGCTTTGGCTCTTTACCCAGAGCTCTCAACCTGAACACAACATAAACATTCTAACTGACTAACACCAAGACTAGATTTTTTTCAAATATTGTTTCAAGCTCAGTTGATGATCTAACAACTTTAAGCATATCTAGGGCTGAAAATTAAAGACACCAACTCTATGATATACTTCTTCAATTTGTATCACACTCTTCAACACATTACTACAATTAAAGATAAATTATGTTTCATACCAGTTGTGTCTATTTTCTTTTTGATAATAGGTAGACTTGGCCTACTGAAGAATCTCGCTTTTGAGTTACTTTCTTCACAGCTTTCATCAATTTTAGAACATTCCTTTTCCACATCGAACCTTAAAGTAATAAAAATGGCAAATTCAATAATGCTGCATAGAAAGACTCCTTGACTAACAGAAAGGCACACTATACTCCCATTATAAATCAAAGGAAAAGAAATAAAGGCTGTGTTCAATTTCCTATGACTAGTCAGGAAAAAGATGTTTCCAAATAGCCTCAGACACTTCCAAAGCTATGCTGAAGCAGCTTTTGAAAACAGTTTAGGAATTTACATAAACAAATATTGCTGCCATAGCCCTGTGAAACAAATATAGTAATAACAAATGCATGCACTACCTGGGAACACTGATGTTTATCTGTGCAAGGCTTAATGAAAACCAGCCTTTGCTTTCCAAAATGATCTTGACAATATGTATAATTTCTATCTGAAATAGAGATGCCACTTTGGAAATTTATCCAATTCAAAACATTACCTCAGGTAAGACTAATCGTTCTCCATTTTCAATTTGATCTTTTGCTAGCCTACTTTTATTATAAATTAACCCCATTTCAAATAAGTGCTTTTAAAACAAGAAGTGAAACATTTTGGTCAGAAATTTCCTAAAGAATTATTTGAAAGTTTTGGAATTATTCTCAAAATGTTTGAAAGAAATTTTCCAGTCTGAAGCGTATCATGTTTTCAAAACAACTTCTGTTGCAGAGTACTCATAATCCAAAATAAGTACATTATATGGGAAAATTTACAAACTGTAGCATCAGTATGCTAAAGCACTTAAAAATTGTGTATATAAAACTGCAAACAAAATCTGCAAATTATTACTTTGGAAATTTGGATTACAATGGAAAGAGGGATGAAAGAATTAACTGTTGCAGAAGATACTCTGATAACCTATTTTCTTTGTTCACATTTTAGCAGGAAGATCCCAATTTCTGAAACATAAACACATGACAATTACTGGTATGCACAACTGTTTGTAAGAACAACATCTTTTGCAGAACAGGGTTTCTGGGGTAGAGTTTCATTACTCAAATCCCCGAATATCTAGATTTAGATCCCCATCTAAGCACTGGAAACTCATGCCTCCTCACTCTGATTCTACAGCACCATACTACAGATTTCAGGAACTAGAGAAACATTTCTACCATGCAAAACAGAGAAGTACGTGCTTTTACTCCTCTGTGGTCAACAATTTGGCCACTAATTTGTCAGGTAACTTGGGAGGGTAAGATGCCACCATTCCATGATGTGGAGAGTGTCTTTATATCAGGGCTTCATCCACCCTCAAAATAGTTACTGTCTAAACCTCTATTATGTGTAATTGCGTTTGAGCAAACTGATGCACCTGCCTGAGGGTCATTCTTTGAGGTCAGTGGGGTTCAGTGCAGGGGTAAGGATTCATCAGTTTTGATTTTAATTTACAATAGTGGCTTTAGGTACGGAAAAGATTCAATTTATAAGCCCGTGGTAAATAACCTTAAAACTGCTTTCAAAACACTAATCAATTAAGTTAATTGTAATTCCTTCCTTTATGTGCCTCTACAGGTTTTATATATTTGATGTTGAACAGAAAAATTAAATCAGAGAAGGGAAAAAAAATCATTTTTTTATTTTTCTGCTGACTTGCTGTATTTCACAGAGCTTGTACAAAAGTATAACTAACTTGTTCTCAGGTGCTAGCAACACAATGCATCATTTGTATTTTAACAGAATATTTATTAAGAAAAAATGAAGTTTCGCAGAAGTGTTCTGTTCCCTGAAGTGTTCACCTTAATACTAAGTTTCTGGAAAATACAAGAGCCTAATTAAACAAATAAGTAAGATTTACTAAAAACTTAAATATAAAGGATTTAACATACTTGTCCCATTCACTGTAATCCCGTGGTATGTTTTTCTTGTTTCTCTGCTTGTTTTGCAGTGTTTTGTTCTGAAAGAGAAACAGCCAGTCTGTAAGACATCTTTTTCAGTGGAAATGCACAGCTATTTTTTTGTTTTGTTTCAGCAATACATATTCCTAGTAACCAAGTGACTCATCTCAGTGTAGTATTGAAAATGTAATTCATCTTGTTTTAAAGAAAATCTTCATGCACTTCACATACCATTGCAACTGAGGAGCTCTTGAGTCTCACATTTTAACTCTGCTGCCTCATGACATGTCACAGAGGTACTGAATGAAACTTTCAGGCAGGAGACTGCTCTTTCCTAATTAGTCACATTCCCAACCATCCTTCCAATGCAGCAAGGGAGAACTCAGTTTTGGGAAAACCCAGCCTTGTGATGAGGTATTTGACATGAAGACTGAATCAGTAACTTTGTTTTAGGCATGCCTTTCCCAGGAGAATGCAATGCACAGGTTTTGATAATGCCGGGAACCCTCACAACAAACATACACATTACTGACTTCAAAACAGTGTCTGGACTTCTTTTGACTATTTATCACTTCACTAAAGTTCCTAAGATGATTTACAATCATTCTAGCTTTTAGACAAGCTCCATCACTGGAGTTTGCCTTACCTAAAATTCATCTTTAGGACGTTCCTGCAACAATCACTCCCAGGAACAGATTTGACTGACTTGCATTGCCACCCATCTTGTACACCAATGGAACCCATTTCCAGAACTGTTACCTTTGGCATCAATTCTACATCTCTCATGAGACTGTATTTCTGATATGTCCCTCCCTGCTTGCTGACTTCAAAATACTTAATAGCAAGGTGTGGTTCCCAACAGGTATTTCACAGTGGAACTGCCAGCTCAAAATATTCCCATCTACTCTGTCCTGGCCATTTAGCTCTCCTTGCAATCCATCATTCACTGAGTTAGACCAGTGGAACTATTTGTAGAGTAGCAAATTTACAATTTTCTGGGTCCAAACAAACAATAGATATCACAGTACAATCCCCAAGTATCAGTTCAACTGAGCAGGTGATGAACTGGACCAAGGAAACTGGCAGCTGCATCTCAAACTTGCCTTACCAGTGCTGACACCGTAACAAGGACATACCTCTGTAGCTGCATGTAAACAACTCAATTTACATAATGCAAATGTGATCCTTCCTGTAAACACTTATGACTATCTATAATGTTAGGTTACACAAACTTTTATAGTATACAACTTCAGAATCACTCTTAATGTTCTGTCTTTCAAGAAGCTGGACAAAATGACAAATACATTTAGTGATCAGCACGCATTCGGAGGAGGGAACTCCTAAATATACCTTCCTGCAACATGAGTTATCATTATATATGCACCCTCGCGTATATTACAAAGGTACTAATTTAATAAATATCAAGTATTTTCTTCAAACCAGAAGTCATTAACTTAGAGCGCAAAAATATTGAAACTCTCCGAAGGAAACACACAAGGTACTTACACTAACGCAACTTCACCTTAGGGAGAGAACTACAGCATGGACTTTTAAGGAATAAAGTAGCAACATTGACTCAAAAATCCACAATTAAAAAAATTCTAGGTCTCATATTCTTGAGACAATTTTAACCAAGTTGTGGTTTCAGCAGAGTTAGGAATTTCTTAATCAGGACTATTTCAGAGCACCTCATCCAATGAAAAATGTAACTTTGCATTCTGTGGGTCTAAAAAACCAAATCTTTGTGCTTTTCATTTTTCTTGCCAGAAATGACACTGCATGAATCTCACAGGTCCTGAGGCCCAGAGAACATTTTCTGGACCAAAGATCAACACACAGACTGGCTTCAGACCAGGTGACACAGAAGTTGGGCTGGGCTCTCCTGTGGGTCCTGCATGCTGGCCTAAGACCCTACTATTCTGTGTCAGCTACCCAGTATTCTTTTTCAGTTCAGAATATCCAAAATAACACCAGGGCTATATAGATCCTATTACAGTGGATTTTTATAACATAAACCTTGGAATTCGTGTTGTGTGCCCTGGACTGCAGCATGAGGAGGTAACTGAGGATAGAAATCTTTCTGGAATAGTATTAGGAAACCGTGTTTGGCAAAAGATGCTGAAATCCCATCAATACAGTCTTTGAAATGGGAATATTTTTAAACCCATGCTTTAGTTCTCTCCTGGAAAAAGCAAGATGGTGTACTAAAAAAACAGGGATGTAAGAGAGAAACTTCCATATTGTGTTAAAGAGGGAAATGTTGCATAAACTTAACTCTTTTTCTATTCATTTTTGGAAATTTTTCCCATGACTTCACAGCAATAAAAAGTAAATACCATACACAATTAGAAACAATCAGTAGTGAATTAAACTCTATCTATGTTTAGTATCAGCAAGAAAATCTGATTACAGAAAAACAAGATGTTTCCATTTACCAAACTTGTACCAGACTGAAGTGACCTATGACAACACCTGACAATTCAAAAACATCCCATCCCAAACCTACTCATCTGGCAATTCCTCCAGTAGCACTACATTTACTATCAGTAAGAAAAGCCAGTCACAGAAAAACCTGATTTCAGACAGGTAATAAAATGGAAAAACAAACCCACAAGGAAAATAATACATGGGAAAAAATTGGAAGTATTTGTTCTGTAGTTGTGAAGATTGAAGTCTGCTTAACAGCTAAATTAGGAAGTATGCTCTGTGACTGCAGTGGGAATGGCAGCTCAGGGGATGGAATGAGGGCAATCAAGGGCTACATGTACACCAGCACAACCCAACACAGAAATAGCTATAGAGTGACACAACTGGTGCAGAGGGTCTAACATCCACACTGTCTGCATTTCAGGGTATTTATTTTGGACTGGCTTGAATGGTTCCATGGAACAAAAGCCTACTGGCAGCTGGAGAAAATTTCCTGGCATAATTTCATCCACAAGAAACCTGGTTCATGTGCTTAAACACCATTTTGAAACAGGAATCAAGGAACATAATAACAAAACACACGTTAGTACAAGGAAAGCACTTCTGTTTAAGCACTGGTCCCTTGCAAGGAGCTTGAAGGTTTTTATTTTTGGATTAAAAAAATAAATCTAGTAAGAAAGGCTCAATGATTGGGAATTTGTACACATAAGATTTCCCAATTTTAGAAAAACATGTAATTAACACAGACTAGAAAACTGGAGATACCTGATTAGCAGGAAGACGGTTGCTGGAACAACGAATGGGAGGCAAGTTATCCTGACTTTCATTCGGTGTGTCTGTTCTCAGGAACTGTGATTTCTTATCACCTTCATTCATTTCTGTCACCCAGCTCTGAAAAGAAATGAAATATCTGTACCTTAACTTCACAGTCTACAATCACCCTAACAACTATCCTTATAAAGCATTGCTCTTAATGGGAAAAGACAAAAAGTAATAGTGCTTTTTTGAATACGAAGTACTCTACAAAAAAAAAAGCTGAAGAGTTTAAATAGGCACTAAAGGTTCAGTGACATTAACTCAAGAAAACAATCGAAAAAGCCCAACATAATCCTTTGATCATTTTGTCATTTAATCAAATAATTACATTGTACTTAGGCACAAGAAGAGAAACATTGATATATCAAAGTGATTACATTACAGACCATTATAAATTAGTTATTGTACCATCAGTTCATCATTAATTGTTTCCCATTCTTCAGCTGTGAAATCAGACGCTGTGGCTGCAGGCTTAGCTTTTCTCAGAGCTCTGCTCCTTGGATCCAAATGCTCAATACGCTTTTCACAAACCACTGTAAGTTCAGGATAACATCCCTCTTCACCAGACCTTTCAAATGTGAAGATACTAAAGTTAACAAAAAAGAAACAAACTGCGTTCCCCATATTTCCCTCCATCTGTAGTCACTACTGTGACTGCAGAGGACTATTTTCCTGTTACAATCAATTTTACTCTCAGCTAATAACATCTTCATCAGAAAATCCCAGTTAACCCTCAACCATTTTCCAATGTCCACACATACACAGTTCAAAATTATTATCACAGTACTCAAAAAAAAAGTTTGTGTCATTTTCAGCAGAAGTTAAACAGGTGTGGCACCTGCAGTTCCCAGATTCGGACAAGATGGATCATGATAGAACCAAAATACAGCAGCAGCATATTGAGAAAAACCTTGCATTGAGTTACTCAACCTTTTTGGATGGTTAAATCAGGACTTGGATTTCTAGTGTTATCATTGGGACACTTTTAACATGCTTACTTTAACTTTTTATTTTAATTGTTAAAATAGAAAGTCACAAAGAGGTTCAGACAAGTATTTAGGTAAGGGTTCCCTCAAGTTTTACAGAACAGGAATATAATTATTAATGAAGATAAGAAAATATAATGTTTACCTTAATACCCTGAGAATCTTTTCCAGGTGCTTAACATCTGTGCATTTTTCAATGAATTTGTAGTCCAAATGACTAATAGGTATTTGATATGTTTTAGTGGTTCCTTGGTCCAGCCAAAATTGTACTGACTCATCACCCATAACTAAGTATAAAAAGGAAAAACATTTAGTGATCCTCTAGGCACGTAGTTACATTTTGCAGCAATGCCAATTTAAGGAATAAACCTGCTCATGCTAATGCAAGTAGATCTACTGCCACAAAAGAAAAAATTTCAGATTTGAAGGCTGTCCTTGACAGAGGCTTACTGACAGAAGTATGGTTATATATGAGATGCTTTGTATGAAGACTGTTTCTGCAAAGCAGAAAAATTCAGAAATACTGCCTAAAGAAAAATGGCCATTCTTTGCCTACCACATTCTCAATTTTTCTTTAAATACAATATGGTATTATCTATTTTAAGCAAGAATGATAAACATAAAGGGTAAGATGGTGCAGGACACTGCTTTTTTCAGAGATGTTAACCAACACAGTGTACCTAAAAGAATGATAACCTTTGTCTTCTCTGTAGCCAAAACAAATCCAATTTTCTTTCCTCAGTAACTGCATTTCCTGGGCCTCTGATTATATTACCATAGCAACCTAAGCCTTTTCCAGTAAGTCTGTAAATGATGGAGTGGTTCAAATGTGATACTTCTATCTCCTGTACCTTCGATCTCCTCATCTGCACCTTTTCCTGTCTTGATCCCAACCTCTATGGAGCTGAAATTCTTCTCTTTTCCCCCACTTACATAGTGCATAAAGTGATGTTATTTTTAACAAGTACAGTAAGGGCAGCTAGGTAATGTCTGAGAACAACTATGTGTAAACATAAACCAAATTAAAGTAACTGTCTTCTAATGTCAAGAATAAGTGCACGTATTAATTTCTAGTTGCACACAAAAGTTTACAATACAGTATCTCTTGAATAATAACTCCTCATAATAAGTGTTGCACAGAGATTCTGACCCCAGACCCTACAGTCTCAGTATTGGAAAAGGAACAACATGGATGGGATGACGTACGAATGCGGTAAATAATTAAACAGGAGTAAAAGCTCATCACAACGCGGTGTTTTCTCCCGTTTCAGTATTTCCGTGGGGAAGGGGCTGCACGGGCACGGCGCGAACAAGGAGGCACAGCCTGGCCCGGCGCGGACACGGCACCCCCACATCCCCGGCCCTTCCCCGCACCCCCGGCACCCCCCACACCCCCGGCACTCCCCGCACCCCCGGCCCTGCCCCGCACCCGGCGCTTACCGAGGCCGGGCAGCCCCTCTGGGCCGGGGCCGTGCCCAGTGACTGTTGCTATGTACAACACGGCGGGGTGTGCGCGGCGCTGCCGGCCCCGGGAACAGCCCGCCCAGGCTGCCGCACAGCCCCGCACAGCTCCAGCGGCCACATCGGCGTCACCTGCCGGCCCCGGGCACACCCCGTTGCCAGGCCCGGGCACCCACCTGCCGGCCCCGGACACGCTCCGCTGCTAGCCCCGGGCACCCACCTGCAGGTGCCCCGCCGCCCCCGGGACACGGACTCGCCTGCCCTCCACTCCCCGCCCCGTGCGACGCAGGCGCGGCTCGGTCCGGGCTGAGGGAGCCGCGGGGTGAGGAGGAACCCAGCCCTTGGGGATGCAGCTTTAATAAACATCACTCTTTTGTTGCCAGTGTAGTACACTAGTCACGCACAGCTCCCAGCGCCGCTGTCCCCCGGTGCCCACGGCAGTGCTGTCTGCCAGCTCTGCTCTCTCAAGCAGGTCCGTGCCCTTTCCCGATGCCAGCGGGAGCTTTGCTCCGCCGGCCTGGCACACAGAGGCACGGCGTGCCCGCAGCAGGGCCGAGCCCACCCCTGGGCCCTGCAAACCTTGGGCAGCGCTGCCCCTGCCTTCCTCACCCCCAGAGCAGCCACCACAACAGCGACCCTGCACTGTCATAAGGCACATAAGGGGCACATAAGGCTTGTGCAGGCCGGGCTGCTGTAATAAAAACGTTATCACTGATACCCGAGTACATCTGGTTTCCAGGAAAAACCTACAGAAAAGATCAGATAACAAAGAAAATCTTAAACAGCTCCAAAACATCTCAAACTGTTTTTCGTAATCCTCTCTAACAAGTCACTGTAGCTCATTTAAGAGCCACTAGTCACGCATACCTTAAGATACTTTACCACTGCGATGAGGTCAACATGTTATCTCAACGCAACAGCACCATCAAAACTGAGATCAAGCACACACAATTCAGCAATATTTTGTAGTAGACTTTAGTGACATTATATAACACACATTCCAAACAGACAAATGAAGACAGTTTTGGTTCCTCAAACCAAAACCACCACTTTGATCTTTCTATTGCAGACCCCTGAGAAGTCACCTGAAAAGCAATGCAAGATGCTATTTTAGTTTTGGGATGCTGCCCAAGTTATGTTTGTAACACTTGTTTTTTTCTTGAGTACTAATTCTTATACTTGAGTACAAACAAGTCAATCAGCACTTCCATAATTTCTGTTTCCCCACTGCTTCTTAATGTTTACCTTTCCTCACTCTCTCCTTTCCTGGGAGATGAATAATTTTGACACATCCACAACTGGGTGCCAGAATTAGGTGCTCTCAAGTCCTTTGAGATTTGCTCTTAAGAAAGCCAGATCTGTGTTTCAGACCCAGCCTCACGTAGCCCTCTGTTTATTTTCAGTGCAAATTGTTCAAATCAATTATTTTATGCAATTCACAGGAGTCCAAAAACATTTAACAAAGTTAAAATGCAAATTAAGTTTAGGTGAGAGTAATGAAAACACAGTTATCTCAAAAACAATACAATACCACTGAACTTAAAAAATACTGCATACTCTGACAATTTAAACAGCAGCTGTAGAAATCTATTTCTGGAATGCAGTATAGACGAAATTTAAAATTACAGTAAACTTTAATAATCTCTAAAACACAAATACAAGTGTGCATTTGTACACAAATAGTTTTACAGAGCGAATCTGTCAGAAAGATTAAACTGCATCAAGAAGTCGTTGTATCTTCAGCAGACGTCATCGGGCATCAAAAACCACCACTATAATAGCTCAGTTAAAGAAAAAAAAAGTGTGTTGTGTTTGAGAAAAAAAGCAGATAGGGAAAGGAACAAAAGAGAGACTGTTTAAATCTAAAGTCACAACTAACTACAGGAAAGTATTTCAAAAGACATATTTGATAAAAGGCTGAATAATATCAACAATTCACGGTACATCACCCAGCAGACTATCATTACTTACTACATCTTGCATAGGAAATGGAAGAAAACCAGAGACAGTGACAGGAAAGACATGAAGGTGCCAAATCACACTGCAGGGATTGCCCTACAGTAGTTTGCTCTACTGTATTAATTTTTGGCCTTGAAGGCTTATTATATAATTACACAAATCTTCCTTTCTCTTTCCCTTACATACCTCATCTTCATCCACATCTTCCCAAATGCATTCAAGTGCACTTGTAAAAGGATACATCTCTTTGTCCTTTTCTTGTACATTATCCTGTAGCCACATTCTCTGCATCTGATAGGATCTCTTGCCTTTATTTCATTTTCTGTGTGACATTCTGATGTTATGGAGGAAGATAAAGGGAGTGGGTAGTGGGAAACAAAAAAACATTGTTAATGCACAGATAAATTTCAAAAGTTGTAATAATTAAAATCCTATTTGTGGACAACAAACATAACAAGTGTATGAAGAAGCTTAATGATAACGAGAAGAAAAAAAGCAAACAAAAAGCAAGTTTAACTTTTATTAAGGTCAAAGAGAATCTTGCTAAAAATGACCAAAATATTACTGCACAGAACACATTCCACTCTTGGTACTAGAGTGTCTACTAAAGAAAATTTCAGCTCAGCCCTCTAAAAGCCCACTTTATTTTCTTAAGAGACAAAATATTTCAGAGGTTCCTGAAGTGCCGACTCAAACCCACCAATTTGTAGGTTGCTGACTTACCTACAGGTAAGAGAGAACTGACTACTGTTATTCAGTAAAGGCTGAGTGTCCACACTGCATTTTCAATGAAACACTCAGAGATGCACTAAAAAGAAGGTCCACTATTTGCACCATAAGCAGACACTTAGAGAAGGCATTCTCTGAAGATGGAGGAGCTCCACACAGTAATACAAGCTCTAGGAAATTACATCCATATCTATATGGTAACCCATACACATGTTACCATCAATACCTAAAGCTTTAAAGATCATCAGGATCCACGCTGCAATTTGTATCTCTCTACTTTTCAGTATAATGGCTAAGCATTACTCATCATTGAAACACTAAATCTTCATAAACAAGTAATAAAAAAAAAATCACTAGTGTCTTTTCTTTACCTCCACAAATGTAGATCATTGGCTGCTGCTTTGGAGGCTGAACATCTTTCTGTGAATCCATGTTCTAAATAAAAAACACACAACATGCACATCAGTTTGGGTTTTGGTGGATTTTTTTTCTTCCAAGACATACACAATAATTTCATATCTCAATTTAAAGCTAACAGAAGATAAAAACACTACCTTAAAAGTGAATACAAATATAGTCTGTATTTGATACACAGGGCATGAAATAATTCAGGTTGAAATTAAGCAGGATTTTAAACATTAAAGCCCAACAAATGATGTTTTCTTTCCTCCCTTCTGCCAGTGTTAGGAATTTCCTTGCTGGAAACATAAAATTCAGTAGTTTCTCATGTATCGCTCATGGAACAATGGTGCTATCAGAAACAAACTAATACGACTGCTAAGGGCAGCAGTGACCCACAGTTGTGTGTTTTGCAGAGAGGTGCCATGGTTAATGCCAAGTGCCACCAAGCTGGCAGAGCCAACAGGCACAGCAATGCACCAACAGGCTGAGGCCAGACCCCAGCGTGGAGACACAGGATGCTCCACGTGCTGGAAGCGCCACACAGGATGGGTCAGGTTGGAAGGGACCACTGTGGGCCATCTGCTCCAACCCACCCTGTTTAAGCAGCATCGTCCTACAGCACATGGCACAGGATTGCTGCCAGAGGGTTCTTGAGTATCTCCAGTGAGGGAGACTCCACAGACTCTCTGGGTAGCCTGTTCGGGTGCGTGGTAACTCACACGGTAGAGTTCTTCGTCATATTCAGGTGGAACACCCTGTGCATCCGTTCCTGCCCGTTGCCTCTTGTCCTACTGGTTGGTACCACCGAGAGGATCCCGGCTCCATCCTCTTAGCACGCCGCCCCCGTTAGGCATTTATACACGCTAATGCGGTCCCCTCTCAGTCTCTTTCGCACCCATAAGGGGCCAACCCCTTCCACATCCCGCAGAGCTCACGAGGAAGGACAGACAGCCCATTTCACAGCCCACTGGCCCCTCCGCCCCTGGCTCCCCATCCCGCCCCACCCGCGCACCGGAACTCCCGCACCGCCCCGCGGGCCTCGTGCGAAGGAACGAAGACCCCGAGGCTGGGCCCGGCCCTTCCCTGCCCGCCACGGCCCCGTCACCGCCGCCCAGCGGCGCAGGGGAGCCCCGGGCGGTTCGGAGGGAGGCCCCGAGTCCCCGTGGTCCCGCTCTCCGCCCGCTCGCCCCACTCCCCACTCACCCGCCGGCGCCGCCGCTCCCGCGCAGGCTGATGACGCGTCGCTGATGACGCGCCGCGGGGCGGGCCGGGGATGGCTGGCCGGGATGGGACAGTGACACGGACTCGGCTCCCGGTGCCACCCGCCGGGGGCACACAGGCAGCACAGAGTAATTGGTGGCGATTTTTAAGGCACAAGCTTTCATTAAATAGCAGCGTCGGTTTCCGAGGAAGGAAGCATGCAGCTGCGTGGTTGGGTTAAATCAACCCCTCGGTGCTCGGTGTTCTGTTGGTTTCTGCGGCTGTGCTCGCCTGGCTCGGGAATGCTGTGCCAGGGCTGCTCCTGTCGCTGCGGGGCTTTAAACCGCCCAGCTGTTTTACCTTGAGGTCCTCTCTGTTTTCAGAAGTGTTTTACTGAAGATTCGGGGGTTTTGATGCTGTGGTCGGTATCATATGTACCCACATGAAGCCAAGCTCACTTACTCCAAACATATATACTACACAATTTAAGCGTAAGGCATACCACGTAGAAGTACCAGTGCCGGCGATTCCCGGTGTCCTGAGCTGAATTAGCGGAGGCGAGGCTGGAAGCGACACCGGCTGCTCTCTCTCATTGGCCCCACCTCGCTGGCAGTACCGATTTTGAATCTTCGACTGAGTTTTGAAGAATTATCCATCTTTGCTTTATTCCCCGAAAAAATGTTTAGCGAATAGCGTGTTTTGTGGATGTTCCAATTTAAATTACTTCATCGTTCAAAAGGTTCTCCAATTTAAGGAAAAGTCTTTCTGGTTTTGAATACTGAATATTTTTTTTCCCTAAGCACCCAAATGCCTTGATATGGAGGAGGTTTTAACAGTGCTAATTCATTGATGTTCTCGTATTAGCAAATCACCTTCACACACGACCTGTGTCTTATCTGAAATAAACTTGGGGAATAATAAATAGTTGTGGTTTTCCTAATTTTGTGTTTGAGTTACACGTAATAAAAACACAGTAATGATTTTAGACTTGCTTCTGGATACTGTTGTGTACGAATAAAGCTAAACATAACTTTTGGGGTATCAGAATAAAGCACATGCAAGAAAAATGGCATGTGAAAGGCAGAGCTATCCACCTGGATTCTGACTTCCCTGCGTCCCCTCCTCCGCCACGGATCCGCGGGTGTGGGTGGGTGCCAAGTGGTTGAAGCAGAAGAGAAAAAAAAAAAACCTGAGTGCTCCCTTTCCTGGTAAACACACTCTAAGTAATTATCATCTCCTACACAAGCAAATAGAAATCAACTGGTATTATTTCTCTAGGTTCGTTTGTATTTTAACCCGTTTGTCAAACCGATAATATTAAAAGGACTAACTAAAAATACCACCGTGAAAAATTAAGTAAACCTTGTGAAAATAATGTTGCCAGATTAAGAAAGAGATCATGTAATTGCTCGATTATTTGCATCCTTGAACTGTTCTTTTGGAAAAATAGGATGTTTTAGCAGATGTTACAGCTTCAGTGACTTCAGCCGTTTCCAATAAAACCCGCCCCCTTCGAAGCAGCGCTCTAACAGCAACACCCCGTGCCCGGGGGCTGATAAACTCTAGCCCTAAAGATGCTCCTTGGAATTAGAGTGGCAGAAAGCGTTAGGACTACATAGGAGACCTCCACTGTCCCGTAAAGTGAAACAGCTCTTGGGGAATTGGTAGGAAAGCTGGAAGGAAAACCTTGTGGGGCGAGGTGGGCAGGTACAGGTACTTCTGAGATTTTTGAGATGGGAAGGAAATGCAGTCATAGTCGAGTGCAGCGCGAGTGTCGCAGAGTATCTTACCCCATTTTGCTTGTCTAGAAGGAGTGTTCTCAGGTTTTGGTTCGTTTTTTGTTTGGGTTTTTGGGGCGTTTGTTTGGACGAAGGGAGGAGGAGGTTATATAGTTGGACTTGTTGATTGAGTTTTCTTTTGTTGTTTTGTTGAGGTATTTTGTGACGCTTTTTTTCTTAAATCACGCTTTCTGGCGTGATGCTTCTATGTATTGCATTAAATGCGGCAATTACTACTTGTTACGTTCCTTGAATATTTTTGAGCCAACTCGTATAATTGAGTTGAGGTTTCAGTAAATGAAGACGCAGCTTGCAGCTGCGGTGTCGCTCTAGCAAGCTGCCAGTTTCACTGAGAAGATAGTTTATTTTATAAATAAATACAAATATTTGAAAAATAATTTCATCCAGTTCCCGTAAAATAGATGGTACTACAGAAAGCACTTTCAAAAAAGTTGTTACATTCTAGAAAGTTTCCAATGTTTTGTCATTTTAAAAAGGAAGTGGGAGCTACTCCAGGAGCATTTCACTTTTTAGCCGCGACTGTTACCTTGTAGTTAAGTAAACGGATATTCTTTACCCAGAAATGTCAGTTTGTGCTCCTCCTGGTCGGGAACTTTTAAACCCGCCTTTACTCAAGCCCTTCTCAGGCTGTTGTGCATCACCGTCCGGAGGCTGCGAGAGGCTGGAGGAGCGGATTTGCCAGAAGGTGAGGTTGCCATCTTGCCACATCTCACTTACAGGGATTATGTTACCCAGTTTTGGTGTCTCTTTGAAAAGCCTCGAGTTTGTTTCATTAAAAATGTAAGTGTTGCTCTCGGAGTCCCGTTGGGGTCTGACATTGCCCATCCCACCGGAGTGAAGCCAAGGCAGGGGGAGCCCCGTGCTATCCCCATCGAGCCCAGGACAAACAGGCATCCACATATTCCTGGGTTTGGTATTTTTGTGTTTGCTTAGCTTTTGGGGGTGGGAGGCTTAGCATACAGCAGAACTAAACCCACAGCAAACCCCAGGCACCGTCACGGGCCGTCTCCCACCCGCCTGCTTTGAAGGCGATGCACTTGACAAACGCTCAGTGATTGCTTCTTTCTCGGACCGCCGGGTACAAACGTATTAATTAACGCGAATTAGATAGCACCCTTGCACCTCAAGCTTGAAGGCTGTGGTGTGGGTAAGAGTCATCACCTGTGCGAGCCTCTGGGAGGCCGCGATTCAGCGGCGGCCCCTCAGGGCCGGCGCCCGCTCCGCGCGGGTAGCGGGGCGGGAAAACCTCGCCCTCAGCCGCGCCGGGCGCCCGAGGGGCGGCCGGGCCGGGGCGGCCCAGGGCAGGACAGGACAGGGGCGCTTTAACAGCGCGCTGGGGGCGGCGGGGCTCGAGTATAAAGCGCGAGCAGCGGGGCGACCCTCGCCCGTATCGTTTCGCGGCCCAAAGGAGCGGGCTGGGCTGGGCTGGGCTGGGTAGTCCCGGAGGAGCGGGCTTTCCTGTCCCGTTCTATCCCGGGGGAGCGGGCTGGGCTGGGCTGTCCCGGGGGATCGGGCTGGGCTGGGTAGTCCCGGAGGAGCGGGCTGTCCCGTCCCGTTCTATCCTGGAGGAGCGGGCAGGGCTGGGCTGGGCTGGGCTGGGCTGGGCTGTCCCGTTCCCCCCCCGTCCCCCTCAGGCTCCCGCCCTGCCCTGGCCCGCAGGGGCGGGGAGGAGGCAGCGGTTGGGCAGCGCGGGCAGTTCAAACCCGAGCGAGGGAAAGCGGCGGCCGCTCGCGGGGGGCCGGTGTGGGTGGGGAGCAGCAGCGGCTCCTCCTCGCCAGGGGCAACGGGCCCAGGGCCGGGCGGGCAGAGCTGCTGCGGCGGCCCCGGCCCCGCTCGCCCCCGCCCTGCTGGGGGCCCCGCCGCCGCCTCAGCCCCGGGCCGTGCTCTGTGCCCAGCCCTGTGCCGCAGGACGGGGGGAAGCGGCTGCTTTGTTCCTGTCTGGCATTCCAGGTGGCTGAGAGACCCTCCGGTGCTGCGCCCCAGGTAGCCGCCAGTTATCTCCATCGCTGGGTAGTTGGGCGTTGCGTACCTATGCAGATAGACTAAAAATTGCCTCCGTTGGGCAGTTTATATTGCATCTCTCTCTTTTCTCTTCACATCCTTTCTCCCTTCAGGGTATCAGTAGGGGTAAGCAATACTTCCAATACAGCACCTTCGCGTTGGAAGATCTCGAGTTGCTTCACAAGTTAGGGTGAGTGACCCATGTCGTATGGATAGGAGTTGGCTATGTCATCTTCAGTATTGATACCTTTTAAGGTATCAGTGACTTTTCTGTTTTCTCTGGGGTGTCAAAGAGCAAAGTCTTCAGATAGTTTTACTGCAGATACGGTTTGACAATCAACAGAAAAGGTATGACCAAAATTTTGTCTTTATCTGTTTTGTTAGCAGTGATGAATAGTGATAAGCAAAGTCTGAATACACCCTGTCCAAGGTGTATCTCTCCAGTGTGTGTTACTGCAGAATGTAAATTAGTATAAAGAACATCCTAGAACTTATGTTTGAGGCCCCATTTACATTGCCTTCTAGTAACCAACATTTTTACCTCTTTTGAGTGCTTTGTAAGACTAACTTTGCTGAAAACGGTTCCTTGTCTAAATATGTGAATTCTATCCTGAATTTAGTTTGGGTCAGTTCAGGTTATTTTGTCCCATAAACTTCCAGAAATTTTGTAGTTGATTTGTGTATTGATTTGAGAACTGCAAAATTAGTAATAGGTATGGGAAATGCACAGAGCACCAAGAATCTGCGCTTAGCAGATACAGATTTTGCTGCTTGCTGTGTGACCAGCCTTTTTTCCCCTGCATATCTCTAAGACAAGGTTAACCATACTTTCAGAAACTATTTCAAGATCCATACACAGAAAGGGCTTAATGTTATGTATCAAATCTAGTAGATGAATATTTTCTCCTAAAAGAAAAGAAGTGCTCATTAAAGATAGTCAAGTTATAAGAGGTTTTATTAGGTACCTCTTAAGAATATAAGTATTATCTTGTTCTATTATGAGAGCTGTTCAGCACCTCTGAAAGACTTGCCTTTTTGTACTGTATTTGTAAAATGAGATCTTGGGTTAAATCTTAATTTGTACAAGTAATGCATTTTGGAAAAAAATTATTGCATATATAAGCTTGAGGTGTATACTGGGATTTGCAGCTAAATCATAGAATGATTCAGTTTGGAAGGGATGTTAAAGATCATCTAGTTCCAAATCCCTTCCATGGGCAGGGGCACCTTCCACTACACCAGGCTGCTCAGAGCCCCCTTCAGCCTGGCCTTGAATGCTGCCAGAGGTGAAGCATCCCCAGCTTCTCTGGGCAACTTCTGCCAGTGTCTCATTGCCCTCATAGTGAAGAATTTCTTTCTAAGATCTAACCTAAAAACCTGCCTTTATGAAGTTTAAAGCCCTTCTGTCTTGTTTTATCACTAAAGACCCTTGTGAAAAACTCCTCTCCAGCTTTTTTGCAGGGCCCATTAGATATTGGAAGGCCACAGTAAGGTTTCCTTGAAGCCTTCACTCCTCCAGGCTGAACAACCCCAACTCTCTCAGCCAGTTTTCACAGCAGAGGGACTCCATCCCTCTGATCCTTTTCTTGTGCTCCTCTGGATTCACTCTAACAGGTCCATGTCCTCCGTATTTTGGGGGTCCCAGGGCTGAACACAGCACTCCCGGTGGGGTCTCACAAGAGCAGAAGGTAAAGAAGTAGAATGAAGTGTAAAATAGTATAATTGAAGAAATGAAGAAGTATAGAATGATGTATAGAAAAGACGTGAAATGAAGTAGTTTACTGTACGGTGTTCACTCAGTGTCTGTACTGGAGTATAACTTTATTTATACTATCCTGTAATAGTTTGTATTGTGGATACAAATCAATGCAATGAGCTCACAGGTTCCCCCTGCCGGACATTGGCCTGTGCACAGCATTTTTTTGGCTTTTGCTCGAGTTACCAACATCCTTTAACTCTGCTATTCTGATCTCCCTTGTTTTTCTGTGATTTTTGTGTTACTGGAAACAAATGTTTGATTAAATTATTTTATACTGTTATATTTTAATTTTTTTCCTACTTTCAGTTGTTCAGAAGGATAATTTCTCCTATGGAATGCCTGAGAATGAAGCTGCAAGGATGAGTTTTTCCTTTTGTTACTTCTGCAACATGCTGCCTGAAAATTAATTTTCTAAGCCTGGAAGCCTGTGGGCTTTTGTTAAATGTGTGTGATTAGTTTGACTGTGACTGTGTTTAAGGAAATCATTAATATTTTTAAAGATAAGTGTGGGTATGTGATTCTGTTTTATTTGTTTGTTTCATTTTGGTGTGGTGTTTTGTTGTTTTGGTTTTTTTCCCAGTATTGAGGTGTTGCACATCTCTCTCTAAGTAGCATTCAGTTTTAAATCTCTGTCCATCAACATTTTTGGAAGGAGTATCTTTGCTAGCTGCAGTTCCCAAAACTCAACACAAAAATGAAGTCTCTATTCTCTTTGTGGACTACACAAAGATAATGCCCTAGTGATACAACAGGTTTCTTACAGGTCTTCGTCCTCTTACAAAAAGAAGAGCTGTGTTAATGTGGTCCTTTGCTCACAGCATGAATAATCAACTGAAGTGCAGCAGTGCACTACACAGACACTTCATACCTTTCAAAGCATAGGGAAAAGCTATTTTCTAGTTCATGACACAGCATTTCCAGCCTATTGCCTAAAATCATGGAATCACAGAATGGGTAAGCCTTTCCTCACAACTGAGTTTCTCAGTCCTCTCAGCATCTCCACAGCCCTCTGCTGGACTCTCTCCAGTATTTCCTTGTCTTTCTTGAACTGGAAGTTTAGAACTGGCCACAACAGTCCAGGTGAGGCCTCACTAGGGTTCATTAGAGGGACAGGAACACCTCCCTTGAGCTGCTACCTGTGTTTTTCCTAATGCACCAAGGACATCTTTGGTCTTCTGTGCTGGCTCATGGACAGCTTATTGTTCACTAGGACCCCCATATCCTTCTCTGCAGAGCTGCTTTCTAGCAGTTCAGCCCGGCTTGGGGTTATTCCTCCCCAGGTGCAAGGCTCTGCACTTGTCTTTATTGAGTTTCAGATAGTTCCACTCTGCCCACCTCTCCAGCCTGTCGAGGTTCTCCTGAAGGGCTGCACAGCACTCTGGGGTGTCACCCACTTCTCTCAGCTATGTGTTGTCAGTGAATTGGCTGGGGAGGCATCTGACCCTTCATCCAAGTCACTGATGAATACGTTAACCAACACTGGGTCCAGTATTGACCCTTGGTGGATATCACTAGTGACAGGTCTGCTGAAACATTGAGAAATGCTGTAGATAAAACACTAGATGCTGTTCGGATGGGGTCCTGTGATGGCAAAGTTGTCTCTAATCCATATAAGCCCTAACTCAAAGTTATGTCCTTGTGTTTCCTATTTGCGCTGTCATTTATTTCACTGAGAAAAACAGGGAATGAGTTAAAAACTGTGATGGAAAACAAATGTGAAAGTAAAGTACTTGTAGAGGTAAAGGAGAGAAGTAAAGGAAGCAGACCAGACTTCACTTTGTTGTTGTCTTGAAACTCTTTTCACATGCCCTTCTTTCCTGGAAGAATTTTTCTCAGTTATGTGGGTCAAATGTTTTGTCTATTTTATACCTGTTTGTTTTCATACTGTAGATCAAACTGTAGATGTTTTCATACTGTAGATTGTGTAGATCTTTATGCCAAGGTGTTGCTGTCTTCTACAAATCCTTTTGAACTACATATTGCTATCTCCTTACAGTAGAAAAAAAAAACAAAGCATTTCCCATGTTGTAATGATCTAAAAGGTGCCTTCAGCATGGGTTAAAAAATGCTACTGGCTCAAGGTTGTCAAAGAGTAGTTCGCCCCTCATCCCTCTCCCTCAGTTTGGGTTCCCACTGCTTGTATTTGGTGACTTAGTCTGGACTGTTGGAATATAAGCAATGTCTTAGTATTTGATGTTTAAGCCACCTTTAAAGACTTCTACTTTTGTCTGCTTTGAAAGTTCAGTTGCTATTTCCAGGCTTTATGTTCCAAAATACCAGTTCTAGAGGCCAGAAACACACCCCAGTAAAAGGTGCTGATTCCAGCTCTGACAGTCTTGGAGCATTGGTGTGAACTACTTTGCTGTCTGTGAGAACAGCCCTCTTACTGCCATTACTCATGACATCCTTTGTACAATTATTATCTCTTGTACTCAGAAAGCAGTGACCCAATGCCACTGGTTACAGTGGAGAAACTCTGCCCTGTATGAGTTGCAAAAGTAAGCCCGTTTCCTCACATATTTTATTTAAATGTGTGTATCAACACTTTTGAACTTTCCTAGGAAATATATAGTAGCTCTTAAATTATCTGTGCCTGGTGAGTGTGGGAATGGTCAGTCCAGTTTCTTTAAAGTGCAAAGCTTCAGAACACTCATTTACCCACAGAGCTGAGCAAAAGCAGAGATTCTTTACAAAATAATATCTAAAAGTTAAGGCAGACAAAAACACACTTTTCACTTTGAAACTAGAGGCCTAATTTATTCCCTCTAGGTACTCTAGGGATCTAAGTAATAGGGAGACTTGTAGATTTATGACTTTATTATTAATCCTCTTATTTTGCTTAAAAAGAAAATGCCTTTTGTCTAAACTCACATATTACCAAAGCACCTGCTCGTTCTTGAGGATTGAACTGTTAATGGTTGGATGAACCAATAACACCACGCTAATAAAAATCTTGGCCCTGCTGGAACAGTAAGAGGGTTTTGTTGCCAATTTCAGCACCAATGAGCCTCCGGTTGCTGTGTTGCTTGTTTGAAGTGTTTTTCCATGGATCAGGGCTAGCAGATCCTTTAGTTAACCGGATATATGTTTGAATTTGTCTCACAGTACACTATGCATTTTAATCACTCATTCTAACCATCTACTTGATAGTAATTTATATTTGTGTCCATTCACAAGCACTGTTTTTGCTAAGACTAATGAAAATACTTTTGTCATGGCTACCATTTTGGTAGACTTACACTGGGCTTTCTCACAAATCTGAGGGTGTGTTGGTGACCACTTTTATTGTCTGTTTCAGGAACATCACTGGTATCTTCATTTACAAAGCCAAAGCATCAAGCAGAAGATGTCAGACAGTCATTCAGTGAAGTTCAATATTCTTAAAAGAAATAGCTTAACATCTCCCAGCAGCAATTTTAAATACTCCAGTTTTAAAGACATGTGTTGCAATTCAGCATTTCTGGACCGCAGGTGCAATGAGTCAGTGAAAAATCCCAATGCAGAACGTAAAGAAACATCGCGTATAACAAGTATATCCTTGCTTCAAGAGCATTCTGAGTGCAGTGATCCTAATGCCTTCATTCCTGTGTCATCATCTATTGAAAAAGAATTTAATTCAATTTCCTTATCAGAAAAAAGAGAAGCAAATAGAAGTGCAGATTATTTTGAAAGTCCTAAATCGAGTAGAAAAGGCTTCTTGCTACCCAGGAGGTTACTTTTACCCAAGAGTGTTGAAGCTGACACAACTGTAGAATGCTGTGAAAGACTAGCCAATTCTTCAAGAAGCATTAGGAAAAAAATATTCTCTTGTGTTTTAAACTCTGAAGAAAAACTTCCAAAATCTGCTGCAGATTCTCCAAAAGATAAAAGTTACAAACCTCTGACAACTAGCATTTCAAAACCCGAGGACTCTAATCCTGATTCTCAAAAATGGAGATCTTCCTTTTCACAACAAAGGACTTCTACACTGGATGAGTCCCAGGATAAGGAGCCCTTATTGCTGGAATCAGAAAGTTTGTCTCCAATTCAGTGTAAGGATGTAATTGTTAATAACACTAACGAATTCAGTGGAAGTGTTCTTGTGAGAGTTAATGATGGGGAACTTAGGACTGTTACCTACAATGTGTTACCTGAGTCCAGTGAGGTGAAATTCCTGACTTCGATCAACAGTCCTGTAGAGAACTTGAACTTTGGACTATGTGATATAAACTCTCCCCCTGAGAAGGTGGCAAATTATCCAGATCTTTCAACACCTGAGGATAGTGGTTATAATTCACTTCCCTTGGACAAATCAGGAGACTTGTCGTCTGATCATGAGGGATCTTTCCAAGAACTGTTCCAAAAGCACAAAGAAGATTCCAAAATTCTGGATAATAAAAGGAAGACGAGAAAACTTGAACGAGTTAGAAGATTATCCACTCTTCGGGAACACGGCTCACAGTCAGAGACAGAAGATAATCATGGCAGTCCTACTTCAACACATATATTAACAGAAGAAAGAAATCTTGTCAGGGAAGATCATGAAATAGTTTCAAAAGAACAGCCTAGTGGAGAAATGGTTGTAAGTCATGGAGATTTCTCAAGAACTCCAGCTCTGAAAATAGTTCAGGAAATTTGCTTGCAAAGACAAAGATTGGACCAAAAGCAAATATCAGATAATATTGATGGAACAGGAATATTTGCATTAGATCATGTTCTTCCTGGACTTATTGGCAAGAAAATGGGCCTTGAGAAATTAGATATTTTAACAGAATTAAAAGAGAGAAATTTAAAACATGTTCTTTCTATAGTTTTAGATGCTTTGACAGTGGAGAGTCTATGCAAGTAAGTACTATGGCTTCACACACACACAGAGAAAGAAAAAATATGTGCTCCTGCAAATGAATTAGAATAACTTCTGGACTACTAGGTGTTGTCAGTAGAATTTGTTCTGAGGAAATGAAGAAGTTTTGTCACCATTAATCAAGTAGGTCTTTCTGTGTAGTTCTAAAATTATATAGGGGAATTAGAAAAGCAAAACAAACATGAAAATTAATAAACTTAAAACTAATTCACAGTACTTGCAAATTTTAAAATATATTCTTTTTTTTAAGTCTAGAAAGTAATTTATTCTTACTGCAAGTTCCCCAATAGCGCATAGTACTCAGACCACATTTTCTATATTTTTTCTTGTATACTTTATTTCCTTAGTTATTTCTAAGCATAAAGATTCTCAAAGAATTTTGATTAATGAGTAATCTTCTAAGTTAATTTATAATCAATAGAAACTGTCACATTTCAAAGAAGTCAAAATGTTGTGTGTTGTTAGTTACAAAGGGAATGGGCAAATAGGTGAAAAAATAAGGGCATGGGTATTTTCAGAACAAATAACAAAAAAACGTGACTTTAGAAGCAATCTTGGCAAGTGGCTTATGTGGAGGGAAGACACTGATTTAATCTTCTAAGTCAAAGATGATGTCTTATTTATATTGCAGTTGTTCTTTAGAGTCTTCTGTTATTCTATACAGTGGTGTGTGACAGTACGAAATCTCTGTTTCATAACAATATGATGAACTAGTACATTGCAGTAGTCTGTAAAATGACCAAAGTACGTGAAACTGTGCAAAAATATTTACCAGGTATTCTTGCTGTCATGACTTCTGCACTACTTGGAAAAATGTGAAAATGGATAATTTTTTTCATTAATTTGTTCCAGCATTTGTAAAGTAAGCAAAAACTGGCGTGAAATTGTTGTACAAGATAAAAATGCAGATAAGAGGAGAAAGTTGTACATAAAACAGCTGAAAGAAGAAGCTGGGGTAAGGTGGTTCTCAAAGGTGATTTTTTTTCAAGAGTGAAAGAAGACAGGTAAAGGAAAGAGGAGACATTGTAAAGCTAAAGAAAGGGTGTAGGGAGCTGATAAAGACAATTCCAATAAGAGGATGTGAGGTAGCTGATAGAGGCAGTTCCAACACGAGAATGTGAAGGATTCTAACAGGACAATGTAATGACTCTTACTGCTTTTCAGCTGTCTGCAGTTTGAGTTCTAGTCTTTCAAACATGTAAGACTATTGCTTTCCCCTTCCTGCCCCTTCTTGAGAACTATGTGACTGATTTGGCTTTATATTTTTAAACCCTGTTCGTACCATTTTCCATGCTGTTCCCTAGTTTCCATTTCACTCTAGTCTGCAGTGCTGCAGGACCCACTCTAGAATACTTCCTGATTATTTTCAGGACTGCTTGTGGCTAAGCATCACAGTGTATTTGTGAACATCAGAAGAACATAAAGCAGGTTTTTAAGGGGTATCTAGAAAAGTAAGCACACTAATAGCAGCCTATTTTTTTAGACCTTCCACATGATACACATCAGTGTAGCCTTGCTTTAGTTGTGGCCAAAGCTGTGTTTGTTATTTCCTTACTTGCTGTTGAAATGTATCCTAATTCAGAAACATGAGGACCAATAGTGTGTGCTAAAAGACAGTTGGGTTTTTACACTGCTTATGGGACTTTGTTTTTAATGATTCCTGTCTCTTGATCCCTTACTAACATTGAACATTTAATGGGAAATATTTGCACTATACATAATTTCTTTCTCTAATATGTTGAAGCAGAGGGGAAAAAACCCATGCAAAATCCAGCTGCAAATCTCTAATGAAATAAACCCCTAATTTTCTTCCTTTTTTTCTTTTCTTTATAATTATAATCTAACAGGAATATTTACTGAAGGCTGAAGATGCTGCCACAAGACTTAATAGTCTCAATAGATCTGCTCTAAGGCCTGTTCAAGCTCAAGCCAGAACTCCTGTATTACAAACACCACCTTCATACACTGAACTTACATCCAGTAATGAGAGAAACTCAGCTAACAGACAGGAAGAATATATGAAAGTAGGTATCTAAGAAATACTTCTCTTTCAGTTTTTATAAAGTTTTCATTTACAAGAACTAAGTAGCTCTTTTCTCCCTCCTCTTGTTGCAGGTTGCTAAAACTCTGTTCTCTGACGAAGCTCTAAAACCCTGTCCAAGATGTCAATATCCTGCTAAATATCAACTGGTAAAGAAACGGGGACTCTGTAGCAGAGAGGCGTGTGCATTTGATTTCTGTATTTTATGTCTGCATGCATTCCATGGGTCAAAAGAATGTAACAGTTTATCTGGAAAACGGAAGAATAAGAAAGATGCTCCTCCAGGAAGTGCCCAAAGCAAAAGAAATTTAAAAAGACTCTAAATTTCCAAGGTCTGCAACTCCTTGCATTTAATTCCTTTTCTTCTTCCCCTAAATTCCTAATCTTGTTCCTATTCTTCATAAGGATATGCATTTTGAAAGTCTCATTCAATTTGTTCTTGCTGACTTACCAAGATAACTTCTCATGTATATGTATTAATGAATATAGTATATTTGTTTTTAAAAAAATGGGCATTTAAAAATATTTTGTCTTGTTCTACTTGTTCTGTAATAGGCACTTACTAACATCTTAATTTTTAAATAAAGTATCTTGTATGTAGTCTGCAATATTTAGCTTACAACACCTCTTAGATGTTTAAAAATGTGATTTTTGTCTTAAAGACAAATTAAAGAAAATTATTTTTGAAAAAGTATTTGAAATTGGATTTATTTATTCACTTTAAATTACAGTAACTTTTTAGAAATCTCAAAGTGGGGCACTATGTACATTTGCAAAAATACTTCTGTTTCTGTACATGGTGGTACCTCAAACCCAATATATTAGTTGTCTGAATTTTTTATCAGAATAAATAATATGTTGTTCTCTTAGCCTCTGCAATACAAGTCAATAGAATGGTAATTTCTAAACCAAACTGATGTTGTGTGGATATTCTGGTTTTAACAAAGTTTTTGTCCTAACAACTTCAGGTGCTACAGTATCTAAAAATGCTGTGTCTTACTTTGCTCTTGTGAACTTTATGCTTAATCTGGCTTTACGTCAGCTTCTGGATCCTAGGTCTTCTTTATACTTCTGCTTGAGTTAAAGGATTATCTACAGGTAGAAATAATTTTATCTGTAGATTTAATTCGGGAATGCACAGATTTTGCTCTTGAACTAAATATGCAGACTTTTTACAGGAAATTAACTCACTCTGCCTCTCAGACCTCAAATAATTTTTGTATGTGTTTTAAACTTCCTAGCAATTATAAACAGCTTGAAATACAGGTGACAGAAATGGACACAGTACTTGTTCTATGAAGACAGAATATTAGTTTTGCTTCTACAATTGATATTGTCCTACTTGTCCTTTCAAAGAGTTCATTTGTCACAAGTATCTTGCAGAACATTTGTAGTTAGATGGTATTTATTCCCTTTTCTACCTCTGACATTGTCTTTTGATCTTATTTGTGATGTTATTTTACTGCATGTATTTTTAGGTAAGCTGTAACAGCAAACTATTTAAAAGTAGTCTGATTAAAAAAAAAAGGTTTCAGGTAAACAGTAAGCTGCATATTTGCCTCTTTTAATATTTATCCACACATCCCTTTATTTTAAGTTCTAAGAATTTTTTTTTTATTTCTTTTTACTCAATCTGTGGATGTTTGAGACAAATAGTCCGGGGTAATTCACTTCAGGATGTTCTAAAACTATCACTTCTTATTTCTTATCTCTAACTGTTGTGATTTGTAATTTGGTTAGTATTTCCAGTGTACTTGGTTTCTGGGATAGAAGATTCACACAGCATTTGGAAGGACGAGAAACAGCATGGTGAATAAAATGCTACAGAAGTTTTAGTACTAACTCTGTTAACCAAACATGGTATCATTAAAGAGGGGATCAACTCAATATATCTGCCAGAAAATCAGGTTTATTGCATGAATATAATTATCAGCACTTTAATTCCATACTTATTTGTATTGGCTGAGCCTTTGCCTCATTCTTGTCTCTGGTTACATTGGGAGCATTTGAACTTGAAAAAGTTTGGTCTATTCTGAGCGAACAATCGAGGTGAAGAATCTGGGGACAAACTGGGGAATATCGAGGTATGCATATCTTGCTCAGTTCGGTCTATCACAATGTAACCATGCTCTGGTGCTTGGGTGAAATGTGTTCTCTGCTGTCATCCACTGTTACGCCAGACCTGGGGGGAAGTGAGAAAGCCAGAATGCTCATCTCTGGGAAATGGTCCTCTCTGACAGGGATTTTTCAAAAATTTCTTTTAAAATAAAATTAGCTTTATGCCTTGGTACACGGGAGAAACAAAATAGTGATATAATTAATGTGTGGGTAAAGAATGACATATCTAATAAAACACAAAGTATGGTATGGTTATCTAATAGCCTCTAATAGTTTGAGTGAAAGGAATCAAAATTATTTCATTATATGACTGCTGTATTGACAGACATTAAGTCTTTGGGGTAGTGGAGTGGAAGTAACTGTTTTTGAGTCCCTGTTAGTATGGGGGTTTTTTCTGTATCATGTATCTCTGTTTCCAACAGATACCATAAAGATACAGGAGTCTGGACTTGGATGAAACAGCAAAGAAGAACATAAGGTCTCACTTCTTAAAAAAATCCAGAACACCCAGCAGAAAAACAAACACACCACAGCACACAAACATCAACAGTCAGCCCCCCAAACAAACCCTCCTCTCCAGAGGAAAAAAACCCCAAGGCAAACAGAAAAGAGCTTATGAGTGTCAGGGAACTGAGGGATTCAAGCCCAGCATCTTCCTTTTTTATTGGGCTGAATTATTTCTCGGACACCTGTGGTCAGGTGCTATCAAAGAGAAGAAAGGTGGAAAAGTGGTCTCAGGGTAGGTATGGCAATGGTCAAGAGTTTTCTAAAACATCTAGCCCAAGATTATATTCTCCAGCTCAAACATTCTTACAACTGACAACAGATTGTTGGAAAAGAAGAAGTGAATTTTCTTTCACTCTGGAATATGAGAATAATGTTCAAGATATTATTTGGATTATTAGTGGGCTGCTGAAAACCTTATTTTTGCAGTACTTTTTTCCCTTCAGACAGACCTGGTCTATAGTAGGAGGAGTGATATTGCCTCCAACTGCCCACAGAATGCATTTAGTTTTCTGAAGATGATGGTTTCAGCCAGAGCTGTGGGTTTAAATTCTAAAATAGAATTATTACAAGTGACCTTTTGCTGCTGACAGAGGTTGCTGCAAGAATTGTACTTCATAAATCTTTTCTTTGGAGCAGCAACCATAGACTTCAAGTGGTTTGTGAGAAGGAAATTGAAATTACTCAAGTCTCTGATCATTCTTTCCTTGGTGACAACTACGGAAGAGTTTAGGCAAAAAATTGTTATAAATCTTTTGAATTGTTTATAGGCTAGAGAATGCTAGTATGTTTTATTACCAACTAGTTACACATGTCAAAAAATTTTTGTTCATTAAGTTAAGGCTCTCTCCAACATACATCAGATTGTTTCTCTGTGCCACATATTGATTTTTCTTTAGAACACCTTTGGCAATTTAGGCTGTGTTGGTTAATTTTAACACAAGAAGTAATTTCTTTTCTTTCTGTTCTCATAGGTACCTGAAGAAAACCAGCGGTGTCAGATTAAATGGGACTCCTGGAATCTGATGCCAGGCTCTTATATCAGTTCTCATCAAGTTCTATCTTAGAACTGGATAGAATACTATCCCTTGACCATGTTGGTGACCTATTCCCGATTGCTCTACTATTCACTTCACCTCTTGCCTTTTTTTAGCACTGCTGTTAAAACAGCTCTTCTGTAGGTCTGATCCTCCCCTTAGACTTGTTTTTTTCCTCCCAATGTTATGATTTTGTTTTTTCACTGACAAAAACCCTCAGAATTTAGTCTCATCTCTTAAGATGATCCAACAACAGAGGTTGTGTCTGACAACACCCCACTGTTTCCACTGGAATCTATTCTTTGAATCAATGGAACCACTTTTCCAGGTAAAACCTCTTCAAGACCTTGAATAATATTAAGGTTTTCTTTTCTCTATGAGAAATACTTTGACCAATGCATACTAAGGTAAACCTTTCTTTTTTTATGTCTTCTGCACAACCATAGTTTAGTCACTAGGTGTAGTAGTCCCACTTTCTTCTCACAAATTTTGAAAAGATCCCCATTTTTTTCCCATGAATTTCTAATGAACCTTAAGTGTGTAACCTCATACTTTGTACTGCTCAGATTCAGGCTTTTGTCCTTCTCTGCTTCAGACTCGTGATGATTTAGGACTTGGTGTGATTAAATTATATTTTTACAGGTGCAAATCTTCTGTCTGTACTGAATCTTATAGGCTTCTTTGACGCAAAACATCTAGCAGATTCTGTTATCACTTGTCAGATGGCCCAACAAAATGAGTGCTCCTCGGGAATGATGTGTTTATTTTTAGTTAAACAAAAACAAAGCTTGCTTTCACTTTCTGACTTTCTGAGCTCTGATTAGTTCAAATTCTCATTACAAAAAGACTTAACACATTTTTTACTCTATGACAAGCTTCTGTACAGTTTTAGAACCTACCCAAACTTTTCAGAAGCCAAAATGTTACTAAGAGCTTATTGAGCTGAGTGCTAATGGATGGCTAACATAGAAACCCATTCTTCAACTGAACATATGGATGGCATGGCATTTTTCATGAACTTAAACACTGTTGAACACTTAAAGGTTAATACAAAATTAGATTTCTGACTTGGAGACTAAAGTTCAAATGTTAAAAGCACCTCTAATTTTTCCTCTCCGTGCTTTAACACTCATTCTGAAAGCAGTTCTTCAAGGGTTATTGTCCTGTATCTTAATTCTGTAGGCACCTTTAACCTCTGGCAGAGAGGATGTGAAAACTGTGCAGGTATTTCAATTGCTGCTTTTCACTCTGAACTCATAGTGAAAAACCTGTTTCCATAACCTATTTAAACTTAGACATTGTGCCATGACTAGAATCAGCTGAGGTGGTAGCAGGACAGTAACTTTTGGGAAAAGAGGGACAACCAGCTGGGAAGCAGTAGTCCCCTAGACAGACATAGTAATGCTTGGTAAAAGTTATCATTTGAAGCTGCGAGATTAGTGCTGAATTACTCAGTTATGCAGTGGTCTTCCACTTTAGCAAAAATGTTAATTATCCTAAAGTACTGCTGTTGCCTAAATAGAGGACTCCTATCTTATGTTCACTGAGCAGACACCAAAATTCCTGAAGTACTGAATTGAGTGTAATACAATATTTGGGGCCTGAAGAACACATATCCTAGAAGTGCTTTGTTCTGCCAGGACTCAGTGGCTCAGTACCCAGCCTATCTTTAGACTGCTGGGATACAAAATTAAGTTTTCCTCGAGTATCCATGACATTTTCCTGGTGCACATTTTGATAATTACATGATATGAAGACTGTGACAGTAGCAACATCTTTGGCTTTTAAACATGGGTTTTTCTTGTGTTGAGAACATTCTCCCCTCTTTGGAAAAAAATTGCCCAAAAGAATCATAGAATCATAGAATTGATTGGGTTGGAAAAGACCTCCGAGATCATCAAGCCCAACCCTTGGTCCAACTCCAGTCCATTTACCAGATCATGGCACTCAGTGCCACGTCCAATCTCAGTTTAAAAACCTCCAGGGATGGTGAATCCACCACTTCTCTGGGCAAGTCATTTCAATGCCTGGATGCAGCTCCAGCTGGCGGCCAGTCACCAGTGGTGTTCCCTAGGGGTCAGGGTTGGGTCCAGTCCTGTTTAACATCTTTATTGATGATTTAGATGAGGGGATTGAGTCCATCATCAGCAAATTTGCTGATGATACCAAGTTGGGAGGGAGTGTCAACCTGCTGGAAGGCAGGAGGGCTCTGCAGAGGGATGTGGATAGACTTGAGAGATGGGCTGATTCCAATGGGATGAAGTTCAATATGGCCAAATGCTTGATCCTGAACTAACAGCAGCACTCCTATGAAATATTGCAATACCAGGTTTAATTTTCCTTTCTCCTTTTCCTGTTATGTTCTGTGTTGTGGTGTATAAAAATTATTATTGGGATGCAATTACCTTTCAGGCTTTCTGTTGGAAGTGTTTCTGTCAAGAAATTGTTCAAGACTCAGTATTGAAATAGACATAATAGAAGGGAGCATGATGGGTCCCGTTTTGTACTCCAAATGGAAGTGCTCAGTGGTGCACCATTTAAGTTCCTGTTCTGAACTTCTTCCTGGACTGAAATAATTGTCATAAAGTAGTGCAGCGACAATGTCATACAACACAGGATGAATAACCGTAAACCAAACCAATTCTTGAAATACTTTGCTCAATTAACTTACTTAAATGTGAAACTATATTAAGAGTTGAACTGCTTTCCTCACTGAAAATAGTCCTTAGTTTCAAATGCTGTTGATAAAATATTTTCATCACAAGGGGGCACCAAAGATTTTTCT